>NC_054536.1:24604511-24960011 GCF_017654505.1 Polyodon spathula
GTACTATGTTCTACGAGTATTGTCATTGACCATTTTGTCAATTGGTCTTACCCTGATTTTAGACCTCTTTTAACTGCGTTTTCAGTGGTGTGTGAGCCAACGCCTGCCGACTCTCCGCATCCACAGCCCATTCTACTTTCCTCTGTCCAAAATACAATCCACCCTAATTCTCTTTCTACACAAAATTGCCGCAATATTATAGAAGATTGCCAGATTTCCGGTGTTGGCATAATACAGCATCAGAGCATTTAGGATAAACATTCCAATCAGTGGACTATTGATCGCAATAATCAAATCTATTCTACCATGCAGCATTTTCTAAAACCAATGGTTTTATTCTAATCATAACGTCCAGATGGCAGTATCACAAGTTCTATATTTTAGCTAGTCCTTTCACTGCAAAAGTTATGTATTTTCAAATCAGGTCATATTTAATTCGATATGAGCTGCCAGTCAGGCATGAAAACCGTGTCCTTCAATCTATCAGCGTTTCAGTCAAACCAGCTTCCTACCTTACAATGAACAATGCACTCTGCTCCTGATCAAATCAGTAGCCTCACAGCAATGTATTCTACATCCCTCCCAAAAGCAGCCTTATCTTTGGCTCCATCTAAATCGCCTTAACACTTAAAGACCAACATCGACGTCCTATCAGAGTTCTGTCTTGTGAAGCGCTTTGGGCTGCCTTGGCATGAAAAGTACAAAATAAATTTGATTGATTGATTTGATGGCAGACAATTGTGCAACAACCTCCTTGAATCCCAAGGAGGCACTTCATGCAGCTTAAATTTTCTCATATCTCACAATGAGTTTCTTATCACTCACTTCAGCAGATCTCTGCTCTCTATAACAGTCCACCGCACTGTTACAGATCACTGCTTCAGCAGATCTCTGCTCTCAACGAAGCACGAAAGGCTATTAAGATGTGGGCTTCTTTTATTCATCACTGGAACGGCCTATCCTTATTCTATGAAGACCTGATTTCAGCTCCTCATGATTTGAATCTCTTTACTGATGCTTCATTCTTAGGATTCAGAGGTTACCTAGGAACCAAATGGTTCTCTAGTGAATGGCCCCCCCTGTAATTCAGAATCTTTCTTCCCACCTCAAAGCTGCAGCTCTTCTGCAACTGTATCCCATCGTCGCAGCTGCTCACATCTGGGGCCGCTGATAGTCAAGAAAATCTATGACGTTCTTTAGCGACAATAAATCTACAGTCCATATCATCATTGAATGAAGATCTTCCTCTCCTCTTATAATGCAGTTACTACATCGCCTCATTCAGATTTCAGTGTCTTAATTTCTTCATTCAAGCCTGTTACATTCCCGGTTCACATAATGCAGTTGATGCTCTTTCTTGTCTACAGATCACCAGATTTCAGCAGCTAGTTCCCTCAGCATCTCCAGCACCTCTACAAGTTCCACAATACTAGCACATGTATTCCTGTGAGCTCTCCTGTCTTCAACCTTCTTCGCCCTGCTGACCTAGCTCCATCAACAAGATCGTCCTACTCTACAGGCTGGTCTTCTTTCTCCTCCTGCTAAAAAAAAAACCTAGCCAGTTCCTTTTAACCAAGACTGGATCCTAGCCTTTATCGTCCACGCACAAGACATTCTACACCTCTCTTCTTCCGCAATCAAATCTTACATCTCGGGAATTCAGTTCCATTACCGTCTCATGTCGGTGTCCTCTCCAATTCTTCTGGCCATTCCAGCAATCCGGCTGACGCTCCTTGGTATATCTAAGAGCTCCCCTCCTACTTCCCCATCTCGCTTCTTATATCTTCAGATATTCTACAGTCGCTCATATCAATCTTGCAAAAAAGCTGTTTCAACCCCTTCGACAATCTCCTCATGGAAGTCATGTACTTAACTGCTTTCTTTGGATTTCTCAGATGCTCCGAATATACAGTCCCATCCTTTTCCAGCTTCCCTTCACTCAACTTTGTCAGGGTTAATTTATACAGATGTCGAAGACTAATTCTCCTTTATGCCCCTACCCCTCCATGTCTAGATACATCTTCTGCAATAAACCTTTCCTCTTGACGGATCTACTGTTCACCAGCTCCTCTTGTGCAGTTGTTACATGTCATTGGTTCTCAACTCACCATGCCTCTTTCATCTCCAAAGCAGGCCTTTCTCCTCAGTTCTACACTCCTCACTCCTTTAGAATTGGAGCAGCCACCTTGGCAGCAAAAGCCAACATCAGTCAGCATCTAATTAAGAGCCTAGGGTGCTGGTCCTCCTCAGCAGTAGAATCAATCATACGCACATCTGTTTCCGATATAGCTGAAGCTCACCAAAAAATTGTTAGCGTGCCTGGAGTGGGGGCTACCTTATCAGCCGGGTCTACCAGATAACACACATAATTTCACTCTGCCCTTTCTCTTGTCAAAAAAAACAAACTAATCCATCTTGTTTGTCTAATATGTCTTTTTTCCTCCTTTCATAAATGTTATGCATTGGTATGTGAACTATTGTTTGTCCCACGGGTGTGGGGTTATGTGGAGAGCCAGGGGTCCAACCTTTGGGGGTAAGTGAGGCTCACTTCTCGGTCTCTGTGGCCATTGCCGTCCGCACCTCCACCAAGGGGGGGTTCTCACCGTGGAAGTCAGAGGGGACCCCTGGCCACACACTCTATCCTTTAGCAGCTCTTGCTTTTTATTTTACTCAGCTGAGACTGGGCTCTATTTCCAGCTCCCTATTCTATCATTCCTTTTCCAGGTTCTTCAGCGAAAGAGCCTATTCCTACATGACAGCCACTCCGCAGGCTCTGCCAAGCCAATCTATCATACGTGTTTTCTGGTTCCTGAGGCTGCTGAACAGCCTGCCTTCGAGGTCCCTTTTCTCCTCTGGCCAAGAAGACTCTCACTGGTCGGGAACCTTTTTCCTTTCCTATCCTATCCCCTGAGGCCACTCCTCAAACTACCTCTACAAATAACAACCTTTTACTCCAGCCCGGGCTCTCGGCCCATGAAATAATATATACAATATTTAATCCTTTTATTTTGAATTAGATAAGTTTATGTACTGTTAAGTATATACAAAAGAGACTGCATCAGCATTCAGTGTTCTTTTATGCACAACCCACATAGGTGTTAGAAGTAGAGAACATTAGAAATTCAGTCCCAATTGTTATAGCCTAACTTTGTTGCATCCCACTACGTAGTTTGATACTTTTGTCAGACAGTCTTTGTATCTTACAAACACTCATTCATACAGCTTGGATGGCACCAGTTTGCATCAGGATCTTACAAAGAGGATGAATTTTGCTGGGGTCTCTGAAGTGGACGTTACGTTGGCTCTGATGCTCCTAGGGTGGGGGATGGGAAACCGGCAGGGATTGCTTCTCCTCATCGCGCAACAGCGAACCCTGCTGGCCGGACACCAAGCACATTCAGATTGGATAAAAATAGATTCATTCGTTAATTCGACCATCAACTCATCAATTAATTTATCAATTTGTTAATTCATCAATTTGTGCATAAATTAATAGATTCAGTCATCAACTCTCCATCCCTTCATAAATTAATTTGGCCATCAATTCATGCATATATGTGGCAATTCATCAATTTCTGCAACAAGTCATTAATTAATTTCTCAATTCATCCATAACAAAGGTTTGACAGGCTTCTGGGTGAATCAATTGCTCCACGATTGACCTGAAAAATAATGAATTGAAACATGAATTGCCACTGTCAATGTCACACTGTGCCAATTGGAGCAGGCACTAAAATTGCAACCAATGAGAATCCAGTCTCGAGCAAAACTGCTTCAGCCAATAACCTTTCAGTTTACTAGAAAAATGTGTTTCAATCACCTCAGCCACCAGAAAATGTTTTCATATGGTTTACTTTGATGGTGTATACTGAAGCCTTGAATCACAAATGGAAAAAAAAATAAAAACACATAATCTATCTCACAGCACACAGAACAACTGCAACTGCTGCCACAGACACACAATTCTACAAAGATGTTAACTTCATGGGATAAATAGGTCTCTTTTTTTTTCAATAGAGTAATGTATATTATTTTATTTACGATATTGATTATAATTAATTAATACATGTGGGCTTCCATAGAATTGTGCAAATCATAAAGTTATTAAGTTTGATTCACAAATTAGATTTTGAGTAGTTTTATCTGCTTATGTCATACTGGCACTAATATTCAATTTAATAGAGTCCTGATTAAAATAGTTTTGTTAAGGTTTTCTTTCAACACACATTTGTTTAGGCCTTTGTATTATTTATGGATGACCCATGAATACTGGTAGCTATATTGAAGTCTTGGCAATTAACAGCTTTGTAGAACCGTTATCGTAGTATTTGTGCCTGGGATTTAAAGGCCGGAATGGTACGTCAGATCTAAATACACGGAGCACAAGAACGGAATTGCTTACCCCACCTTACTGTACCCACCGATCTACCCCTCTGATCTCACTATACACCCCGATCTACCCCTCTGATCTTACTGTACACACTGATCTACCTCTCTGATCTTACTGTACACACTGATCTACCCCTCTGATCTCACTTGTCACACTGATCTACCCATCTGATCTCACTGTACACACTGATCTACCCCTCTGATCTCACTGTACACACTGATCTACCCCTCTGATCTCACTTGTCACACTGATCTACCCCTCTGATCTCACTGTACACACTGATCTACCCCTCTGATCTCACTGTACACACTGATCTACCCCTCTGATCTCACTCTAAACACTGATTTACAACAGCCTGTATCCAGCACTTCATCAACAGCTATATCCTGCCACCCCACTGGACTTGCGTTTTGCAAACTTATTATTATTATAATACTGCTTTTTTGTTCATAATTTTATTATAATTCTACCATATTTGCTTTATTTATTGTTTTTGTCACTTACCGCATAGTAAAACTATATTTCACCTTGGATAAAGACTTCTGCTGTATTAATAATAATAATAATAATAATAATAATAATAATAATAATAATAATAATAATAATAATAATTGATTGAAACACATGTTCTAGTAAGCTACAAGGTTATTTGGCTGAAGCAGTTTTGCTTGAGACTGGATTCTCATTGGTTGCAATTTTAGCACCTGCTCCAATTGTCCAGAAATAGTTATGCCTTTGACTGTTGGCAAGTCACCTTTCAATTAATTAACTCGCAGGACAATCGTGGAGTGAACGATTCACCCAGAAACCCGTCAAGCCTTTTGTATGGATGAATTGACAAATACATTTCTGAACTGATGAATCAATTGATGAATTAATTGATGAACTGCAGGATTAATTAATGAATTGATGGATGAAAGGAATTTATGACTTGATTAATTAACTGATGAAGTGCGAAATTAATTGATGAATTTCTGCATGAACTGACTAATTGATGAATTGATGAATAGTTTTGGCACAAATGCGGCTCCATAGTGTAGGATAGGTTTAATGCCAACAACCACAGATCATAGGCAATTTACTTTCAATAATATTCCAGCTGCATTCTGCAATAGAAAGCCACTTATTTAACATGATTGATTTTACAGTTGTATTGATCAGGGAGGAGGTTGGTGATTAGGCATGGTGGAGGGGAGAAAGAGGGGCCAACACGAAATGACGCAGAAACACCAGGTTCCAAGGTTGGGCTTAAATTAGTTTTTCTGTTGAGTTTACATTTTGTTGTACAGTAATTCCCTCCAGAATATCACTGCGGGAAGTTGCACGTGTCGGTTCTGCCCTTTCCTGGGTATGTACACATATTAAGAAGAACAGAGGCTCATGAGGCTCAGTGCCTCAGCAGCTCTGGCTGATGTACATAGCTCTGGTTATATACCTCAGTGTGCAATAATTCAGCAGTACATAATTACATAATTAATAGATGCCTGAAGAGACATACTAGTTGGCAGTATGACTCATTGTCAGACAAAGAATTCATAATCAATTTACACAATGAGGAAGCCTGTTCTGAATTTCCTTTTAATTGATCCCATCTGTGTGGTTAAGATTCTGACTGGAAAATGAGAGAGTAAAGCCAAATTACTTTCCATATATTCTCTATTATATAACTCTAGAATATATTTTGTAATAATATATATATATATATATATATATATATATATATATATATATATATATATATATATATATATATATATATAAATAATATATTATTTATTATTTATTTATTTATTTATTTATTTATTTTTTTTTTTTTGTTTCACCCATATCTATCATAATGTGGAAGGGGAAAACATAAACAAGATAATAATAACTGAAGACTATACAACTTTCTTTGTGTAGTTACATTATTTTGCCGTCAATATTCAAACAAGTTATAATGCATAGTAAAAAAAAAAAAAAACCATCTACATGGATACTGATGCACATTAGTATTAGTGATATTGTACATTGTGAGTACTTCATTATTATACATTGTGAGTGCTTCATTATTATACACTGTGAGTACTTCATTATTATACATTGAATACTTCATTATTATACATTGTGACTACTTTATTAGCGTCCCTTTGTAGCTGAAGGTAAAGAATCACAATGTTAAAATAATTTCAGGAATAGTATTCAGTGATTATGTTTGCAATTTTCTCTAGGAAAAACTGGATACATGTTGTAACTTGTTTCCAGTAGTTTACTAGACTAAGAATGTATTTTTTATTCACTGTACATACAGTTGTAGTCAAAAGTTTACATACCCCAATGGAATTTATAATTTCTAAAAATTTCTCAAAAACAAAGAATTTTAGGAGCAATATTTTGTAGCAAAGCTTTTGCTTTTGTGAATGGGGAAAAAAAGTTACAAGAAATAGATGCCTACAATTATTTATATCAGTAATGTTTTGGCAAAATTCCAAAAATTATCATGTGGCAGGCTGGCGAGTGGATAGAGGCCCAGAGACAGTCTGCAGTTCAAAAAAAATAACTATTTTATTATAAATAAACACAAAAATGAAAGGGCACAAGGGCCAAAACAAAGCGATTTAAACACAAAAAGAAATACCAAAAAGCAAAACTAACAAAAATAACAATTTCTAGGCTGGGCAAAGCCTTCACTGGATTTATCAAAATTCAAAAATCACACACAAAAAACCCCACCAGCCTGCTTCCTCAGCTCCCTCCTCCCAAATGAGAAGCAGAGGCCTCCTTTTATGTCAGGTGGCTGGACGCTGATTGATCGTTAAACTAATCATCTAATCAACTAATCACCCCCAGCCACCAGAACATAATAGACCCAGGCAGGTAGGGGAAATTAACCCCATCCCTGCCAATTTAAAAAGGGCAGAGCTTTGCTCTGCCACACACCTCCCCCCATGTACAACTTACACCGGCTGCAATCGGCCAACTCCCCCCTTCCCCCCACCCCCCCAAGAGTCCAATTATGTCCCTTGGGTGGGCTGTTATGGTGGGTGGTGGTGGGCAGGGTTGATGTCGGAGCCCCCAAGCCTTCTTTGGTTGAGGGGGCCCCGGATCTCCAAGGTAGTACGGCGATGGCGGCCTGGCTCCCTCTGGTGGGAGAGGTGGCGACGGCGGCCCGGCTCCCTCTGGTGGGAGAGGCGGCAGTGGACCCTCGGCAACCCTAGAAAACAAAAAGGAGCTCCTCCCCCTCTGGCTCTGGGGACAACGGCGGCTCCTCCCCCTCTGGCTCTGGGGACGACGGCGGCTCCTCCCCCCCTGGCTCTGGGGACGACGGCGGCTCCTCCCCCTCTGGCTCTGGGGACGACGGCGGATCCTCCCCCTCTGGCTCTGGGACGACGGCGGATCCTCCCCCTCTGGCTCTGGGGACGACGGCTCACCCCTCATTATTGGAGTCACCGGGGCATCTCCCATGTCTACCGCCAGGTAATTAACCACCATGAGGGCAACCTCTGGGAAGGACGCCGGGTGGTGGTGTTCCTCCCACTGTTCCCACCTCTACCCATCTCGACGCCACAGCGTGTTGATAACTATGGGGAGATCGTGGACGAGGTCTGCCTCAGGGTGCATCAACCAGTCCCAGATCTCCTGGGACGGTGGTGAAGGTGGTGGTGCTGGAGGTAGTGGGGTGGCCCCTGATGCCCGGGGTGAACACTGCACCTCTTCCTGGGCCTGGTTGTAGGGGCATCCTGCCCAGTTGTGGCCGTCCTCCTCACACCGGCCACACCAGTTTGCCGGTGGCACATCTGGGCAGGACCACCAACGATGGTCCTCCTTCCCGCACCAGGAACACCTGGGGAAGAGGCTGGCTGGGTCCTCCAGTGGTGGCTGCATCAGCTTACATTTCTTCAGCTGCTGCTTGTCCTGCCTTTGCTGCTGTCTGCTCTTCTTTCCCATAATCCAAAAAAAATAATTCTCCCAAAAATTCAAAAAAAAAATAAAAATAATAATACTGGTCTGAGCCTCTAGGTGGCACGATCCCACTGCTGACACCAAATGTGGCAGGCTGGTGAGTGGATAGAGGCCCAGAGACAGTCTGCAGTTCAAAAAAATAACTATTTTATTATAAATAAACACAAAAATGAAAGGGCACAAGGGCCAAAACAAAGCGATTTAAACACAAAAAGAAATACCCAAAAAGCAAAACTAACAAAAATAACAATTTCCAGGCTGGGCAAAGCCTTCACTGGATTTATCAAAATTCAAAAATCACACACAAAAAGCCCCACCAACCTGCTTCCTCAGCTCCCTCCTCCCAAATGAGAAGCAGAGGCCTCCTTTTATGTCAGGTGGCTGGACGCTGATTGATCATTAATTAAACTAATCATCTAATCAACTAATCACCCCCAGCCACCTGAACATAATAGACCCAGGCAGGTAGGGGAAATTAACCCCATCCCTGCCAATTTAAAAAGGGCAGAGCTTTGCTCTGCCACAGATCATTTAAAAGTATTCATACCCTTTGATGCTGTGACAGTTTTATCTACAAGGTGCTAGAAATTTCAATATGATAATGCAGAATCTAATTCTAGAAACGTCTAGAAAATGCTGGATTGTAGGTGAACATCCTTAGAGAATATAAAAGGGTTAGGCATAGGATGATTGCTGACATTACCAATAAGTCAATATGGGAAAAAAAGTAAAGAGCTATCTGAAGGCAGAAAATTATGTATTGTCATAAAGCTGGAGAAGGATACACAAAGATTTCCAAGCATTTGGGTATCCCAATTTCAATTATTGTTTTTATTACCAAGACTCAAGTACAAGACTCATGGCACTGTCACAACACTCCCTCAGGTCAGGAAGAAAGAAGGTTCTTTCACCAAGTAGAAGAAGAATTGTGAGGAAGGTTAATAACAATCTGAGATTGACTGCCAAAGATATTCAGAGTGAATTGTCTGCAAGTGTGACTGGGGTTTCCATGTCAACCACAGGTCCAGTATTGCATGGTCTCAGTGGTCGCAGGCCAAGGAAAAAGCCATTCTTAGGAAAACATCACAAGGACAATCACTTAAAGTTTCCAAAACAGCATTTGAATGATGGATATGAGCTCTGGTCAAAAGTTTTGTGGAGTGATGAAACAAAAAAATTGAGCTATTTGGTCACGCTGATAGTTGTTACGTTTGGAGAAAGTCTGGTGAGGCGTACAAAGAAAAGAACACCATGCCTACTGTCAAGCATGGAGGTGGTAATATCCTTCTATGGGTCTGTTTTTCCTCTAATGTCACAGGAAAGTTAGTTCCAATATATGGTACAATGGATTCCATAGCATACCAAAAGATACTGGCCAATCACCTGAAACCCTCCGCTACAAAACTTGGTTTAGAGTGCAACTGGACTTTACAACAAGACAACGAACCAAAGCACACATCAGAATTTACTTCAGAATGGTTAGAGAAGAATAGAATCAAGGTTCTGGAATGGCCTTGTCAAAGTCCGGATCTAAATTCCATTGAGAATCTTTGGTATGAGTTGAAGGCTGTGCACAAGAGAAGTCTTCAGAATCTGAACAATATTGCATTGAAGAATGGTAAAAAAAAAAAAAAATCACTACAAAATCATGCCAAAAGCTAATTGACAAATATCCTAATCATTTAAAAGTGCTTATTATTGTTAAAGGTGCCTCAACTAGCTATTAATTTCATTTTCCTTGTCTTGAATTAGCATATTTGGACTTTTGCTAAAAAATTGCTGAAATAAATAATTATACATCTATTTAATAATAGACATCTCTTTCTTGTAACTTTTTTCCTCATCCACAAAATCAAAACTTTTGCTACAAAAGATTTTATCCTATAATTGTTTGTTTTAGAGAAATTTCTAGAAATTATAAATTTCTATTGTGTATGTAAAGTTTTGACTACAGCTATACATACATACATACAACAAAGTATATAAACATTAAATATGAAACAAGCATACACAAGTTGCATACACATCCATCTGCTACAATTTTTACACATCCATCTGCTACGATTTTTACAAATCTGCATACATTGCATAACAGGCATAGTCACAGGCATGATATATGTATACCTGTATATATACAGTCATGCTCTCTATATCAAAACCTACAGTTCACACATACCACATGCATTTACTGTGACAATGCATGCAAACATACTGTACATACAAGCATAGAAATAAGTCTTTGTTTGTAGAAATGACTTCTGGTTCACTGGAAGGCCATCAGCAGGGATTTTTGTTTTGGCTCTCCTTGTAACCCATTTAAGAAATTAATGGGATTGCATTTATTGTTCCCATTATTTCCTGTTCTCCTGTGGTTAAACCACTTAACCTGCACTTAATTCAAAGAGATAGAGGGGATACAGTAACAGATACATTTAGCTAGCGAGGAGCAATTGATCAGTGATTTGCTCACAATAACAGATTAGAGGTGAGATCTATTAATTAAGCATGTTTGTGTGAGCTGGGTGCCTGCCTAGTGTTCCTAGTGTTCCAGATCGCCTCATCGTTGTGTTTTCTTGCAGTTTTTTTAGACGTGTGCAGTCAACTGAACAACATTACATTTATTTTCTTTTAATCCTCATAACAGTTTAATATATTGCAAAAACAGGAAATATATTTTACCAAAGCTTTGTATTTAATAGCTTAATTAAATACACTTTCTCAGAAATGTGTTAAGACTGCTCATTCTCTCAAATGTGTAGTATTGTCTGCAGTAGACTAAGAACTGCACATTGTACTGACAGTGTAAGAGATACAACAGTAAGGGATACAGCAGTGTAAGAGATACGACAGTGTAAGGAATACGGCAGTGTAAGAGATACAGCAGTGTAAGGGATATGGCAGTGTAAGGGATACAGCAGTGTAAGAGCTACAACAGTGTAAGGGATACAGCAGTATAAGGGATACAGCAGTGTAAGAGCTACAACAGTGTAAGGGATACAGCAGTGTAAGGGATACGGCAGTGTAAGAGATACAGCAGTGTAAGTGATACGGCAGTGTAAGAGATACACAAGTGTAAGGGATATGACAACGTAAGGGATACTAGTTACTTTATATCATCTACTTTTCCCTAACATTTAATTTCTCACCTGTTTAAGTGTGTTCACTGTCATTCTCTATTGATGTTTCAGATGTCATCATTATTTGCCAGGCTTACTAACTAACACAGCAAAACCTAATTTTTTCAACCACAGCTGAGGTTTTGAAGTAAGGTGGTTTAAAAAATAACCGCTTGGCGTGTGCAAATGCATTTTGTTTTTGTGGAGCTACTGACTAACTCATATTTACCAACTCACTTAATACAAATAAGCAAATAAGTACAAGTGCATATGTGGGTGCATAGTGACTGTGGTACACAAACTAGAAAACCCAAACCCCCAAAAATTACTTATTTCGGTGGTTTAAACTCAGACCTCTGTGCATAGCTGTCAGCATTGACATATAATTCATCCCGATGGGAACTGGGAACCTTTGCAGGCAGTCTCAGTGAGAGAGTCCAAAGACAGGATGGACATACAGGCTGAAGTGCTTCCCTCCAGGGTAGGCTGGAGGCATGCTTCCAGGACAATGTAAGGAAGCTCACACTGCCACTGCTTGTGCTCTCCTTGAAACGAGGATACACAGGCAGGACTCCAGTGTGGCCAATTCCCACCTTTCATGAGCACCACAACTAAAACCAACAAAAGCTTGTCTCTAAGACTATGACAGATTTTGATTAACTTTCTTCACGTTTCATCCTTGTGATTTTAACATTCACATAGCCATGAAGTTGAGGTAAGGGGGTGATGTGAAGGCCAGAGATTAACTCGTCTGAAAACATAATCACATTTTCACTTCAAATCCTTCAGAACTTGGGACCCCAATTCTAAAAAGTATTTTCATATTAAGTATTTTTATGATACAGGCAGCGCTCCTGGTATCTATTAAAAAAAGAAAAAAATATATTTAACTTTGACCTAACTTTACCTAAAGATTCGTTCCCTAAAGTGATTCTAAATTGGCTTAGTTTTTGTTAAGGAAAAACTTCCCCAGCCAGTCTCAGCTATAGGATCTCTATAGAGACCAAACATAAATCAAGAAAACTGGCCCTTTTGTAAGTTGGTTAATAGGCACAACATGCTTCTTTAGAAAATCCAACTATTCTTTCAATAAACTTTGATTGAATGTTAGCCTTTTCTACAGACATATTCACAGTCACATCTACTAGCAGCTTGTATGGCTGTCTAGTGTCTAATTTATTACACTTTAAAGATTAGACAATGAAAAAGCAGTTCTCAGGATAATGTTTACATTGAAAGGCTCCCGCACAAAGCCACAATAGAACATCTCCCTTTGTTCTCAGAGGTTAAAAAGCATTTCACCGTAGACGCTTTAAATATTTTTCCTGGGATTTTCCTTGGTAAATACTTTACCTCCCTCTGAAAGATAATGGCAAAAATATACACACTAGTACACCAGGGTGGCAAAAAGGAGGATAGGATAGACAGTAAATAATAATAGTCCACTGAACAAGCAAATTGTGAAAAATGAATGATCAATGTGTTCAGATTTTTTAAACTTAAAGATGGATCAGATGTGTACACTTGAAATGGCCCACCCCCTGTCTAACGGACAAATAAGTGTAATGCTGTAATAATATAATACATTTTTATATGCTGGAGTGTGTAAATAAAAATAGTGTCTTAGTGCAAGTTATTTTAAACCACTGGTATTGTAAGAATGTGTCCTTTTTATTGTTTATGGTTATGCAGTTTGTACTGACAGTGTAAGGGATACGACAAGAGTTACTTCATATTGTCTACTTATTCCTAAAAATAAGTGGACATCATACTTACATAAAACCGAGTGACCACATTAGCATACGATAATGTCACATAAACTTTAGAATTATTGCCTTAGAGGTAATCACTTACAGACTGTATTTTTTACTTTGTCCGTAAATTATTGTCTATGTCAATTGAAACTGTTAGTGGCATTGATACTTCATGTTGCATTTATGCACCCTAATTGTGTGTGCGCAAATATGCTTCTCTGAGATACTACTGGTCCTGAGATAAAGCATCTTAGAGGGTATCTGCATATGTTTCCATAAGGACCATTATGAAGAGGTAGCTTGGTACATACTTAGAGGTGATGCATAGCAAAGTGCACGCTCTTCTAATACACATTTGCTCTGTTGTAACAGTTGTACATAATCATTTGTTTGTACAATATTCTATTTCATTTCCATATGTGCAGTTCACTGGACAAGACAAATAGCTTTAAGGACGCGGTGCGTCTCATTCCAAACTGGCTATTTCTATGATTTTCTGTTTGTTAGTGCAGTAATTCCAGTTTTCAATTGCTTGTTTAAATGATGGATAGGCTGAGTCTGTTCCAGTGTTTGATAGTCAAATATGGCACTCTATGTTCTTGCCAATGTGTGTATGATAAACAGCCTTTTTTAATTTACTCTGTTTATCTTGGTAGAGAGCCAGAAAGCTATTCAGATATTTAGGTGAAAAGCAGAACAAAAGGCTGTTCAACTAACTCAACCTCATTCAAATAAAGCTTGTGTTATTTACTTGTGCAGATGCAAAGAAGGCCTTTTTAGCGATGTATTAACTGAAGGCTCACTGCACATTTCCAACCCATTTTGTATAATATTATGTTTTTGGAGACACATGTTTGCTGTGGGATGATATAATCAATTAGTACCAAGTTAATGACAATCTCCTTGGTGAACTGGGTTGGCAGTTGGAGTTCATTTGTTGAGTTAAGCTCTACACTGCAAGTTCCTAGCTTTTTTTAATAAATGAAAATGTTTTTCTTCTTTTACTTTTTGAAGACTCGGGCACCTGTCCTAAGTTTTATAACTTTAGAATTTACAACAAAGTTTGGACTCTGCTGATAAATACCACCTTAATGATAAACGTGGCTTTTAAAACAACCTATTATTAATCTTACATTGTTCTAATATTCTAGAACTCCATACATCAGGCAGCTGCAGTCTTATTACTGTAAATACATTTACGAAGGAGGTGGAACCCAACAAACTCCACCAGTAAGTATCCCAATGTTTTCATTGACATTTTCCACTAGCTCTGATATTCTACTGAATCCAATTACAGAAGAGACTTAGTAGAGTAATGCATCTTTGGAATACTTAAAAGTTGAAACAAAAGTTATCAAACAAAAAAAAAAATGAAACTTTTCTTTTTCCATTATGTTATATGATGTTGCTGTTTTTAGCCCTTACCACCTGGTGAACACATTTATTAAGTAGTGCTGAATATCTGTTAGTCAGGATAGCTATTTCCTTGTCTAATTTTCACGATGTGGGGAAAATAAGTTTTAATTAAAATCTGATGTACAATAGTTATTATCTGGAACAGTGAAGGATAAAGAGGGAAAGGGGCATAATTAAGTTTCAGGAAATGCAAAAGAGAGATGGTATGAGAATGATGGAGAGAGAGAGACAGCAAGATAGGATGAGAGCGGTTGGAAGAACTAGGGTTAGGGTTTCTAGAACCTGAAGCTCGGGAAGGCAGTCTGCCCCACAGGAAGATCCTGCATTCATGTCCTTTCGGTGAACCTGCCTGAAAGGAATACAGAAATGTTTGGGTAATCATGGTCTGTCATTGCCTTGGTTATACAGCATGGGTTCAATCCAAAAATGTGAATGGGACCTGTAATAGCACTGATGAAAAGTAAGCCCTGTATGAAAAAGGGCCTCTGAATTATAATTTTTTGGTTCATTTTTTGTTTACACATATCACATCATTGATGTTATTTCTTTATAATACGGCTGATTTATTTTGCATTTGTTTTACATTCTTTCATGTCCTGTTTTAATTTTATTTCTCTGGTTCCCAATTAATTTTCTTTTAAGAACATGAAAGTCAGTTACTGAAAAGAAAACAGCAGTGGACCACCACGACTACAATGTATTGATTTCTGGCACCAGACTACTGAGATGCCAATACTGAAACCTTTTCCTGACCCCATAGCCCCATAGGTCATGCTAAGTTCACTTGTCATTTTCTATAACTCTGAAAAAAATCAACATCCTTAACAATGAAGTAGGACATATATGCTATTAACTTTTTTGTGTTTTTAAAGGAAACAAACACATTCACATAATTCATACCCCCTCAGCATCCTTGTACTTATACACAGTATTTAAAACATCATTCTTAAGGCATCATATTTACCGGTATATGTAAATATTGAAGCGATCCATAGGAGCGGTGGGGGGGGGTGTGTGTGTGTGTGTGCAAAAGATTGCATGGTGGATGTATGTGTGCAGGGTTTGCATGCTATGTGTGTGTGCAATCGTTGCATATTGTGTGTGTGTGCAGTGGTGCATGGTGCATGTACGTGTGCAGGGGTTGCATATTGCGTGTGTGTGTGTGTGTGCAGGGATTGCATGTTGTGTGTATGTGTGCAGGGGTGCATGGTGGGTGTATGTGTGCATGGGTGGCATGTTTTGTGGGTGTGTGCGCAGGAGGGTTGCATCGAGTCTGTATGTTTGCAGGGGTTGGCTGTTGTCTGTTAATTTGTGTGGAGAGGAATTGGTGTGCAGGTTTGGCATGAAGGACAGGGGTGGGGGAAGCGAGAAAAAGACTGGGGGATTGAGGAAGACAAGAGTGAGAGAGAAGGGTGTGTATGGAGAGATAGAGCAGGAATGAGTATAGGGAGAAGGAAACAGCAATTGCAATCATTTATTTTTATTTTTGACTCCCAGTTCCCTCTTCCTACTTTCTGATTTTATTTTATTAATTATTGTACATAATAAACGGCTTGAGCCTTCATTACTCACGGCGTCAGTCTCATTTCTGTCCCAGAAGAACCCGAAAACGCTACAGTATAAGCTATATATATATATATATATATAGCTTATATATATATATAAGCTTGGTTGATTCCCCTTGTTCTAGTATTACTTTTTTGTTGTCTTTACTCCACATTCCAAAAAACTGTGTCAATAACTTTCCTCAAAATTGCAAAAATGGTACTGCATGAAAAACTAGTAGAAAATTTAGCAAATTAGCAAAATGATACCAAATATACATTAGCTAACTTCGAGCCTTGAAACATTAAAAAAATAAAAACGTTTATGCAAAAGTTGATGCCTTGGAAAAGTTGAAACAGGAAACAAAAATACTTTTCATTTTCCACTCTCTCTCTCTCTCTCTCTCTCTCTCTCTCTCTCTCTCTCTCTCTCTCTCTCTCTCTCTCTCTCTCTCTCACAGGGGTGGAGGGGTACCCCGTTCTAAAATAAAAAAAATAAACAATGCATTTGTTTTAAATAGCAAAACAAAACTAAACAAATACATTTATTGCAGGGCTTTGCCCCGCCCCTTTTCATGTGCTGGAGTTCACTCATGCTGTCCTGCCAGTTCCTTTAAGACGTGTATTCAAAAGGTTGTTTTAAGCGAGTTATTAATTTGTTGTTTAAAAATGTAATTAGTGGGGGCTCCCGAGTGGCGCATCAAGCAAAGGCGCTCCACGTGGATGTCACAGTGTGTCTCCACGTTATGTCACAGCCGACCGCGACGGGGAGTTCCTAAGTGGGGGTGCATAATTGGGGGTTGTGAGCGGTGAGCCGAGGATACAGATAATAATTGGGCACACTAAATTGGGGAGAAAAACCAGGGTAAAAAATTAGAGACGACTAAATGTATTAAAAAAAAAAAAGAAAAAAAAAAGTAATTACTAACATATTTTTGTAATGTAAAGTACTGGCACTTTCTTTCCTATATCACAAGGCATGAGTCAGATTTAGAACATAAGAACATAAGAAACTTTACAAACGAGAGGAGGCCATTCCGGCCATCTTGCTCGTTTGGTTGTTAGTAGCTTATTGATCCCAGAATCTCATCAAGCAGCTTCTTGAAGGATCCCAGGGTGTCAGCTTCAACAACATTACTGGGGAGTTGATTCCAGACCCTCACGATTCTCTGTGTAAAAAAGTGTCTCCTATTTTCTGTTCTGAATGCCCCTTTGTCTAATCTCCATTTGTGACCCCTGGTCCTTGTTTCTTTTTTCAGGCTGAAAAAGTCCCTTGGGTCGACACTGTCAATACCTTTTAGAATTTTGAATGCTTGAATTAGGTCTCCACATAGTCTTCTTTGTTCAAGACTGAACAGATTCAATTCTTTTAGCCTGTCTGCATATGACATGCCTTTTAACCCCGGAATAATTCTGGTCGCTCTTCTTTGCACTCTTTCTAGAGCAGCAATATCTTTTTTATAGCGAGGTGACCAGAACTGCACACAATATTCAAGATGAGGTCGTACTAGTGCATTGTACAGTTTTAACATTACTTCCCTTGATTTAAATTCAACACTTTTCACAATGTATCTGAGCACCTTGTTAGCCTTTTTTATAGCTTCCCCACATTGTCTAGATGAAGACATTTCTGAGTCAACAAAAACTCCTGGGTATTTTTCATAGATTCCTTCTCCAATTTCAGTATCTCCCATATGATATTTATAATGTACATTTTTATTTCTTGCATGCAGTACCTTACACTTTTCTTTATTAAATGTCATTTGCCATGTGTCTGCCCAGTTCTGAATCTTGTCTAGATCATTTTGAATGACCTTTGCTGCTACAACAGTGTTTGACACTCCTCCTACTTTTGTGTTGTCTGCAAATTTAACAAGTTTGCTTACTATACCAGAATCTAAATCATTAATGCAGATTAGGAATAGCAGAGGATCTAATACTGATCCCTGTGGTACACCACTGGTTACCACACTCCATTCTGAGGTTTTTCCTCTAATCAGCACTTTCTGTTTTCTACATGTTAACCACTCCCTAATCCATGTACATGTGTTTCCTTGAATCCCAACTGCGTTCAGTTTGAGAATTAATCTTTTATGTGGGACTTTGTCAAAAGCTTTCTGGAAATCTAAATAAACCATGTCATATGCTTTGCAGTTATCCATTATCGATGTTGCATCCTCAAAAAAATCAAGCAAGTTAGTTGGACATGATCTCCCTTTTCTAAAACCATGTTGACTGTCTCCCAGGACCCTGTTACCATAAAGGTAATTTTCCATTTTGGATCTTATTATAGTTTCCATAAGTTTGCATATAATAGAAGTCAGGCCTACTGGTCTGTAGTTACCTGGTTCAGTTTTGTTTCCCTTTTTGTGGAACGGTATTACGTTTGCAATTTTCCAGTCTGTCGGTACCACCCCTGTGTCAAGAGACTGCTGCATGATCTTGGTTAGCGGTTTGTAAATTACTTCTTTCATTTCTTTGAGTACTACTGGGAGGATCTCATCCGGCCCAGGGGATTTGTTTATTTTAAGAGCTCCTAGTCCCTTTAACACTTCTGCCTCAGTTATGCTAAAGTTATTTAAAACTGGATAGGAACTGGATGACATGTGGGGCATGTTGTCAGTATCTTCCTTTGTAAAAACTTGTGAAAAGTAATCATTTAATATATTTGCTATTTTTTTTCTTCATCTACAATTTTGCCATTTGTATCTCTTAAACATTTAATCTCCTCTTTGAATGTTCTCTTGCTGTTGTAATATTGGAAAAACATTTTGGAATTGGTTTTAGCTCCCTTAGCAATGTTCATTTCTATTTCTCTCTTGGCCTTTCTAATTTCCTTTTTGACTTGCGTTTGCAGTTCCGTGTACTCTTTCTGCGTACTTTCTTTTTGGTCCTTTTTTAATGCTCTATGAAGTGCCTTTTTTCACTGAATATTTTTTTTATTGATCTATTAAACCATTTTGGCAATTTAGTTTTACATTTAGATTTGTCTACTTTAGGGATGTAATTGTTTTGCGCCTCTAGTACTACATTTTTGAAGAACAACCATCCTTCTTCTGTGGGTGTTTTCTCTATTTTACTCCAATCTACTTCTGTTAGTCTTTGTTTCATACCTTCATAGTTTGCTTTTCTAAAATTGTAAACCTTAGCTTTAGTCTTTACTTTTGGGGTTTTAAAAAACACTTCAAATGAGACCATGTTGTGGTCTGAGTTTGCCAGTGGTTCTCTGACCTCTGTTTTAGTTATTCTGTCTTTGTTATTTGAAAAGACTAAATCAAGGCATGCCTCCCCTCTAGTCGGTGCCGTGACAAATTGCGTTAGGAAGCAGTCATTTGCCATTTCCACCATTTCAATTTCATCCTTCGTGCTACCCATCGGGTTTTCCCATTTTATATGGGGGAAGTTGAAATCCCCCATTAGTATGGCTTCTCCTTTGCTACACGCATTTCTAATGTCATTGTATAACAGATTATTTTGCTCACCGTCTGAATCTGGCGGTCTATAGCATGCTCCTATTATTATGCCCTTTGAATTTGAATTTGTCAAGTTATAAGATGTTATTGGTTTTTTTTTCTACAATATAGTCACTTTCAAAATATTATATTAGTTTTAAAAAAGCTACAACTACAACAAAGATATTACTTACCATGCATGTGTTGGTCAAACAAGTCCATATTTGGAAAAATGTATTTGCAACCATCGCACTGATATTGGAGGTCAGCCATGTTTTACCTCCAGCGAGGCATCTCGAAGCGCTCGCGAAGTGCACGCCATTCAATAGGAAAAGCCATGTAACGCCTTGGGGTGTGTAACAATGCACAGTGTAAATAACTAATCAAGTGAGGACCTCAGTGTAACAGTGCATAGTGTAAATAACTAATCAAGTGAGGACCTCAGTGTGTGAGAGTGAGGTGGCTTGAGTAGAGAGTAGAGAGTTTTTGACGGAGAGAAGAGCAGTTTCAGTGGAGTGTGCGGGGCGAAAACCTGATTGGAAGGGGTCACGCAGAGAATGTGTCGACAGGAAAGCAGAGAGCTGGCGGTGTGCCTCTCACTTGTGGGCTTTATAGAGGAATGGGAGGAGGGAGACAGGACAGGGAGTAGGGCAGGGGCAGCAGCCTGGAAGAGGTCAGTGGGGAGGCGGTCCAGAGAACACGTGGTGGATTTATGGCTCTGGAGTAATGAGCACAGATCGGAGTCCAAGAGGGGCGAGAAGGAGAAGGAGTGTAGAGTAGTAGGGGTTGCAGAGTGTGGTAGGGAGGGGGTGAGGTATTGAAGAGTTTGCAGATGTCTGCGATTTTGGAGAAGAAGGATGCAAAGTCGTCAGCCGAGATGGAGGAGGATGGAAAAGATGGGGGGGGGGGGGGGGGGGGGGGGGGGGGGGGGGGGGGGGGGGGGGGGGGGGGGGGGGGGGGGTGAATCCTGTTCCTTCTGCCGAAGCCAGTTTAGGACAAGGAAGACGGCAATTTTTCCCAGGGAGGCAAGGTATAATAAAGTTATGCTAAAAGGTTTATTGGGGGGGTTGGTTTGGGGGGGGGGGTGGGTATGCGGGGGCGGTTCAGGTAAAATATTGGCCCGGAATCTACAAGTACCTCAGAAAATCCTGTTCCTTCTGCCGAAGCCAGTTTATCTTGAGTAATTTTTCCCAGGGAGGCAAGGTATAATAAAGTTATGCTAAAATGCGGCCTTCATTAGGTAAAATTTGGCAGAATCTGAGGGCTCTGCTTCAGTGTGCAACGTGAAGGCGTTACATGATTGGAAGGAATGATAAATGCTGAAAGAATTGGCAGGAATGCTGTTTACATCATTAGCTACCTCTGTGTTTCAGTTTACACCATCATCAGAATGGTTATAAACTCCATTGTCACACGACTTACTTTCCTAATTGCAACAGTAAAGAGGAAAAATAAAAAAGGGCAAAGAATAGCTATGCTTACTACTAGCTGGGCTGTGTTTACTTTCGTTATTCACTCATTGCTTTCTTACTGGTTCTCACTTAAAGTACTGTGGGATTAATTTGCCAAACCTTTGTTCCAATACAAAGTTTGCTCCACTTTTGAGAAAAAAAAAGCTATCAGTGTTTCACAACTAAAGTAAACATCTCATGCCTGAATTTGAGTTGTTTAATTTACAATTTTTTAAATTATTTTAAAGTGAAGCAAAATTTACCCTGTACCAAAGTCCGAGTGAATATGGCCCCACATAGATCAGAAGAGCAGTTAAATAACCAGGGCAGTAAAAGCCCAGTTAGCTATATTTTACAGGTAATTGCAGGGGCTCATTGAATTATAAATGTAGCTCCTTATGGTGTGTTTAAAGCAGTACTTATTGAAATAGACGATCATTTGTTGAATGTAACTATTTTGTAACAGGTATATCAAATGATTAATGAAGAGGTATTTTACGTTATTGAACTTGATTATTATTTCATTAAGCTGCACAGGGAATTGTTAATGTTGCATAAAATGGTGAATTTGACAAGCAGAATAGATACGGCTCCCCAGTTTGTTCAGATTAACTCAATGCCAGATCCCTGATTATTTTAAATATTAGGAAATATTTTAAATATGTTAAAATCAAGAGAGGTACCGTTTCCTCTATCGTTGGGTGGAATAATAATAATAATAATAATAATAATAATAATATATTATTATTATTATTGTTATTGTTGTTGTTGTTGTTGTTGTTGTTGTTGTTGTGTTGTTTTTTAATCTGTGCTGAGAGGTCAGTAGTGCAAGTGAGTAGAATTTTCAATTTAAGTGAAAACTTAACTTAAAGTGGAAAAGTACCAGCAATAAAAATGTGTCATGGGCACACTGTTGTGTACTAGTAAGGGAAAAGGAGACCGGGACAACGAGAAATTGTGAAGAATCAAACATGGTTTAGTCCATCATAGCAACGCACTGAACTCTTATGTGCACACATGCCTTTGCTTTTATACTCTAGTTAGCAAGCGGCCTTACACAGGCTGAGATGCAAGTTAACAATTGTGTGTGTGCTGTGCACATGAACAGCACTCTACACCTGCAGAGTTAAAATACAATCCACACCACAGTCTTATCCATGCATGGGATCTATGAAGTGATATTAGCTGGTAATTCCTTATAAAAACCTTATTAACTTACAATGCAGACTGTTATTAGCAATGGTGAAAGATTTGAATATTTATTAATCTAATGCAAACTCCTGGGTGTGATTTTATCACCTGCCGGCACTGTTAAGATGCCATTGTTCAAAGACTGACAGAATTTATTTATTCATTTTGTAAAAGTCGATATACCACCACATATTCAAAACTGAAGATCTGCAATATTCTATAGTAACATTCTGTAGTGTTCTACATGACTACATTAAGATGCAGAGTGCTGTTAGAATGAATGCTTACTGAACTGAAGCTGCAGGTTTTCTACATAAAGACACTGTGACTGCTATGTAAAACCATTGAAAGTACATTGTTGCTGCAGTTTGACATCACCAGAGCTGCCCTTTCACTGACGTTATTGCACTATAACCTGCAGTTATGGAGCAGTTAAACGACTTCAACACTACCCTGGTTTGTTATTTGTCCCAATTCAATGCACTTTATCTGCTGTTAAAACCGTAATTGTTTTTTTTTTTTTTTTTTTAATGTGGGTATTAGTATGCAGTTCTTCTGATGGAAAAACAGAGTGCATTTGCCAATGACACTAGTTAATGTTCCTTTAGGTGAATATTGGTATTTATAACATACTTTTTTATTATAAAGGTGTTATTTCATAAGTCTTTGTTACCTTCTTGCTGGTGTACAGTACACAAGGAAATAAAAAATAAATTCAATCTGCATATGAATCATATTAAAAGTTTGTTACTGTGTGTGATGATGACTCAGCAGTTAGAATCCTTTTTACTAATATTTGGGTTTGTTAATGCATTAAATGTTTCAAGGCATCAGAGAGAATGACTGAATAAAAATACTTTATGTTCAAATGTGTTCCATTGCTGCATTTCTGGTGGATTTTGTTTATATGCATGTCCAGCTATTGACTGTCCCACTTCATAAATTGTTAAACATGATGGACTGAAAGTGAGACAGAGAGGGGTGGCCATATTGATTACAGGTTATGCTTCTTCTAGTTTACTATTTTCAACACAGTCTTTAACATCTCACAGTAAAACTGGCATTAATAATGTTTTGCTTTTATCACCAAAACTGTAGCATTATTCAGGGAACACATGGTTTAAGTATAGGTTCATAGGGGTCAAGAGTAAATAGTAAAGAGCTGTGGTTTGTTTGTTTTATTCAGCTCACAATATTGTCTGGTAAAACACAGAAGGCTGTAACAAATGGCTTTTGGATTGGCTCTTTTATGAAATTATAAATGTGTTGTGATATTTGAACGTGTTGCTGCTGCTGCCGTCATCTGCTCTTGTATTGATACAATGGAAACATACAGGCGGCTTGCCCCTTTTTATATTGATTAAACAGAGTTTGTTCCCTTTTTTACATGCAATAAAGAAAGCGCGCCACATGGTCTGACAAGTATCTCTCTCTTCATGGGATTCCCACCAGCCTACTTGTCAACTTATGCCTAAGCTACCCTTTCACAGTGTGGTACCGCACGGGAAATTACAGCAATTGCTCCAAAATGGATCCTTGAAATAAAAAGTGAATAGATTTGTGTTGTTCTTTTCTAAGCTGGACCCCTGTCTCAGATATCATGGTTTGTGCACAATGTGTGCTTCTGGAGTAATTTTACCGCTGTTCCAGAGATGAAAGCTACTCTTTCATGTAGCCTACTCTGACTGTGTTGTATCCACCCTGTCCCTGAGAAAGCCTCCAGGTAAAACAGTTACATTACAAATGGACTGGCCTCAATAATTTTTCACAGATCTGAGGATGCAACGAGACTAGAGCATTTCCTGAAGCCTATCTCTTTCAGTCAATGATCACAGGCTCTTTGCAATAAAAGAAATGGTAAAATCATGTGGACTGTGCCAGCTAGAGAACAGTGTCATGGTTCAACACGGTACCAGGATCTTTAATCTGTGAAATACAAGCCTTTCAGAGCAGTCCAGGTGGGTTTTATTAAGACACAGAACTCACCATGAGCTGCTAGGTTTAATTTGACAGGTGCTGGATGTTATGTCACATGTGTAAGCCATACCTTTTTTTGTTCAGAATGTGGAAAAGACCACCGCAACTCAAGTGTCAATGCAAACGTATATGATTCCATACAAAGTTAGAGAAAAAGACACAGCCAAAAATAGGAATTATAAAAGGAGAGTTCTGTCAGAACTGGAATCTTTGTTTCTGTGGACATGATGTTATACTTTTTAGTCATCTCACATTAATTAAAGTGTACTGTATGTGAGGGAGAGTTCTGACATCACGATTACTGGCAATTTCCTTAAAATTAGCTACTCTTTTGTAAGGATGGCAGCATGTAAGTGTTTAGCGACGTCTGTTCTGGTGTCAGAATATTATGCTGCAATGCAGTACAGAAGCAAGAAAGGCATGGGGGGGTTCAAGTAATTTCTGTGAAACAAACAGGAAATATTAGGGTTTCAAGCTTGCCAGTGTTGACGTTCTGTATCAGTAAGAGGAGATCTCCAGGATTTTAGTCCCTTCAGGAGGGTTGAGAGCGAGGGGACATCAGAGATGGTAATCGAGGCCCTACAGCAGCGAGGAAGATATCTTGCACACCTTTTGATAGTCTGCATTTTAAAGCTGTCTTGCTATAAATTCTAATAGGTTGTTTTTACTTTTGCTTTGCAATGTACAGAGTGATATTTAGATAAGCAATTGAAGTTATTGTAGTTTATTCACTCGCAACCTGTCAGAAAGACAGTCGGAGTGGAGAACGTCAGACCAGAAACAGGAACCAGGAAATAAATGACAGAGGGGTGGAGCTGAGTGAATGGTTTCACTCAGCATTTAATGAGTGAACAGAACAGTAAATAAAAAGGTTGTAACAAAAACAGCACATGGCACGTGAGGTCAAAATAAACAGACAAACAAAACGGACTAACACTTAAACAAACAGTGAAATAACAGACAAACAACACAGTGAGCGAAAACAAAAACAACAGTATATATATATATATATATATATATATATATATATATATATATATATATATATATATATTACTTTGTTAAGTTTTCTCATTCTTAATTCTCTCCTCTCCACACCCGTTCTCCACTCACCGAACACACAACCCCGAGTGGATGAAAACACGTAGCTTTTATGCAGCTGTACCGAGACTCAATTGCTAATCAATCATTCAATTGGAGTTGCGGTACAACTGCACATGAATTAATAAAGTGCAATTCCCCGTGTTCACATATTATTACATTTTACTTGCACGTGAAGTGCTGTGCAATCCTCATGCCTAAATACAAATATACATTTTAAACACTTGTTTTACACAGACCCATTTATATCCCGTGTACCAATGACTATACACCAACATTAACACATAACATAAAATACACACAGGGGCGGGCATTTGGCCACATATACCCCCTTTTGCAAAGCACACATGGCCTCAATGGCCACCTTCCCCCTTAAAATCCCAAAAGTCTCGCTCAAAGTCCTGGGCCAAGAACAGGGACTTTAAGGGGTTGATGGGTGGCAATGTTGCCAGTAGCCAGGCTGCTACTGGCCATGCTGTCAGCAGACGTGCTAACCGTGGGGCGAATCTCTCCTCCCGCTGTACCACTGGCAGCAGAAATGCTGCCAATGGTGCGGCTGTCAGCAGACGTGCTGACAGCTCCCAGACTGACTCCTTCAGCCGGGGCAAGTCCAGCAGTGGAAAAGCTGCTGGGGTTGGCGCTCTCCAGACCTCCCCCAAGATCTCAGGCAGCGAAACTGCTGCGGGGGAAGGTTGTCTCCTAACCTCTCCCCCCTTTATAGCCGGCAACTCCCTCTGGGGGGACTCCAGACCCCAGAACTCCTGCAGCGAAATTGCTGTGGGGGAAGGTGGTCTCCTGACATCTCCCCCCTTTTTCATAGCCGGCAGCTCCCTCTGGTGGGGCTCCGGCCACACTGACCCCTGCAGCCAAGCAGAGCTGACTGCGACCCGTGACGAAGCAGTTCCAGCGACCCCAGGCGATGCGGAGCAGCTGGCAACCCCAGGCGAAGCAGTTCCAGCGACCCCAGGCGATGCTGAGCGGCTGGCAACCCCAGGCGATGCCAGGCAGGCATCCTTGGGCGAAGCGAGGCAGGCATCCTTGGGCGAAGCAAGTCAGGCATCCTTGGGCAAAGCGAGGCAGGCATCCTTGGGCAAAGCGAGGCAGGCATCCTTGGGCAAAGCGAGGCAGGCATCCTTGGGCAAAGCGAGGCAGGCATCCTTGGGCAAAGCGAGGCAGGCATCCTTGGGTGAAGCGAGACAGGCATCCTTAGGCGAAGCGAGGCAGGGAGTCAGGACAAGCTGGGGTGCGGGTGTTGGCCCTCTTCTCGGCCACTGCGGCCAGGCGGTTCTTCCCCGTGCTTCCCTTAGCAGCCTATGCAAGGGCTGCTGAGGACCGCCAGCATCTATTCCTGGTCCTTCTGGTGCAGGGAGAGGCAGCTCCTGCTCCCCTCCTCCTAATGGTGATGGAGGCAGAGTCAGCTCCAGCTCCTCTCCTCGTGATGGTGGGGGAAGTGATACCAGCAAACATTCATCCTCTGCTGGTGGGGGAAGTGATACCAGCAGGCATTCATCCTCTGCTGGTGGAAAGGGACCCAACAGGCATTCACCCTCTGTTGGTGGACAGGGACCCAGCAGGCATTCACCCTCTGCTGGTGGAGATGGCGGAGGCAGAGGCAGCTCCTGCTGCTCTGCTCCTGCCAGTGTAGGTGGTGGAGGCAGAGTCAGCTCCTGCTGCTCTGCTCCTGCAGGTGGAAGTGGCGGAGGAATGTAGTCTCCTGCCAGTGAAGGTGGCGGAGGCTGAGGCAGCCCCTGCTGCTCTGCTCCTGGCAGTGGAAGTGGCAGAGGCAGAGACAGCTCCTGTTGCTCTGTTCCTGGCAGTGGAGGTGGCAGAGACAGAGACAGCTCCTGCTGCTCTGCTCCTGGCAGTGGAGGTGGCAGAGGCAGAGACAGCTCCTGCTGCTCTGCTCCTGGCAGTGGAGGTGGCAGAGGCAGAGACAGCTCCTGTTGCTCTGCTCCTGGCAGTGGAGGTGGCGGAGGCTGAGGCAGATCCTGTTGCTCTGCTCCTGGCAGTGGTTGAGGCAGGGGCAGCGTGTAGCCTCCTGGCGACGGAGGTGGGAGCGGCGTGTAGTCTCCTGGTGACGGAGGTGGGAGCGGCATGTAGTCTACCCTTGTTTCAGGGGACTGGTGCGGCTCTACCTCTCTTGCAGGGGACTGGTGAGGCTCTTTCTCTCGCTCTCGGGTTGAAACCAACAGGCATTCTTCCCCTGCTGGTGGTGGTGGAAACAGCAGGCATTTTTCCTCTGCAGGTTGAGGTGGAAGCAGCTGTCCCTCGGGCTTTGGATTCCCGTGGTCCCCCCGTCTGGGCGCTGGACGCTCACGGTCCCCCCGTCTGGGCGCTGGACGCACGGGCTCCTCCCGCTTGGGCATTAGTTCCTCCTCTGCATATTGCGTGGGGCATAGGGCCAACGTGTGCCCATATACCCCACAGCCTGGGCACAACTCCGCCGCGAGGCACTGGAAAAAAAGCCTTCAAACCGTCATTCGTAACCTCCTCTTGCTGTTGCAGCTTTCCTCTCCTCCTTCTACCCACCTTCCTCTCTTGGGCCAGTTCCTCCTCCTCCTCCTCCTCCTCCTCATAATGGTGGAAGGGACAGTTGGTGAACAGATGGTCCTGGTCGCAGAGGAGGCACCCCGACGATGGCTTGTTACATCGCCGTGGATGTCTGGCCATTAGGCAACACTCCTCCTCCCTGTCCTTCACCTCTTTATCCTCCTTCCATTCCATTTTATTTATTTATTTATTTATTTATTTTGTAATCCAAATTTTTTTTTTCCCCAAAAAACTGCAGTTGCTGCTCTGGTCTGCGTCTAGGAGCCTAATCAATCATTCAATTGGAGTCGCGGTACAACTGCACGTGAATTAATAAAGTGCAATTCCCCGTGCTCACATATTATTACATTTTACCTGCACGTGAAGTGCTGTGCAATCCTCATGCCTAAATACAAATATACATTTTAAACACTTGTGTTACACAGACCTGTTTATATCCTGTGTACCAATGACTATACACCAACATTAACACACAACATAAAATACCCACAGGGGTGGGCACTTTGCCACACAACCATACAACTGCTAACTAGACCCATGGACAGGTGCTGGGTATGTGGGGCTTCTCACAGCAGAAGTCACTTGGAAACAAAACATTAATTTCCGTGCAAAGAATCAGTTACTGTCTCCCTGTGCCAAGAACTGCTAAAGTTATATTTCTACCAAGGCAAATTCAGTCTGTTGATTTAATATACCGTAGGAGATGGCTTCCTCAATTTTCATTTTAACCATATTCTGGGAAATCCAGGGGGTTCCTGTAACACTTGAATACAATCAATCAATACATAAATAAATCTTTATTTTATATTGCACCTTTCATAGTGGACCACAATCACAAAGTGCTTTATAAGATGCAGTAATTACATAATACTTCAAATACAGAGAAATGCATAATACAAGAAATACAGTAAAAATACAGCATAATGAATTAAATATAATGGAAAGTACATAATACGTGATAGAAGCATAATACATGAAATAGTACATTAAATACAGTGGAAAGTGCATAATACATGAAATAGTACATTAAATACAGTGGAAAGTGCAGAATACATGATATTGAAATAGTAGCAGCAGCTAATAGCAGATATCAGGCTTAAGAAGCATGGAAAGAAAAAGAGAACAGGTGGGTCTTGAGAGTTGATTTAAAGCGAGTGACACTGTGAGCATCATGCACTAAATCTGGGAGAGAGTTCCAAAGAGTTGGAGTCATGAAGCAAAATAATGATTGTCCAAGTGTGGTGCACTTTTGCTTGGGGATAACAAGCAGGTCAGAGTTGGAGGACCTTCAAGATTAACTGACTGACACCGTAACATCATAATCCAATGAAATTAGGTTAATTGAAAAGTATTTGCGTTGACGATTTAAGGTAAAAAGACATTAAAAACATTCAAAATACCAATGACTGGTAGATTATAAGAACATTAGCACTATAAACAGTTATATAGTTATAGGCTGTATAAACGTAGTGAAGAGAATTTCATTTTTTTGTCCACACCGAATGGTTTTGAGTTCTGTACTAATGTTCTGTACCAATTCCACCTTAAACGTCCCTCCTGTGCTGTGATATGGTGTGAGGCAGTTTAATGCATGTTAGATTAAACCCTTAGCAGAAATCTGGTTTATAGATTTTTGCATCATCACCAATTGTGTGGCAATTTGTAATAATAATATCTTCCATGGTTACAACTCTAATATACAGTAAATAAAAGTGCCTACTTCTCTAAAGGGTTTATTTGCGTATTTACACAACCCTGTTGCCAAAAACATGTATTATGTTGATAGATGGGCACATTATCACCTTCTAATTACAAGCAGATTTCCAGGTGTATTCATTACCTTTCCAATGAATCCCAGGCAATGCGACACTCAGCACAGACCCCTGGGGTCAGGCTGCAGGGTTCTTTTTTTCTTTTATGTCACTGGACTTCATTATTCAACAGCAGCCTCATAGATTACTCTCCCCGTAATCACCTATATTGAACAGTACTTTCTAAATGTGTTCATTGACCTAGTGGGCATAAAGCACATTATACACAACTAATGTAACCAAACCCTTAATTTTAGAATTTGATAAATGAGACACATGTAATTATACGCCTGCTAATAAACTGTGGTTAAATGAGCACCCTTAAAGAAAAATACCAGTGCGCAGGTATTAAGCTGTCAAAGGTGCAGTTTGTACTACTGCAGGTACACTCATGTGACGGACTGAGTTATTCTACTTTAAGCAACACCATAATGTGGGACGACTCCGAACACATTGTGTCATTAATTATCTGTAGGGCTGTATTTTTTTCAAAGTAAAAAAATAAATAAAAATCTTATTTCACAAAAAAGAGATCATTCAAAATATTTCACGATTAAACGTAATATGTATTAAAGCAGAAACAAATTCCTTTGTCAGATTCAAAATCGATCATTTTCTCTAGTTCTTATGCAACAAATGTTCCTGAATATTTAAATGCTTACCTGAAAAACAATAAATGCTAAATTGTAGGAAACTGTATTTCGTTTATGTCCACCTTTTAAGTGGTAAAATAATGTACACAAATGTCACTTTATGTAATTATAATAGTGTGATACATTTTTAAATTGAATGTTTTAACAAAACCAGGCCTGTATATTATTATTATTATATTATTATTATTATTATTATTATTATTATTATTATTATTATTATTATTATGTACTTCAATATGTCAGTTACTGATCTTCTGGGCGGTTACTATCATAACAAGAATCACTTGAGCCGATAACTATAGTGGCAGTTTTTTCTGTTCCTGTTTTTCATAACAAGAAGGAACTCAAAATAAATTCTATTCAATGACATACTGACAAAAATGTATAGCAATTGTGTGCCACTTAGTTTTCAATTAGTTTGTGCTTTTTAGACTTGTCCTATGGGTTTTATATGCAGTAAACAGCTGTGTTTAAGAACACAAAGTAGTCCCCAGTGGTTCTAGTAAATATACTCACAATGCTATCTCTATGTGGAAAACACATGAACTTTCCCCTATAAAAGTTTACCACAGTCATTTTGGTTAGTTTTTTTTGCAGTTTCCCCATGTTTTTCCTATTATTTTGTTATACTATGCAATTGCCAGAGTTTATTATGGTTTTCCATGTCATTGAAAGTGCTTTACCATACCTCTCTGGCCTTCGCAATGCTGTACTCTGCTTTCACTATGCTTTGTTAGACTTTGCTACATTTTCATTACGGTATTTTAGGAGGGTTGAAGCAGGATGACGTTAAAATGTTTTATATTGATGAAAATAGTTATATTAAACACTTTAAATCAATGGGCTCCCGAGTGGCACATCCAGTAAAGGGGATAGGGATGCATCCTATAGCCTAGAGATCGCAGGTTCAAATCCAGATTATGTCATTGCCAACCATTACCGGGGGTTTCTAGGGGGCACCACACAATTGGCTGAGTGTCGCCTGGGTAAGGAGGGCTTAGTTCGGCAGGGAAATCCACAGTCACCACACACCAGAGCCCTTGTGGCTGATAGGGCACCTGCAGGTCTGTGGTGGAGTCATTAAGATCTGTGTTGTCTTCCAGCTTGATAGGTCTGTGCGAGAAATGACTGCTTGGCAGGAACATGTTTCAGAGGACGCGTGTTTCAGCCTCCATTTGCCAAGTCGCCAGTGGGATTGCAGTGGTGAACTGGGATAAAAATAATAATTGGGCATTCCAAATTGGTGAGAAAACCAGGGTAAAAAAAACATTGGTGACGACTGCATTTAAAAATAAAACAAACAAACAAAAAAAGACAAACACACTTCAAATCCAAAGATTTATTAAAAAAAAAAAAAAAAAAGCATTTGGGAATTATACTTCAGCATGTATGAGAAGTGCTTGTACGGATACTGTACAGGGGGTCAAAACATGGCCATTGCTGTTTGAGACTCTTGGGAGCAGAGGTTAAATGAACTGTGGAGTCCTCATCCTCTCAAAAACAATGCTCTGCCTATCTGTATTAATGAAACCGAACTGTATATAAAGGAAATTGAAGTTAATGGGATCAAGCCTGAAAAAGTCGATAGCTACGTATACTTAGGACAGTTAGTTTCTGGAGAACCCAATGTGCAAAACAACAGAAGAGCAAAAATGGGCTGGAGTGCCTTTGAAAGATTAAGCATGGTTCTGAAAGGGAAACTACCCTTATGTGTCAAGAGGAAAGTCTTTGAACAATGTGTGCTGCCAGTGCTAGCTTACGGATGCAAAACCTGGACCCTCAATGCAAAAATGACTCCAAAATTACAAACCACTCAACGGAGTATGGAAAGATACATGCTGGGAATAACAAGAAAAGACAGCAAAAGGAAGGAATGGATAAAAGCGCAAACAAAAGTATGCAATGTTATTATAAGAGCGAAAACCAAGAAGAGGACCTCCAGGAAGATGGCAAGATGAAATTAGGAAACACACCGGAGCAACAATGATGAGAGATGCAGCAGACAGGCTTTTGTGGAAGAATCTTAGGGAGGCCTTCATCGAGCAGTGGATTGAAAAAGGCTGAAAATGATGATGATGATGATGATGATGATGATGATATATTGAAAAAGTCCAATTTTCACATGATTTTAATGAAATGTAGAACACTGTTCAGTTCCAACACTTGAAAATCAGTAGACAAGGTCGGGTAAAGGCAGGTTTAGAGAAAATGATAATTACATGAAACATAACATAGAACCACTCAGAATGATTCCAATCACAACCAAATAACAAGGACATGTAAAAATGCCATTAAAATAAATCCAAACATGTTCAAGTTTGTTGTAGATCCAGAAATTAGTGGTATGATAATAGCTATTTGTGAGTTATTGTGAGTTAATTTTGTTAAACCCTATAACTTAAAATTGAAGACACCATTCTGGCTTCCTGGGTGATCTTAATTATGATGAACGACTTGAAAAATGAAAAATAAGTTTATGTAGATGACTCCTCCTCCATAAACTACGCTAGAGATTAAACAAATATTGAATAATACTTAACATGTAACCTTTTAAAAGGCTTATGATGAAACAAAAAATGAATAAACGAAACAGAGATCTCTATATAAAGACTTTGAAGTCCACAATTTGGTAAAAGAACAGCTCAACAGGGTTAACTGGTCTGCAGCCACTCTGCATAACAAAGCCATCGAGGACAAAGTCAGATCTATTGTACTACTGTAAATAACTGACCAAACAAACTTGGAATGTTTGATGAGTAATGTACTATGTGTTTGCTATTCCCTGGGTATATGTTATAAGAGCACATCATGATGGATTAATAATAGGCTGGTAAATTTTACATTCTGTTATACTTTTGTTACCAGAAGAAATATAATCCGGAGTTGTTTGGAGAAGTAGAACGCCTCATTGATGACAGACATTGTTGGGACATGTCCAAGCGGGGTCTACCTGTCAACAGGAGTAAAGTTGTATTGCTGGATATTGTCTGATCCCACCTTTCATTTCTAAATACTTAGAATGTGCTGAAAACTGGACCCTGTCAGACACTGCACATCAAGAAAATAACCTTTACCTACAACTTTAATGAAGTTTTAGATTGATCTTAAAAACAGCTTTCTTTTCCAACCCAGATGATGGCACTATGGATGCCATTTGTTCTTATACAGCTATTTTAAGTTTGTTAGATTTATTAAAAATATTTAAACTTTTTCGATCAGAACAACTTTAGTTTTTAATGTATCTACGTGCTTATTATTTTCTCTATTGTCTCTGTTGTCACCTTGTGCTGTTTTGGTGAGTGAACGGGAAAGCGAAGCTGAACACACACAGTTTGTTTGTTGAGATGATGTATTAGTGTAATATATGTGCAATTAGTGTTAGTTTTACTATTAGTGTAATAGATTTACTATTAGTGGTGCTGTTGCCTAATTTTAGTCATCTTTCAGGGACCACCTGAGATTTGCTCATGGTGGACTTCAAGTTGGGAATCTGTAATTTATAACAGTCCAATTGAAGACATTTTTTTGGTGCATGATTAATAAACATTTCCAGTGGAAATCTGCCTACAGTTCACATTTATTTAAAAGTTATTAAATGATGGTAGAAACAGCTGATCAAATCTTTTTTTACAGGGAATGTATGATACCCTGTCAGCAATAGCAGAAAGGTGTGCCTTCAAAGATTCAAGAACTAGTGTGCTGCAGTTATACTATAAATTATCTTCAAGCTACATTTATTAACTGCCTTAAGCGCTTCCTGTCACTTGGAAATTGGTTTTAAAAATAGTGGTCTAAAAACAGCAAGCTATTTGCAGAGGACCTACGTTATCTGTAATATACGAAGCTGTCTAGCACATGTGCTGCTACACTAGCAGTTATTGGTATGTTTAGATAGTCTAGGTGCTCTCTGACTCCCCGTGCTCTGCTTCGTGCTGTGCGTACAGCTTGTTGGATGAAAAATGTCTGCCTAGAGTGCAGGGAATGCTGAAGCAAACTGCTGTCAAACAGGCGCTTCCCTGAGAGCTGGAAGCTGCGCAAATGATCTCCCACCAGCCCTTCCCCATCTGTCCTGTTCAGAACAAACTTCACATTTTCTTAATTTACTATACCATTTGATCATGCTGCCACATGTTACTGCTGTCATTATTAATTTTATAGGTTTCTTGTTGAGTGAATGTAAATGCCTTTTGATGAATCCCTTAAATTATTATTATTATTATTTTTATATGTGATTTTTTACATCCTCTGTCTCGTTCATGAGTTAAACATCTCTGCAAATGGAACTGGATCTCACTTTGCAGCTTTATTTTTTTTTTTTTGCTTTTTTTTTAGCAACCTTAAGTGGAGAGTGATTTATGTCCATTTTGATCAGAAGAGTTGTATCCCAGTCCCTAAAGGAAAAACAAACAATGCCTCGCACAGCCAAGCTTTATTATTGCTGTCATTTTAGCCATAAAATTGACCAATTGACCTAGATCTGTTTGTTGCCATCTTAAAAAAAGGCAAAGTCCTTGTTCCTTACCTTTTTAAAACCACTCAGTAAAGCAGTAAAAAGTTTTGAAGTTCATTTACTTTCACATTATGCAAGATGTTATGATATGTATAGTGTGTTTAAAATACGTGTGTATACAGTATAGTTTTAGAAATGGTGTGTGTTCTCACAAAATTCACAGAACTCACAAAATAAAGTTTTGTATGAACAGACCTTTTCTGGATTGTTATAAAAGAAACACCAAATCTGGTACAGTTTCATGAATATAAATATTTATTTATTCCATTTAGAAAACCTTACTCCAAAAACAAAAAAGTTAAATTGCAAACGAACAATTTTACTAAGTGTTCAACATTATTATTATTATTATTATTATTATTATTATTATTATTATTATTATTATTATTATTATTATTATTATTATTATTAACAACAACAACAACAATAATAATAATAATAATAATAATAATAATAATAATAATAATAAATAATAATAATAATAATAATAATAACAGCAGCATGTAATCTTTTAAGCAACATAATGCTGTGTTATGCTTGGCATTAAACAATTGTACAAATCATTGGACTGCTTCTAGACTTAATTTCCATGAGAAATTTGCATTTTATGCTATTATTATTTTGATGTCACAGAGAAATTATTTTCTTGTAAGTAAGTAAGTATTGTAGAGAAAAGGTACTTAATAATGTAATATTCATAAAGGTATACATTTGCATACACTGATTATTTACGGATTTCGGTTAATAGTGTCACGTTCTGTTAATAACTGTAACTTACCTATATTTTCTTTTTCAGAATTGTATACAGTACAATATATTAAGGTTCAGTTTTGTAAAAAGTTTAATCTTTAACATTAAACGTTACAGTACCCATCTTGCCAATTACAAAACACCAGTTTAAAATTAAACTGAGTAGCAATTTTCCAATACTGAAATTATTATTTTAACATTGGAAACAATAACGGTATAAAATGCAATGTCGTTTACAAAAAACAACTTTTTTTTTTTTTTTTACATAAATAAACAGACACCAAGTAAACTGTGGGGCAACGTTCTACGTATAAACATTATGTATTACCAACTTTTATTATTTCTGTTTGTTTAAATTTCTCAAGATAGCACGTGTTTGAAAAGAAAAACGTTTTCAATTATACGTTTTTTGCTTAAATAAGTACATATTTGATGTGTTCATTGTGTCATACTTTTACCAAAACTTACCAGATAATACATGGATTTTATATTGTTCTCCAGGCCACAACAAATAGGCCTACTTTGAGCATGTAAGAAAGACTATACTCGGTAGTACAAAACCATTTTTATTTTTAAATGCATCATTTAAAATATTAGTAGTAGTAGTAGTAGTAGTAGTCCTATTTAAAACCCATTAAATGGGACCGTTCAATGTACAGGGCATCTCCAGCCGTCAAATGAGGGCTGGAGAAAAAAATTCTCATTAACATCCTCAATTTGAGGATGCTGAAAGGAATGGGCTTATAACTAATTTAAAGAAAACCGGTCAAAAAAGGACTGTAAATTAAGTAGTAGTAGTAGTAGTGCTGTTAATGTAATTATTTTTTATTTGTGTTTATTCTTTTTAGATGGGAAACACATACATACATACATAGATACATACATACATACATACATACATACATACATACATGGCCAGTATTCCACATGCTGATCAAAACATGGGTGTTCTTCTGGTCTCCAGATCGCATTAAATGCAACTCCGTTTTGAGATATTCTGAACTAAAAACTGGGATTCCCGTTTTAAGAGTGGAACAGCGCAGGTGCCATTCTCCGTTTTGAGCGTGTCGTGAACACTATAGGTAGCTCTTTGGCACGTTATATTCTTCCCAGTATTGTTGCACGAAGGAATATCAAATGAATAGTAAATGTAGTTAGTACAAGTCTTAAAAGTCAGTCATTGCCCACACCGTGAAAATGTACTATACAGATTTGCCTCTTTAATAAGCGGTAACCATTTTCCTTTTCTGGTTCTTTTTTGTGGGTTAAATTAGATAGATAGATAGTTATAGATATTTGTTTACATTTATTCAGAACAACTGATGCTTACTGTTATGTAATTCACCCGAGAATGACGAAAGCAAGGCTTAATCGCTGTACTGAAACTGGTAGCACTGGATGTTTTCTCAAGCGTCGGGGAAATAAGCACAGTATGAAGTATTTGTGTGTGTCAGTGTATGCGAGTGCATGTGTAAAAATAACCTGCATTGTCGTACTCGTCGCAGCTTGCCTACAAGTCTGTTGTGGCGTTCCTTGTGCAAGGCTGCTGGAGTTTTTAAACCGCGTGAGATTATCCTGGGACTTGGTGATGTCAGACTGGTTGGGTCATTTGAAGGTTAGCTGCCTGGAAAGGGTTCATTGAAAGTTCACTCGCATATATTAGGCAATTCAATCTTTCATTCTCTGTGACAAAACTAGTAGGAAGTGATATGTATGGAGGCAGAACAACCCATTCGTCAATGAAGGGGAGACTGGATTTTTTTAAAAAATATAAACCCTTTTGTTTTTAAACAGTTATTTGCCGACTGCCACAGTTTAAAATACACGTTGTAATTTGATAATTCAGACGACTCATACTGCGGTATTTTGGGGGCTAAAGACGTCGGATACAGTTCAGAAACATCTTGGACATCCCTTTTTCTTGGGTATCTGGGTTGCCTGGAAAATGGTAAATGATCATTTGGATCAATTACAGGCTTTTAGCTGTGTTGTCTGTCATAATTCATGATTCTAGTCTGGGAAAAAGACCAAGACTGTACGTGCCAAAAAAGGGGCAGAGTTTGATGGAGTTGGGTCCACTTTTACATGCCATTTCCCTCTACACCTAAAGGATAAGCACTTTCGCAGTCTGCAGAGACTCGTCATGTTCGACTGTATGGATGTTCTAACAGTGAGCCCTGGACAAATGCTGGATTTCTACACTACAAGTCCTTCTTCATGCATGCTCCAGGAAAAAGCTCTGAAAGCATGCTTCAGTGGACTGGCACAAACAGACTGGCAGCACCGACGCAGCGCTCAGTGTAGGTTACATTCTGTTCGTTTGCTTTTTCCCTCACCCCCCATGTTGTTTGCGTGCGCAGTGTCCTATATGCTCATTACAGCGAGATACCTTGTAAAATTACATGTGTTGTTAACTTGCAATGTTACTCAGTTTTCATATTTTGACGTTAAGAGGCCTTCGTTTATTTAAAAAAAACAAAAAAAAACATTTTTTTTGTTTTTGTTTTTGTTTTTATAAATGTCATTGCGTCTTGAAGAAATAAACCTGCAAAATAGCCAAACCTGCACCCCAAAGAATGTGAATAAACACTAACAATGTATTAATTGCTCCACCATTTCTATCGGCGTTAAAATTTGGCAATTTATGTAATGCATGATTGATTAGTAAATAACCCACTAAAAAGTTAGTTACACTTGTATTTGGTAACGATTTTCGTACTGCCCGTGATGGAATTTTTCAGCCGATGACTCCTGACACCTTCTGGTTTTGTTTCTACAATGAGATGCTTTTTTGATACAGTTCTACCCGTGGCCACCCCAGTGATTTTTGCCATTAATTATGTTGGTTCAAGTTTTGAAATCATTGATGTGTGTGTGAGGGGGAATCATTGCTATTGCTAGTCGGGTTTAAAAACAAAAAAACAAAAAAAACACTGTTATCTGATCTTGACATGGTGCTGTGGAATGAAGATGGTAAACAGTGGCCGTGGTTCAGCACCGCAGCTCTCTAAGAAATGACAAGGGGCACCCAGCTATTACACTGCTCCGAGGAACCTGCAGGATGCTGCACTTTTCTCACACTGATTTAGATAAATTACCAGCCCAGTTTTCAACAAGGTTACAAAGGGACGGCTTCAACCTTTGCAATGTACAATTGCCGTTTAAGGCTATTAGTTACTGACAGATCTTTTGTTGGAGATGAATGGTTAAATCTTCAACACATCACAGAAGTCCTGAGAACTGCATTTTGTTATATTTTTGAATAAGGACTGCAGCGTGTAGACTACTTTCCTTAATTTTGTATTTCTTACATTTACTTATTACGGTATTTTTACTGATTCATTTAAATTGTGTGTGTGTGTGTGTGTGTGTGTGTGTGTGTGTGTGTGTGTGTGTGTGTGTGTGTGTGTGTGTATATATATATATATATATATATATATATATATATATATATAGATATATATATTGTAAACTTAATTAAACATTGTAACATCTTAATATTATTATATATATTATATATATATATATATATATATATATATATATATATATATATATATATATATAACAAACAAAAGCCATTATATTATACAAAGGAAGTGTTTACTCAACTGTTTGTTCCTTGTTTATTTAGATAACATTAAAGACGAAATGTGGTCTTCTATTTTAATATCTCCCTTTAATAATCTTAATCGCCACTTCTTGTCATTGAACATTATTTGCATTAACAAGCATTGCACAACAAGTAACACATTGGCCTGATCTAAAAGTGCAAGTGGTTTTGGTGCCAACCGCGTTTTTGATAAGAATAGATCCTTGCTATCAAGACCACTTGCTGTTACCATGACGGAACGCTATTTTGCTATTTTCTATTTCTATTTCCAGATTTTTTATTTTGTGTTGTTAAAAACACACCGAATGTTATTTTACAGAGGGTCAAGGTTTTTAATTTTATAATACATTATAACATCTTCTTGAAAGCGGGTATTTGTTCTCATACGAAAAGAAAATATTGTAAATGGAAGTTATATGCTTTTTGATTTTAGATTTTGTATTTGTTTTGTCCTTACTATATGAGATATATTTTAAAATATCTTATGGTCAACAGCACATTCTTTACATCTAGCCCGTTTAGACCCTGGCTATTAAAATATCTCTATTAAAAGTACACTTTTTAATGCACAGAGTTACATGAATGATTTAGATTTCCGTTGAAATCATTTTATTAGCAAAGCAATACATAACTGGTTAAGACGGTTTGACAAACATTTTCCGTTAATTGTTCTTTACAATTAAGGTGTGAAAAAAAAAACTGAAAACATTTTAAACATGACTTCCATGTACATTTGGTAATAGAAGAAGCTAGTTAAAAGTTCAACAGCTTTTGCTCACACAACAGTATTTAGTATATCCTTATCTGCTAGTCTTCATATGTGGGTTGAGTGAGATAATTAAATCTGAAAGGAAGACTAATTAACCTATTAATACTGTTGTATTTATAATACTGGCGTGATACAATTAGTTTTGGAACAAACATGTTCAAGTTGTTCCAAGTACAGTTGCATTGACATTTTCAGTTAAAACTAAAGAACTGTCATGTGTTCTACATTAAACTCCAAGCTTAACAGATGGTTGATTGGTGGTTGCACTTGTGATTAAGACCTCTAGAGACTACCTGGGAATGCAGTAGGTTTCCTGGAGCTGTAGAAGATTGTCAGCTGGAGTAAAGAGAAATGTAGTCATCATTTAAAAAAATTTTCATTCCTCATTCATGGTTACCAAAAGTGCTGATGAATGAAAAGCTTCTTGTGTATATTTAGTTAAAGTCATGGTTGATGGTCTGTTTGTTCTCACAAGCCTGTGGAGTGTGATTGTAGTTTATGTTTTATTTTGTGTTTTTATTTCTTTTACTGTTTGATCTTGTTTTCAGAGGCCTTTTTACTTGTTTGATTGTGAAGCACTTTAGGATGGCTCGCTATGAAAGGTGCTATATTAAAATAGTTGATTGATTGGTTGATTCTACATTCATGGAAATGGTTGGCGTTGAAGGTAGTTGCCTCTAGTGCACTGTAGCAGTGAGTGTTTTCAAAGGGTGAGTTGGCTTGCTGTATGATCTCATTCATACAAGACATCCAAGTAGCCGATCCATTTTCACAGTTCATTTCTTTACCTGTTTATCTGTATTGGTTAAGCAACCAAGGGTACTTAAATCATATTAAACATTAAAGGATTTTATCACTTGCACTAATTACTGTTCGCAAGTACATTTGATTTCATTTAGATGAATCAGAGAGTAATCTGCATTAAACCACATGTGCAAGTGGAGTAGATAAGGCAGTGTTTGTCTTCAGTCTGCAAGTCAATAAAATGGAAGAAGATAATGTAACATAGGGCCTTTTCATTCAGTCTTTTTTTCCAACCCACAAGGCTTTTGTGGCCCAAACACTTAGGACTATCATTCCTTTTATGACTAAACAAGCTCTTTTTAAATGTATTCTTTCATTTGAAAAGGCTACTCGTGCAGGGGTCATTGAAACATCATTTTTAGACTCTGTGTAATGGAACCCTTGAGGGTATTAATTAGCTAAGTAGATTGGAAATTGATGCAAATGAAATTCAATTCCTGATGCTTTGATTTCATGACGTTCCTTTAAATGTATTTCTGCATATCAAAAACACAAGAAGCCATTCTACCTGAATACCAGTTTTTATTTAAAATGTGTAAAGCAATAAAAAGCAGGACCTTTTGGTTGGAATTGCAGTTTTTATATACTGCATATTGTGAGGTACTATCATTTTTTAATTATTAGTAATGTTTTATTAAATATTTGGAGCATATGATATTTCAGAGTCCAACAGAAAACAGCTTATATTATTTTCAGATGTTATTAAAAGCTTAACTGACTTATTAAATTATACTGGTAAAATATGATGATACAATATTTGAATAAATTTTTTTCTTTTGAAGGTAGCCTTTTGGAAGGTAGTACAAGCACTCACTCGTTTGTTGCTGCATGCTATGTAAATTCTAATTGTTACCATTGATTATTAATAAGATCACAATTATCGGTGTAGAAGGAAGCTATCAGTTATTATATAAGCTTAATAGTCCACTGGGCTCTGGGAGGGTAGTGTATTTATCTTCCTTCTGTAGTTTACATGATCGATATTGACTGCCCCATTGAAACTAAATGCTGCATCACATAACAGTAAATCAGATAGACAGACTTACAGATTACTTATTGGGAGGTTTAATTGTTCACATGGGAACCACTGAAAAACAATAGGAACCTCTGTCTAAAAATATATTGGCCCGCTATGTTAGTGCATGGTGTATAACGATTTTACAGGGCATGCAGTATCAGATGACTATATTTCATTTTCTTCATTGAACGAATGACTGCTTGTTATTTTGAAAGCTGCGATGTGTGCCAGTTTTGGTTGACACTGATGAGCTGTCAGGTCTGTGTCTCTAAAGTAGCTTTATTTAAATAATTCTTTTGGCTTTTGATATCAGTGCTGTCAAGAGAAAACCCTGAAAGAGAAACATTGCTGTTTTATCCTTCCCCCTGTTTTTGAAGCGTGCTTTCTGTGAAATGCGTGATTTTTGTTTTTACTTTCATGCGTCTCATTATTTGCAATAACCTGCAGTTTATACAGCAGGGCTCACTTTGCCATACATATTTTTTAAGGGTCAAACAGAAAGAGTGTGAACGGGAAAAAACAAATGCCACAAGGCTGGTGTAAAAAAAACATCTAGCTAATTCATTTTTATTAAGTGATTACTGTAATAATAAAAACATAGGAAAGTGTAATAAAACATTGAAAGCATGGTAAAGCATAGATAAGCATTGTAAATCGCAGTGAGGTATAGTAAAGCAGGGTTAGGAGCTCACACTTACCCTGCACCCAGTTCTGGATTTCCAAACTACCATCAATTAAATACATTATTTAAGTTATTCAGTAACCATGAGTTTGAGCAGCCCTTATTAACCATATTGTTCCTTCCCCCTGTAGGTGCGTGAGCAACTCCTAATAGTAAACGTACAGATGCAGGTGAGATTTATTCAAAAAATTCAGTTCAGTGGAAATTTAGCAGGGACCTGATTGTTCAAACTCCAGGCTCTTGTTGATTTCAATAATATATGTAAATAAGGAGATAATATACCTAAACAATGTTCTAACCCCTGTGAAGCAGGGGTGTCACCCTCAGTTCCTGGAGGGCCGCAGTGTCTTCTGAGCTTTTGTTCCTCCCGAGCTCTCAATTACCTAATTGGTCTAATTATTTGATTAACTGGACACATTTAACACTTCTCGTCAGTCATCAAAATGTTTTATAGGTTGTGCACCTTGAGTCAAGTGCATTTTTTTTTTTTTAAATCATCAACTGTAAAAGGCCTTGAAAACATTTGCAACATGTCCAATTGAACAAATAATTACATCAGTTAAATTAAACAAGAGCTTAAGGCCTGGAGTCTGACACCCCTGCTGTAAATTATATTCAAAATCAAGGTAACTATGGTGAATGCATAGTATAACCACGGGAAAACTGTCAAATGATTGTGAAAATGTAGAGTGTTAAACGGTTAAACCTCTATAACAGTGCTGATATGTATAATGTCTTACATTTAAAAAGCAGGTGAACACAGTATTTACTTCTTATGTTAAAGCTATGTTACTGCTAGTGCCGCCACATACATTTTCATACAACCCCCCCCCCCCCCCCCCCCCCCCCCGAGATGAGATTATTTTAATGTCAAAGCTGTTATTCCTACAAGTAAAAGCCTGCGCACAACAACCGCATATTCTTGGAATGCAAGGGGGGTAATTAACTGTGATAGCTTTGCACTTATGCCAGCATTCATTTTTACTCTCAACTCAAGGGACAAAATTCCCTTTTTTGTCTGTTGAGGCACTACACCTTTAAGATTATTTTACATACTAGTCTCCTAGGATAGAAGTGGTAGCCTAACTCATTTGGGAAAAGCTTCTTGATGTGCTTCCATGGGCTGGAAGAGGCATTGTATTGGCCTGCACGTCATTGACCTCAATGTAGCTCTGTAAACAGATTTTAGTAAATAAAGCCCCAGGAAGCTATCACCAAGATTAGAATTCGATATTTGTACCCTAAATCCCATAATACGTTTTTGAGCTTGGCTAATTACTGTTTTTTTTTTTTTTTGGCTTGTGCCACAAAAAGTAATTAACATTGCTCGCTTGCCAAGCAAATATAAGTGTGAGAGGCAGCTGAGAGGAGAAATGTTGTACTGTGTGACTTAATGAAAGACTGTCAGAAGATGTACAATACAGTACTTAATCTAGTTGATTACAAGTATCACGGCTTCTGTACTGAGCCAGAAGGTTCAGTGAAAGGTACTGATATCCGCTGAAAGGATAGTGATACTGGGAGACTGTAATCTTAAATTATCCTAATGCAGATTCTAATCTTTAGTTTATGGCCTAATGCTGGATGCTCTGTTTTTACCAGATTGTTGTAATTAATGTAGTAAATATTTCCCTTGCTACATGTACTGCTATTTTCACTTATCGCACATATATCTCACAAAAGAATTGCTGTAAATCTTGGGATCGTTTAATGTGTCTCACATTTCCTTTATGAAAGATGAACACATTCTGGTATATTTGAATTTTGAATATAGTTTTTTTTTTTTTTTTTTTTTATTGCAAAAGCAGCGAATGGCTACTAAGAATTAGAGCCAAAGAGTGAGGCTTTGGGAGAATGCGTTTCCCTTTACGGGTAGATAAAGTAGAACAAAAGATCGATTTGCCACAATTAATCTGTATGAAACGTTACAATATATTATATGTTAATGTCATGTTTTTTTAAAAACTGAAATAGGTATACAAAAACAAAAATCTGTAAACTAAATACATACTTTCCCTAAACAAATAAAGGGTAGCAATAGGTTGCATTTGTAATTGATAACGTTGATATGAAGTTCCAGTATGTAAACTATATTGCTTAGCTCATGGTCCCTCTTTGTATCGTTTGCACCTGTTGTATACAGTATGTAGGGCAGTGCCATTACCAAATCCAATACACTCAACAGGGAGCACAGAGTCAGATTCCATTGTGAGGTCACCACTCGCTGAGGTCACAGCTGGGTTAGCAATACAAGGCTGGCTTTTCTTTTAGGAAAATATATACATAGAAAACACTCCAAAATGCATGTCATTTTGACCATGGATTATAATTTTCATTAGGCCATTTAAATGCTTTTTGTATTAACGTTTTTGCTATTTTTTTTTTAAATCAAATAACTTAGTCCAGACGAGAGAAACTCAATCGTATACCTTTCAGACCAGAAACTGATAAAAAACAGACAGCTTTTTTTTTTTTTTTTTTTTAGACTAGACATAACAATTAAATGGCTTATGTTCTGTTTTCTTCCAACATTTAGAGGCTTATAAATTATTTCTACCATGAAATGTACATAGAGAGCTGTGGTAAATCTGGTTCTAATTACTTATACTTTAGTTGAACTTTTTCGTTTCCTTTGACTTTCTGACACATGAAAAAAAAAAGTCCCGACTATTATAGCTGCCAATAAAATTGAGGGCTAGCACAACTTTGCTGTGTACCCCTAATCAGTTGAAATTGCTCCTTCTTGCTAGTGACCCAGAGTTCAGTACTCCTAATTCCCCCTGGGGTAGTCCAGGAAATGCCATTCGCTTTACAACTCATTTTCTTTCCCCTTAAGATTAGTAGTTTTTAGTTGTTGGTTTTCCAGTGAAGGGCTTCGTAATATTGCAGAGGTACAGTCTAGACTTTGTAGTACTGTACGCACTGTCTGCTTCTCTATAATCAACTGCATTAAAGACAATCAGTGAAATAGCCAGAACAGGGAGTTTCCATCCAGCAGTCACTCTGTGCGTTTCTAAGACATCCTTTTATCTGGTGTTTTTCATAAAAAAATTCCAAACATGTTGAGACGATCTGCTGTGCACTCAGAGTGCTCGGGCATGCTGGGTGGAACGCTGTGACTCTCATCGTTGAGCTTTTGTTTGGTTTCTTTGCTGTCAGAAAAAATGCATACTGGGAGAAACACTTCTAAAGGAAGTTTGTTTTGGTTTATTTGTACAGCCAGTCTCAGTGCACAAAATGCCAAGATTATTTTGAAAAGCCTGTGCAGGAACCACTCCCTTCCTTATTATAACCCAAGGTAACACCTTTTGTGTAGTGTTAGCAAAACACAGCTCCGCTGCATTATAGTCAATGAATCAAGTGAGATGTTTGGATTTTTAAATTTTTTTTTTTTTTTTTTTAGATAATAGTTGCTAATGGGTGTGTTTTCCTGTTTGACCCCAGTTCTTGGTTCAACCTGAGGCTAAAAGTTCAAGTGAATAGGGATAAGTCATTTTTCTTTTTTTCCATTACCTGCTTTGCATTTTGTGATCTGTCAGCCCCCTTTATTCATGTAACGACGTCTGTGTTTGTGCTAATCAGCAGAGTAGACATTTTGTAGCAGTTGCCTCAGCAGATGCTTAATAATACAAGGAAATGTTAAGGGATTTAAGGCATTCTTCTTCTTCTTCTTCTTCTTCTTCTTCTTCTTCTTCTTCTTCTTCTTCTTATTTTTTTTGCTATTGCTGTCCAGAAAATGTTTGATTGATGTTTCTAAAATGATTTATTTGATTTATATTTATTTATTTGTATTTCTTTGGCACAGATTGGTGAAAATATCCATTCTGACCATTATTAACATTCCATGAGCTGATACCATATGAATGTAGGATTTAATGGTTAGAGTGGTTTATTTTGAATTTTGATCCTCATCAGTGTTTTTCCATTTGTTTCATTTCTTCTGTCACAAGTGCTTGGTGAATTGAAACTTTACATTAACGTTCCTAGTAGAAACAGCCTAGATCTGTTATGACTTGTCTTAAGTAACAGGAAACAGACAAGTGTAAAAGGTTTTATAGGTACGGGTAACAAACCTGTATTCAGCGCTTCAACCGTGTACATTAAATGAAAAGGTCTCTACACGTTATATGAGTTTTTTTTGCTGAGTCTGTACAGTAAAGTGAAGGTGTAGTAAGAGTGGCATCTGTTGCTTCTCATGTTTTGGAGGGATTGTTTTATTTGATAATAAATAGGCTTGTTTAAATAAGGTCTCCTTCTGTAGTATATTGCAGTAGACTATGCTGTATCTCTATAATGCCTTATACTGTACAAGCATATCAAGAATCTTAACAGACAGGACTCGGAGCACTGCAGTGCAAATTACCTGTGAAATAGGTAATACTGGCCCCTATTCATCAAAGTGTCAGTTCCAAAAATCGTTATTATGAATGGATTTAGAATGGTTTAAAAACTTTTTTTGATTCATCGAAGTCGTAGCTCGTGTTTCGACAAATGCGTAACGTCATTTCATACTAAAAAACAAATCTGAAAGTTCGGCAAAACTAATTAGCATATCATTGACTGTAAAAGTCAGAAACTGGAAGTGATTCATGAAATATTTTTTGAGTAAAGAACGACTGTTTTCACAGTCGGAGTTAACATGACTTCTCAAATCTTCTAAACACAAAGCAAGCATGGCTTTGCAGTTGTAGCGCTGTCTAATGCAGTTTTAGAGAATGCCGCTACAATATAGGTTGACAACAGTCGGGCTCAACAAAGAAGCAAGACTATGGTAAATCCGTCCTAGGATTTTTAAGGAAATATTTTCTTTCTCAAACATGCCAGATGAAGTTTTACAAAGAATATTCAGACTTGATACAGCCGCAATTATTAACCTGTGCAAGGAATTAAGGGAGGATTTAAACCAGACTGCTAGAAGCCATGTCTTACCAGTGCACAGTAAGGTCCAACTGGCCCTGTGTTTCTATGTGTCCGGATTGTTCCAACAAATAAAAAATATAGATATTTTTTCATGTTTTGATTTTTTTTCAAAAAAAACTCAACATCCAGCTCCTGTTCACCAAAAATAAGTATAGTTTAAAATAGTGTAGACATATTATATTTTTCTAATGTATATAATTCTAATTCGTTCTTTTTGTGTGAGTTGAATTGATAATCTGATTGTTTAAATTGAGACACCTTTCTTTTACCTTTATATTTACCTCTTTTTTTTTTTTTGGTAAGGTAGTTTTCTGTTAAGTTTCCAGCAAATAATCGTAATAAGTGGGCAGGTATTTTCTGTTGTTTGGTACCACTATTGTCTGTGTTTGTTGCATATATATTGCAATTGAAAGTCGCATATCATAATAAATAATATTACAATGTTAATTTATATAATATAGCTTGAAGTTTGTAAAAGAATAACCAATGACAGTTGGATATTGCAAGAGAGCTCTGAATTTTCTATTTCTGAAGAAACACAAAATTTGGTTTGCCATGTTAATATGGTTTCTTTAGTAAAATTATGACCACTGACTTTGGCTTTGCAAGACAGGTGCATCATGTAACCTACAGTATTTCCCATACTTATGTGTCCTTGCTATAAACCAATACAGGTCAAAAATTGTGCCCTGACTAAAATCCCTCTGTATAGCTAATTTAAAACCCTTCAGTTCCCCATGCCCAAACACATGGGACAGGGAATGCTGTGAATTCAGATGTCGCATCCCAGTAGAGCTGTCTGTAATATTTAAATGTGCCGTGTTCATTGTTATTGTCTTCTCCTTTGACTATTCTAGTTGTGTTTATATTGCAGAGTCAGTCAGTACAAACTGTAATGACTATACTGCTAAATTAAGCTTTGAAGGCACCTTTGTAAATACAGACCTCATTCAATGACTGAATCCCAAATGCACAATATATTCCTAATTCCTGGTTTTAGCCAATTGTCTATTGTGGGCTAAACTTTTTTTGAACAGCACGTGCGTCTAGCACTCACAAAGTTCGAGACCAGAAATTCTTGAAAGAAATTTAACACATACTAATGAACATCTGGTCTGAATTTGTGACATCCGATCTCCATGTAAAGCTCCAGGCTATTTGTTTTAGACTCACTGTCGTTCAAAGTCCTGTAAAACTGACATGGTTGATGTACTTTACCATGGTCAGCGAGAGTAACTAGCTTACTATATATATTGTAGTTTAATTTTGATTGACAACGAAATGGCCAGCAAATATGGCCGCTAGTGAAAAACTTAAAGGTAACTCTGGGAGAGAAGCTTAGACAAGCAACCCGTGTTGCTGTCTGCAAAGTTTTAAACTTACAGCCTATATATTTGTTTAGCCACTAACTGTACTGATTTACTATAACATTAGAAATATTCTCAAAAATAGCAAACCTTCTTCTTTTAGGAAACAACAATACATCGTTTGTGATCTTATTCATAGCTCTACCAAGTACAGCCGATTGCTGTATTTTGATAATGGTTTTGGAGGAAACTGTCAGTGACATAGAATTCAGGTTTCAGTGTCTTAATTTATATATTCAGAGACAACATATATACTGCAGCGGTATATAACCTATTTATTGAGTTTGTTTAGCGTTTTGAAAACATTAAGTGAAGAAATTTATAGATATTATATATATATATATATATATATATATATATATATATATATATATATATATATATATATATATATATATATATATATATACACACACACACACACACACACACACATACATACACACACACACACACACACACACAATTAGACGGAATAGTCATTTTTTACAACAATATAAGTTTATGTGTGTGTTGTCATGTGAGCTGCAGACATAAATCTAAAAGCACAGCAAGCAAAAGCAAGGTCTCAGTGTTAACATACATTTTGTAATGGTTTTGTTATACCTATTTTGTGCCCCATTCCAAAAAAATTAATAATTTGATGAAGATAACAAATTTGCAGGGGAAATGTAAGCGTTCAGTCTCATATACCCAGATACAATCGCTAAAATTAATCAAACAATCTCTAAAATTAGAACATGTTCAGCAGCTAGGGCACATAGACATGTAAACAAAAAAAACACTTTGTTTTTCCCTAATTTAATTTTTGTTTTGCAGATTTAAAAAAAGCCCCATATAGACTTCATGTTTACAATATGGGCTTATAAAACCTTCTGAAAGTTATAAATATATATATATATATATATATATATATATATATATATATATATATATATAAAACTAACTCTTTCAATTCCCTTCACTTTCGTAACAATGGATTTAAAACAAATTTTTCTTGGTAGTGTTTTGTGATCGAATGATTCTTGGTGTTAGATCTCCCTCCCGACCTGTGAGGGCACTGTGTAAAAAGAACAGAGTACCCTGGACTAAATGGCATGGCAATTTATTCCCTGGGTTATGTAGAAGTTGGCCAGCTAGAAAAGGGGTCGTAGTGTAAGTAATCTGTTCCTTGGTAAATGGTTAGATTCAACCTAGAAGGAGCCCATGTTGTTTACTGAAACCAAAAAGTAAGTGTTTGTTTGTCTGTGGAAGTGAAAACTGTTGTTTGTCATTTCTAGACTACTAACATGATCTGGAGCTGTCGCTATTCAGCGAGCATCAAACCCAGACACCAGCACTTTACCTTTGTTCACGGAGAACTGTCTGCACCACGAGCACTAATATCACTCATTGTAAACTGTGTTTGTGTTTTGTGTTACGTGTCGGTGTGCAAGACTGGACTTTTGGTTACAGGTCAAACCCGGGGATTATAAATACCATTTTGAGCACTTAAACTACTATTTACAGGGTTATTGTGAGTGGAATAGTACTGGGATACAGGCAAACCAAAATCTGTAAAAGAATAATGGTGTTATTCGCAATACTACCATTTTTATCTTGTATAATTGTCGATGTCCTAGTAGATTAAAAACATGTGTGCACCTTCTGCAAACCTGTATTAAGATATAAATCCATCATACAGTAGGTTGCCAGGTAGGCACTGATTGTTCTGGAGAGATTTTTTACAGATTTTTGCAGATACAGAAACACCTGCTGATTGAGGTCCTCTACTAAAGTAAAAAATGGTACAACAGCAGATCCACTGATCCATATTATTTGGCCTCCCAAGACAAAACCTTTGCAACTGCATAGCTCGGAGAAACAACCATCATTCCAGTTAAATTAGTGGGATTTGGAGGCTGTGTAATCCAGTGGTTAAAGAAACAGACTTGTAACCAGAAGGTCCCTGTTTCAAATCCCAGCTGAACCACTCATTGTGTGATGCTGACTCTTAACCTCCTTGTGCTCCATCTTTTGGGTGAGACATTCTTGTAAGTGACTCTGCAGCTGATGCATAGTTCACACACCCTAGTCTTGTATCTTGTGATGGTGGTCACCTATGAAAGGCGCTATATAAAAATAAAGATTATTATTATAATTGTTATTATTAAGTGAAAACTGTCAAATAAAAAATGTTGAAATGAGGGGGCGTTGTTAAAAAGAAATTAACAAAAAATGACTCACTTTTCTGTTTCTCTTTTATTGCATTTCTAGGATTACAACAATTAAAATAAATGTTGCTCACTTTCTGTGGCAAGTCGGGCCAGTGTTCTAAAGCAGGAGGCATTGTATTGCAGACAGAAACACACCCTGATTCTATCTTGCTTCTCCTAATCTGAAGCAGCACCTCCCTCTTTTGGTAGAGATCTCTATTTAGCATCTTGGGTTGCAGACGCATCCTAAATCGAGACTCTGTTTCCTTGCTGTCAAAAAAAACATAGTATTTGAAATAACTATGTTGATCTGCAGTTTTTTTTTTTTTTTTTTTTTAATCCCACACGGGCAGAGCTTTTTTGTTTCGCATGCCATTTTAGAAACTATTGCGCAAATTAAGAGAATGGCGAAAATAGAAGATAGTCCAAACCATTTCAGTTACAGATTTTTTCGTTACCAATTTTGTAATTTTTAGCGGACAAGGACATGGTTTTGAATACAGGTCCAGTGGTGCTCGTCCCCATATTCAGATATTTGTCCAAGCACTAAGTTAAAAGACACATGTTTAAAATAGTTTTCTCTCAAAGTGTTTGATTTTCTGTGAACTGTGCTACTGTAATGTAGCTTAGGATGGAAATGTATGCATTTTCGGAAGGAAATGGGTGGTGAGGTTAGACCCTCTCTGAGATCTATTCCAGGGGTTTGCTTTGCAGATGTTGCCAACTAGCCAAGGGCCAATTTGGCAGGTGTTTCCTGGGTATCCTCTTTTGGTTGTTTCCAAGACACTTGCTGTACTGCACAGGTGTTACCGAGGCGCTACTGGCTGCAGTGTCGCCACATTGCAGATTTTGCCAAAGGCCCTCCTCTGCAGATGTTGGCAAAAATCTACACTATACTTTTGTTTCCAAGGACCCTACAGAATGCTTTCCACAGCACAGAGCATACAAACTAGATCATTGTTTAATGCAGCTGTCATTCCAGCTCGGTGTTTTTAATAATGTACTGTAGTGATGCCGGCCACTACAGTTTGGTGAATATGTCTTTTATAGTTGAAAAGGACAGTTCCAAAAAAAAAGACTGAGGTTTAGAATATGTTATTGTATTATGCACAGTACAGCTTACCCTATTTTAGGGTTAGTGGTTAAAAAAGACACAATAGTGCCATGCTGCACTGTATACTGACTCATAATATGATAGGGAATATGTTCTCTCAATTACATTTGTATATATCATCTGCAGTTAAATGACATGTTGCAGTCATAGAATTATGGTCAACTCTTTTTTTTGTGCACTAGATGAATAGCTGCATGTTTTGTAAAATTGATTTTCATCCAACAGAAGTAATAATATCTTGTCATTATGTTTTGCAGCTATTGAAACACAGAGCACCAGTTCTGAAGAACTGGTGCCAAGCCCCCCATCCCCACTGCCTCCACCCAGAGTTTACAAGCCTTGTTTCGTCTGTCAAGACAAGTCATCCGGCTACCACTATGGAGTCAGCGCATGTGAGGGATGTAAGGTAAGACTTTAAGTAGATGTTAATATTGAATCTTGCAGGATTGTCAACCTTATTATTCTTCCCTAAATTATGCTTTTTTTTTTGCTTTCAATCCCAGTTCTCAAATTCCCTTGCAGTAAGGTGAAACGGTAAGGAATTTGGTATTCAAGACCCTGAACTACAGCACAGAGCTCAAGTAGCTGGCAAAACCCAGCAGCATTTTTCCTTTATGCTTTTTCCATACAGAATATAAATCGAATCAGCAGATTTGCCTTTTACACCTGTAAAGTCAGTGGTTCCCAACCTTTTTGGGTGTGCGGAACTCTTCTGAACCTCCAAAAATGTCTTTACACTGATAACAATGCCATACGGGAAATTGATTAACTTACCTAATGAGATGGCTGGTGCTGTTTCAGTGATGTCACAGCCTGAATGTCCGGTTGGAGTTTTAGCTTTAAATCTGGTTCCACATCCAGTCTACTCCGGTACTTTGAATTCAGCCCAACAAGCGCAGAAAACTCACTTTCTCAAGATGTGATGTATGTGGTAGCAAATGACACCAGGCACTTTACAGCCTTGTCGGCCAGTTCCGGGCACTCAGATTGAACGTGTAACCAGAGCTTTTGCAAAGTTCTGTTAGGCTGTCTTCCTTTCACAGTCAAATTTCGTGAATGGGTTTCTAATCCACTAGTTTTTGGAGTCAGGGTCACTGTGTTTTGTTTCTAAGTGGCGCCGCAGATTAGCTGGCTTCAAACTTTTGTGCAACAACACCTCATAATATACAATACACAGCGGTCACAGCTCCTCTTTCTATTTTTACTTTGTTTTCCCACGGACCCGCCCCAAGAGGGGAGTGGCTCACCTGGTAGAAGCACAGCCGTGTGGTGCGCTGGGTGAGTCATACATCACAGGTTCACGTCCTGGCTGTGCAAAGTAGGCCGGTCTTTGCTGGGGACTCCGAAGGGAGCGTCACATTGGCTCAGGAGCTCCCATGGGTTAGGGAGGTAAAACCAGCAGTGACTGTTTCTCCTCGTTGCATTGCTCCCCAGTGAGCTCAGAGCAGGGACCAGCAGGGCTGGCCCTTTTCCTTCAGAGGTCAGTAGCTTGCTGACATCTGGTCTTGCGTTCCTGGGTGAGAAGGGAAGCTGGCTTGGTCGTGGGATTGGAGGGGGGGGGGGGGGGGGGGGGGGGGGGGGGGGGGGGGTGATTATAATTGGATGCACTAGATAAAGTACTTAAGGACTTCTGTACTTAAGGAGTATAAAGCACCAACATTTCTCATTTTTCAAACCATCATTATTATGTTAAAACTACCTGTAAAATGAAGTTCAGATAAAGATAAATATTCAGGATATAACCACTTTTTTCTGCATGAGCTCATTCCTTTATTAAGATAATTCAGTTGCAAAAAGCAAATGGAAAGCTGTCAAGTTTTCTGTCATGTGGCAAAGCTGATTGAGCCGTTTTTGAAATGGTTGGAAACTAATGAATTTAGAAGTTTGTCAAGAGACTCAACAGTTCTGTCACTTCCATCATTCCCATGGCTGTACAAGAGAGGTACTCAACTTAAACCTCTATCACAGCTCTTCAGTTTGAATTAGTTTCTTTAGGGATTTAAAATACATTAACCAATGGAGATCCTAAGCATGCACTAGCCCACACAGTATTCAACGACAAAGGCATTCTTCAGCGTTTCAGTGATGAACAGTTCTGAAAGGCATATCTACAGAAGAGGCAGGAGCCTTTGCAGATGTAAGAATGCCTTTTGAGTCAGTGAGAGAGATTGGCTCAACTGAGCTCCCCATCTTCTCTGTTACAGTTCTCAAGCACACACATACACTTGTACTCCATCAGGAAACACAGCTGCTGGCATCAGTTACTTGCTTGCAATGCGAACAAAGAAAAACAGTAAAACTGTAGTGCCTCCTTGTAAACTGAGTTGCAGAGTAGAGGCAGCCATGTTGATGTGTGCACATTGTCAGTTTGTTCCGAGCTAAATTCAGCAAGAACATCCATGCTTCCAGAACCATTTGCACATACACCTAACCCTAAACTTGACTTAATTCTAGCCATAAAGTCACTGTCTGATTACAGAATTGCTATTCAGTCCCCCAGGGGGACAACTGAAATATTATCGAAGTGTGGGTGTTCCTGAAGCATTAAGTACCGCATGGACCAACAACCTGCTGTTGATTCGCCAGTGGTAAGGTTTACGATAAGTCTTCATGCTGGAAAATGTTACTACATTAAAGACACCTGCAAAAATAAAACAGTTTCAGATATATTTCTGAATATTAAAAGAAAATATTGAATACTGAAAAGAAATCTGTGGTTAATACAAAAGGATTAGTAGAACAATTTTGTGCTTTGTGTAGTATTTCCTGAAGTAGGCTAGTGTAATTTATTATTTTTACTTCATTTTTGCAGAGAGAGAGAGAGAGAGAGAGAGAGAGAGAGAGATGCATAAACATAAAAAGCTGGTAAAGTGAGCAACTGGCATGAGTTTTCAGAGGGTTTTCTACAAACTACTGACTTTCATATTCTTTGAACAAGAACTGAAAAGCAGTCAGTGGTGTGGGCTGCATTTTGAACAATGGAAGTATTGTTTGGTGTGCAGAGAAACTGGTGCATTGGCAGATTGTGATGTCTGTTAGGGCCTTGTTCCTTGTGCTCAACACTGAAAAGGCGACATTCCTTTACTGGCTGTAAGCTGCAGGGCCTTTTGGCACAAGCTCCAAAGGGCAGAAGCATTGCCCAAGGCTATTTTATATGAGAACAGAGCTCATTGCAGAATGCAGAAAAAAAGGGAACTGCAGAGTTTTAGCAGGAGCTCAAGGCCAGCTGAGTTTATATGTACAGTTTGCCAGCCAGTCTCTTGTTTGCTTAAGGATACGTAATAGAAAATCTGAACAGCAATGCTGATGTACTGTAATATTTTCCAGACTTTTTTTAACTTCACAGAATGCAAATCTTTTTTTTTTTTTTTTTTTTTTAATAAAATGAAACTGGCTGCCAGTAGGAAAGCTCAAACTGATTTCTTGTTTTGATTGTAAAACAGAAGCCATAATCTGTTGAGCATCAGACTATGTAATCAACTGATGATGACTATAGGGTGTGTTATTTCATGGTCTGCAAATTATATTTAAAAAAAAGATATTTCAATGTTCCCTTACCATTGTGTAAATATATACAGTACTGTGGCAAAGTGCCCCGCCCCTGTGTGTATTTTGTGTTGTATGTTGTGTGTTAATGTTGGTGTATAGTCATTGGTACACGGGATATAAATGGGTCTGTGGAACACAAGTTGTTTAAAATGTATATTTGTATTTAGGCACAAGGATTGCACAGCACTTCACGTGCAGCTAAAATGTAGTAATATGTGAGCACAGGGAATTGCACTTTATTAATTCACATTCAGTTGTACCGCGACTCCAGTTGAGTGATTGATTAGCAATCGAGTCTCGGTACAGCTGTATAAAAGCTGCATGTTTTCACTCGCTCTAGGTTGTCTGTTCTTGAGTGGAGAAAGGGATTGGAGACGGAGGTAATTGTAATAGATATAATAATAGAAGCTCACCATGTTTTGTCTGTATAGTCCGTTTTGTTTGTCTGTTTATTATGGAGAAAGTGCCGTGTCCTGTTTTGTTTGTTTTTACAACCTTTTATTTTCTGTCTGTTCATTATTAAATTCTGAGTGACACCAATCGCTCAGTTCCGCCCAACTCCACCTCTCTGTTGTTTATTTCCTGGTTCCGTTTCTGGTCTGACGTCACCGACTGCAGCCGTCTTTGTGACAAGTACAGACGGGGAATCGTCATTCTGAATCAGTCATGAGTCATAAATAACATGATACTCAATAGAAATCAATGCCTGCAATTAATACATGTCTGAACTCCGCACAGCAGCCACTTCAGCCATCCACTGCTCCTGCTCCGTCTGCCAATCCTGGAGTGGCCCTGTTCTGGGGTCTCTGCTCCACCACCTCTTCCTTTCCATTTTCCACAAAAAAAGAAAAACAAAACATTCATTTTTCTTTAAAAAATAAAACATAAAAATGAAAAATGTACCCTCAGTCTTCAGGCATTTTTATCCCACGCAGGACACCACATGTGACAGGATAGCGACGAGACAGAGACTCAGAAGCCAGGAAGCAGCGCCAAAGCACACAAATAATAAACACTCAACAAACACCACGCACACTCAACAAACACCATGCACACTCAGCAAGCATCATGCACACTCAACAAACTCCATGCACACACAACAAACACCACGCACACTCAGCAAACACCATGCACACTCAACAAACTCCATGCACACTCAACAAACACCATGCACACTCAGCAAACATCATGCACACTCAACAAACACCATGCACACTCAGCAAACATCACGCACACTCAACAAACTCCATGCACACTCAACAAACACCATGCACACTCAACAAACTCCATGCACACTCAAATAAACCATGCACACTCAACAAACTCCACAGGACTACAGTCATTTACTGTTCTCTACAGAAAAACTAATCTCCAGTCAGCTGCAGCCATTGTATCATTTGTCAATGTGCTTATTGATTACAACTGAATTACATTTGTTTCACAATATGTGAATAATTTGTTGTTAAATGAGCAAAAAACTCATAAAAAACACATTATTTAATGGAGAATGTGCACAGTGACTATGTGCCATACTTAAAAATAACTATACAGCCAAAAGCAAACATTAATTACAACAAAAGAGATGTCAATATATTTATACATAAATCCTGAATATTAAAATAGGTCACAATATTTTATAATCAGTGCTACAGTACATAAACTGGTATGGAAACCTTTTAGGGTTTTTTTGTTTTGTTTTGTTTTTTTTTACTTTATACAGTAGTGTCTGGAAGGATTTTAAACAGGTTGCATCACTCATACTGCACAGTGTATTCCATAACTAATTCTACCCAAAAGCAGAAACACACATCTGAGAAAAGATTCTAATGAGAAGGTGAAGGCTTACAGAAAAAGGCATGCTTATAAATATTGATTAAAATAGTTCCTATTTTTTAAATTGGTAACTCCTCTAATATGAAGATAGAATGTAATAATCTATCTATATAATTATATATAATTATATATATATATATATATATATATATATATATATATCAAAAATGTGTATAGTGGGGTTTTTCACCCAAAAAATGTGTGTATTGCTGCTGTCTAATGAGTGAAAATGATTTAACTGAACAATTTGTGTGGTAGACTTTCAAAATGTAAAAAAATCATATCCAAAATAATAATAATAATAACAATAGGCAGTCGATCTGTTGTGTGTGTGTGTGTGTGTGTGTGTGTGTGTGTGTGTGTGTGTGTGTGTGTGAGCAAGAGGGTTGTGTTCAAGTGAAGTTGGAATAGAGTGTTAAAAAGCTACAGTAGATTCTGCAAATTGTTGTATAATATGATCATCTGAGTCATATTTTCAGAATGAAGTAACACCTTGGAACTTATGCTGCCTAATTAGAAACATACAGAAGCCAAGTAGAAAATAGCATTGACTGTGCAGAATGGTGCAGTCACAGCAGCCGTCGTGTAATGTGATACTATTAAATAACTATCATACCACATACTCTACGACTAAAGCCAGCAGTATTGGCTAAAGGCTTGGCAGTGCCAACTTTATTAGGTTGTATGGTATTTGAAACTGCCACAATATTTACTACCTGACAGCCTCAGTGGTGGCTGGTGGGCAATAAAAAATGGGGAGGCAATAAATGCTTGGGGTCACCTCAAGCCCCCAGCAGCAGAAGAATGTTAGTGTTACATTCTGACTGACAACACTTTGCATGTCTCTTAACGTTTTAATCGCAATTCAAGACTGTTAAATACATTTTCTCCACTAGCCAGTAGACAAGGGAAACAGTAGCCCATCATAGTTTATTCCAATAAACTAAACTGTTACACACTGCCAGTGTATGTTTAAGAATGCCCTGAATACAACATTGCTATAGCATTTTGATTTCAAGACCACTTCACTAACATACTTTGCATACAATATTTTTTAAACAAAGTTGTTAGCAGGAGAAAAGCAGACAAAAAATGAAGCACATCCTATCGACTTAATTAGCTAAATGTAATACTTAATAACTGAGCAACAAAATAATGTTATATCATTCTGTACATATGATATGAGCGGGAAAATTATCATCCTACATCACAAGATAGCAGAAAAACTTGTGGAACTACAGTATAACTATTTCAGAGTAATCTCGCTAGTTTAAATGATTTGAAAAAGGCCACTCTTAACCAGGATTTCCCAAAAGCTACTTGAACAGTACCAGCAATGTAAGACCATTAGAAGATCAATATTTTGAAACTGCAATGTTTCCCAAACATCATTGTAACTCCAGTAGCTCTTGAAATTCTACTTGAGTTCACAGATCGTCTGAGCTATTCATGAAATGTTTGTGGAGGTATTTAACACATTGTGAAATTATAGAAGGTACAGACTGCCTCTCAATGAAATAATCTGTCATGTAACCACCCTTCACATATCTGCCCTAACTGGTTATCCGCCACAATCAAGCTAGCGATGATGAGACGATCCCAAAAGAACCGATTCCCGATTCCGTTTCTTTCAAGTATGGGATTCGATTCTATTTTTGGCATCATAGAGAGTCGACTCCATCACCAGGATCGATTCCAACTCATGGAATCCAATACTACACATCATAATTAACTGAAATGTCATTTATTACACTGAGTTTTTATTTTTAAAATCCAATCCCCAGGTAGGTCCTCTCCTTATTATCGTTCATAATAATTTAAATTTTATATCAAGAAAAAAAAAAAAACGCTGTAAGTGTATAACCTACAGCCCACTAAGGTCTGTAAAATTATAAGATATTTTAATTACTATCTGATAATTATTTAGGCTATGGAGATTTTCTAGTTATTTATTATCACCACCATCATGTAACACATATTTTAAGCCAATGCAATTTATGGTGGTCTGGTTTTGAAAGGGTATTATTTTATTAAGTTGGCATTTTTCCCTGAAAAATACAAATTTCACCAATTTTTTGGAAGAATCAGATCTCAAAGTTGATTCCATCAATTCTCATCATACAGTCATACAGTCCCCCCCCCCCCCCCCCCCCCCCCGCCACTCTCTCAGCATTAGTATCCGAGGTCATCAATGTGGGAGAGCACATGTCTGGTGAATATATAAAACAAACAAAAGAAGGCATGTGTGGAACAATATGTTTGACTAGTAGACGTGCTAATCAGTACTTAATTTGTGCCGAGGCTTGCTGGAGCACAGCCCCAGCCAGTACCTCAGGGCTTGGCGTGGCACAAAAGTAAAAAATCTCATGTTATATTTTGCTCTGAAACGCATGCTGTCTTAGAATTTCGCATTTTCAATCAGGCATAATAAAATCTTTCTTAAAATCTTCAACATGGTGTTGTCCATTCTGCATGGTCTTGTGTGCGCTAAAGATAGACAGGCTGCTAGCTGCCAGGGACATTTACATTCTTTTTTTGTATTAGGCAGCTGAGTGACGTGGGAGTGGACTCTTGAGTGTTGTTCTGCTGCTGTTCGTGAGGCGGGCTGTAATAACAAGAGGAGATTGCAAGCAATTTCATGAAAGCGGAGGGAGCAGCTTTAAAGGAGAAACAAACTTCAAATTAAACAAAGCCTTTTGAGCAGAAAATATACCTCTGCATACCCTTGATAATGAAAATGCTAGGGGGAGGATGGTTTACAGTTTTGGAGAAGCATGAACCCTGATTTGCAGCTCTTGCATAAGCTGCCCTGCGGTGCTTAATAGTAGCTGTCAACAGTATAGCTGCAGAATGATCCTTCAAATCTTTTGACAATGTGCTCAGTGATGATGGCAGACGTTGCATCGAACATTTAATGTACATCTTATAATACAAAACCACAGCTGTGTTTAAATAGACATTAATGAAAAGGATATTGTTGTAAAATTCTCAATTTATAACCAGAACATTTATTTTAAAAATGTAATTTCAGTATTCAGATTATGTTTTACGTCAGACAAGGAGTACATGTTAAAATGAAAAAGGTCTGTTCCTGTTACGGTTGTTTGAAAAAGTACTGTCATTTAAAAAAACAAACAAACAAACAAACATTAAATAGATGTTTATTTAGCACAAATATTAATTATAAATATTACAATATATTTAGGGCTTCTGTTTTTTTTTTCATTAATTTCATTTTTCGGTGCCTATTTGGAGCTATTTTTGAGTTATATGTATTTCATTTAGATTTTTTTTTTCTGTCACAATATGTATAGTAACATACAGTACTTGTACACTTCAATTATACCTTCTTTTCTTTGCTGTCTTCCACAACCAAATCCTTATGGTCACGAGCATATTCTTCTGGAATTGTAGTACGCTTAGGCATTTTTACATTTCGCCACAATTTGCAATTCTGTTTTAAATTCCACGAGCGTGTAAATACTACCTATAGTACTGTAATATAGAAGTTCAAATCTTAGCCGTGATCATTCAGTGAAACCATCTATTTTTAACCGTGACTGCCAGGATTTTGAAAATGAAAAATGATATCCTTAATTATTGTTGTTGCTTGCACCCTGGCACCTCGGTACAAATTAATCAGTGGTGTTAATAAAAACTACAGGGGAGACGAGAACGAGTCTGCCTCCTCCGAATGTACAGTGGTTGAGTGGAGAATTTGGATCGGGTGGCAGCCTTCGCATAAAGCTATATATTTATTGCTGCATATTACATAGAAATAATTCAATAAATAAAAAAGCGTACAGTATTCTCGAGTAGGCAGTGCCGTCTCCTCTTCCTATGAAAAGCTGCTACTGGACAGTCTGAAGCAAAGTATTAGTAGTACTTTGTACCACCCAATTTGATCACTTCTAAGAGACAGCAGTAATACAACATAACAACATTTTGTTAGTTTATGATAAACAGGAATTTGTTTTTTTGTAAATGCCTTTGGTGGAATGTCATTTTTCTTTATTGAACAGCTGGCTAACATGATGTAGAGAAGCAAGGTAATTCAGTCCAGCCACAAAGGCTTGCTCTAATACTGTAACAGTTCAAGTTCAAGCTGGATGCACTTCTCACATGCACAATCCAATAGGATACTTTGTTTATCACGATTCAAAGGAGTCATTCCACTGGTCATTCATCAAGCTTTCATGGAAAATGCAAAACTATTTCATTGGTAACACAATATAAAACAAAACACTTCGCGAAAGAGCCTTATTGGCAAGCATGAGTGATCTTAAAAAACATCCAACGTTTCATGCTATGTGGTTTAAGAGAATATTAATTCTGCCACATTTCCAATGTTATTTTTCATCCCATAGGTGAAGTTTGGTTAAATATGTGTATGGTCTCCTAATCTGTTTTATTATCCTATTCTTTTGTTGCAAAGTGACAAAGAGATATCAGTATAAAGCATTTGTGTATGTAAAACAGTTGTAAAAAAAACCCTAGTGCCACTGGTTGCAAGTTTGATGTTTGATATGGAATACAACAAAGTTGACATTTAGTCAATCATTTAACATAACAGACTATCAGCCTTTAGAATTAGTAATTTTAATTTTTCAGTGTTGTTATCGTGTCTAAACACATGTCCAATCAGTTCAAAAACAACTTCCAGTTTGATACATTCTAAGTTCTGGTATGAATCATCTTTTACACATTTGGAATCCTCTTTTAGGGTTTTGCCTAATGTACACTAAAGTGAATGTTCTTCACATATTGGGCAACTTTCTTGACTTCAATTTGAAATCAAGTAAGCCACAGCCAATTTGTAGTCAAGCCTGTCCCAACCTTAAATAATGTTAGTGATGTAAGAACCTCAGTGCTTGCTGGCCTGGAAGAAAAATGAACTTTCTCCACTTTTTTTGGAAATCTCAAATAACAGTTGAAAAACTGAATTCGGAGCGTTAGAGTCCAAAAGCATAAGCGTTTTCTTGAATTTCATCTTGCCAGATCAGTGTGTCAAGGCTTAGTGGGCATGCATTTCAAGTGAGACCTCTCAATCACCCTGGCAGGAATCTGAGAATATATCCTGAGCTGCCAGGTCGAACTCATTAAAACAAGCGGAGCAGATCCCAAGACATTTTACTACTTTGTGTCATATTCAGAATCAACAATATGCATAAATACTGTAAGCTGTGCTACTATAACATGCAAGGAAAAAACTGTAGGCAAGATTCAAATGAATGAGTCCCTCTCCTTGTAGACTGCTTTATAGAGCTAGCGTGTACCTCTTTGTTAAAATGTAACTTGTTATTAGTGAACGGTATTACTGGGTTGATAATGTTATTTAGGGATTTTAGGTAGTTATTGTGATGGAGAGGTGCTTATGTACAAAAGTATATATATATATATAGTAGCAGATATTACTGCTCAGAATGGGTGTTGTCCCTCACTTTACAGTCTCAGAAGCACAGTATAGCGCTCACTCTTCTCCCCAAACAAACAGTTTCTCCCTACTTTTGAAGCATGTGGCTGGGCTTAATTGATCCTCAATTAATCAATTACGCTCCAACCACACTCTGCACAAAGATTCAGCAGGGATGGAATTAACCCCATCCTTGCCAACACACCACCCTCACTATTTACACCCAGTCAGTATCAGAGTGTGCAGCATTTTCTAATTCAGGGTTGAGAAACCCTTTAAATGAGTGAAAGGATAGGGATGTTCTGTGGATTTATAAATCTAATTATTGCCTGATTTGTAAAATTGGCAGAAACTTTAAATAAAAGCTTATAAAAATATTTGCAGAATCATTTGCAGGCCAGAGCTACACCAGCACTGGTGATACGAATATGGATAAAATGCTACGTGCCAGTTCTAGATTGGTTCTAATATGGTAACATGATACTATACTGCAAATGGTTACCAGTATGGTGGCATTGGTGTATAAAGTAGCAACAACATTTAAAAAATGGTCCTAATGGATAGACCAAGTGGATAGTTTTTTTGTTATGTGTGTGTTTTCCCTCAAAGTACAAGATTCAGTTCTTGGAAACCAGCTGTCTCTGCTAAAATAATAGATAACATTTAGTCTTGTTTCTCAACCAGCAGAATCAGCAGATCCTTACCAGTTAAGAGGGGTTCAGACAGAAGAAGCTGTCTCTTTATTTTCCTTTGCGTTGTAAGTTACTTAATAGCGCCTTTCAGACTGATTTTACTTGTGTTTTATCTGTGGAGGTTTCACATTCTGCAGTCACAAAGCTTCTCTTTGTACCCTTCTTTCTTAAGCTCTTATTTACTCAGTACAGGGAATTTTTTAAATGCTGTCTAACCTTGTAGTCACCTCTCCCATGTTCAACAGACTAATACACAAGTCATACAAAAGTGAACAGCAACTGCATGTTTTTTGTTTTTTTCTGTATCCACTTGTAATAGAATTACCTGTTCACTGTGGTGAACTCAAAGTGTAAATAATAGGCCTCGTTAATTGTTCTTCCTGGTTGTGAACCTGTGGGGTTTCGTGTATCCCTCTCCACTTTCTACAAGAGAGATAAGATATCAACACAATTAAGAGGGAAACATAATCTGATTCTTTTTTGTCAGTGGTGAATGCTCAGGGAACACGGTGGGATTTGAATAATTTATGGATGCACTTTCATTTTTTAATCTGTAAATGAGAACACCTAACATGGCCATGAGTGACACCCTATCCGCCCCCCATTAAGATAACAAGATGAACGATAACAATTCCAATTAAGATATTGTTTATGGGATAAATCTGCCTGGGGAAGAGGATTCTATTCAAAAGGTGGGCTCAATTTACTTCATGGTTAAAATTCAGTAGTAGCCAGGATAACAGATATGCTAGATGAGGCATGGTATCTCGTTCACCCTGTCGCTGGTGACAATCACAGAAAAAGGTTACGACATCCAAGTCAAGAAATAAACAGTACATGTGAGCAAAATAAATGATTGAATCGTGTGACATTTCTGAGCACATGATTTCATACATGGAAATATTCCTAAATCTAAAGTAATTTTGAGTGTGGCTCATTGCATAATACTGTAAAAAAAAAAAAAAACCTGACTTAGAATCAGCCTCCTATACAGTTGCAGTGTGTGCTGCGGAATAGTGATTTTAGGTCATTATTAAAGATAACCCAGAAATGTGTATTTGGTATGAAAAATATATGATGTCCATTTTTGGTTTTTTTATATATATATATATATATATATATATATATAGAGAGAGAGAGAGAGAGAGAGAGAGAGAGAGAGAGAGAGAGAATACATGCACGATATTGATATAAAATTTTCATATTGTTGCCCACCATTACAAGTAATTAATTTATTATGGTGTAAACTATTGCTCAAATGAACTGTACAGAAGAGTTTAGCAATTAATAACAAATAATATACTGCATATATTTTTATGACAGAATTTTTTTTTGGATTAATATTCTATCAGAAAAGTAAATACACAAACTTCCCCAAAGAAAATTGAAAAAAGCATTACCTGAAGATGTCAGTTTTACTTAAATATATGAACTTAAAGAAAGATGTTTCATGGGAAACAGCCCTATTCCCAATACCAGTGACATTGGGATACGGGTGATACTTTTTCTTAGCAGCACACATCTGTAGAATACAATGGGCTCCTGGAATTAAAAAAGAGCCTGGTATCTACAGTGGTACTGCGTCAGATCTTTTAGCCTACTGCCGAATAATCCTCTTCTTGAGGAATATGTTTCATCAGTGTGTTTTGAAATAGATTTGAGTGTGTATGTGTGTGTATGTTTTCGATACTGTACTTTGTGAAGCACAATCTGCTGCAGCAGTTTTGCTTTTTTTTTTTTTTTTTTTTTTTTTTGCAGTTTTATGCTGGGTAGCAGGGGGTGCTATCCCACCCTGCCACCATATGTGTCATAGAGGCGGGCAGTGCAGCTGCAAATAAACCAGCAGTCAGTGCAGCAGGGGCAGCAGTTCCAATACCTTCTGCAGCAGGCTCAAGCAGGAAGCCAGAAGGTGCTGCCAGAGCCACAGTTGTTGCTTGTGCCAGAACCAGGGTTGCTGAACCAGAACCAGTGTTTTGCCCGAGCTAGAACCAAAATGGCCCGTGCCTGAACCGAAGTTGCCCACGCCGGGAACCACAGTTGCTACTTCCATCTCCAGAATCAGAAGTTGAAGAGACACTAAAAAGGTCTAAAGAGGGATGAGCCACTGCTGTCTCCAAAACCAAAGGAGGAGGAGCCACTGCCATCTTCAGAGCTGAAGGGGGAGAAGCCGCTAATGTTTCCAGTGCCAAAGGGGGAGGAACGTCAACCATCTCCGAAATCAGAAGGGGAGGAGCCACTTCCATCTGAAGAGTCAGAGAGGGAACAGTTGCTGCCCCCCATATATGGAATGAAAAAGGAGGAAGAGTTGGGGAAACCACCTATACCACAGCCCCAACCACCACCCCTGTGCAACAGTCCGGCGCCTGCAAGTTGGATCCCTCGACCTAGGCTCCCAGACACCCAGCCTTCATGTCTGGACTTCTGGTCACTGGGCTTAGTTCCCAAGTTGCTGCAGCACCAGGCACAATCATTCGCCTGGTCTCCTGTTCCACTCCCCCTTGTGAACCAGACGTCATTTCACAGTCGCCTGGGTTCTCACCTGCTGGCTGTTACAACCTCCCTGTCACCAACGTGCGCTCCTGACACCCCCATCCACTGTGCTCAGGTCTCGGTCTCTGGGTGGGGATAATGTAGGATTTGAGGGAGGGTGGTTGTGTTTTAAAGGGGGGGGGGTATTACACAAGAGGGAGGATGTCTGACAGGACAGGGGCCCTGCACAAGCAAAATTTGTGTTTTGTGACTGCCTTTGCACAGCCAAATGTTGTTTAAATGGTTAAATTGTTTAATTGTTAAATTGCTTTATTAATTGAAAATGGGGAATGTGACCAGGTGGGAATTTGATTATTGAAGTCAATTTCCCCTGGCCACACCCTATGAGGGTTTTTTTTTTTTTTTTGTGTAAGAGTTTTGTTTAAACTTTTTATTTGTTTGTGTGAATAAAGTGCACCATGCACTTCAAACTGCAGTTCCATATCTGGGGGTTTGCTATTTCTGCTGCTGACTAGCCTTGACCGCCCACCACTTTGCCACAAGAATTAACAATTTTGCTTCATAAAGTCGAGTGAAACCTGTTGAATAATGTTACATTAACATATTGAATTACATACCGTTTTGTAATTTTCCATATTGACATTTTGAAATCGATCATTAAATGCTGTACAACTGTTATGGTTTCAGGTAGACTTTTGTGATATCATTTTGTATTTTCTTTGACTACATAAAATATCAAAATTGTGTTCATATAGTTTTTAAAACTATCTCTCAAGCTAAAATTCAAGGTGATGCAAAACCTTAGCTGTACTTCATCATCTGGGCATTTGAACAAAATGTGTTCGGCTTCTTAATCAAGGATTCAAATCCAAGCTATTAAATCCAAGCTAAAGAAAAATGTGGTTGTGTGTTAAAAATGGTTTGTGTATGTTTTAGATTTTTTTGTTTTTAGCACACTCATACGGTGTAAAATACATACCATAATCTTCAGAGTATAAAGTCTTTTACAAATTTGAAGAGAAAGAATACAGTAAATACGGTATTATATACAAGGTGTGTGTTACATAGAAGCAGTATACTCTGCTGGTTATAGTTATATATTTAGTATTCCATAGTGTATTTTCTTAGGTAGCATGTAACCACATCTACTCCATTTTTCATTTCCATCTTCACACACACACACACACACACACACACACACACACACACACACACACACACACACACACACACACAAACACTAAGGTTTTGCCTTTTTTTCTGTATCCCAGCTGAAGGTCCTGATTTTCATAAGTTCATTTTTCACTGCATATGTACAGTACAAGACAAAAAAAACTACACCAAAATATCCCTTTGAGGGGATCCTGTTTGATTTATATAGATCTGCTAGTTAAGTCACTGGATACAAACCCATAGAAAGCTATTTAGCTGGATTGAGAAGACCTAGAAAACTGACTTGCCATGCAGCAGCTGTTCACAATGGGGTTCTATTTAGTTGGACTAGATTTCAGCCAAGCATAAGAAATCATTTGTTGAGCTAATGGAAAGAGTCATTTTGTGATGCAACTTAAAATGTCCCATTCGTAGCCATAAACAACACGGAAGAGGCCAGGAATCTGTACACTGTCACAGTTAATATGTAGCTATTGAAGCAAATTGTAAAGAAGTTATACTTGCCTACCAGCAAATAAAAATCTAAAGCTAGCCCATTGCCTGTCTTGTGAGTATTTCTGTGAGCATTTTTGTGGGGTTTTTTTTTGGCAGGTTTTCATTTTAAAATCCCATAGTTATTTTGAACTAATGCAGCTTTGTTTCTAAATGTATTGTAATGTGAGCATGGTTTTTAATCAAATTTCACTGAGGGACAGCTGATAAAGTAAACCCAATGAGCAGTTGTGCTTGTTTGAGTGCATGGTGATTGTACACTGGTCATTCCAACAGAAATGAATTAGCACCCGGTTCGCACAAAATACAGAAGTCTTCTTTAATCATCATGTACCATACATGAATCTATTGGAAGATTTTGGTCCACACTGGGCCTCAAAAGCATTCTTGTAAACACAAGCATTCATATAGATGTTGCTGTGACAGGGATGGCTGAGCGGTGATGTCAGGCCAGAAACAGGAACTGCAAACACACACAGGTAATACTCTGGCGCAAAGCGCACTGCCGTGCCATTTTTAGAACAATAAATAAAATATTCAAACAGAAATATTGCTCACAGAGCAAAATAAAAAGGGTTGCACAAAAACAAATCACAAACACAAAAGAACACTTAAGGTCAGGCTGAGCAATTGCCTTCACTTATCCTTATCTTTTTACTTTTTCCAGACACCTCTCCCGTTCCGTTCTCTCCTCCGAACTCCTACACAGAGCGCAGAAAACTACAGGCTTTTATACAGGTGACCGTCTCCCGATTAGCAACAATTACTCAATGAATTAACTCAGGAGACGGTCACCTTCTGCACAAGGTTTTTAAAATAAACAATGAACAAAACAAAACGCACAGCTTTGATTGTAGCAGATGGAGACCTTTTTTTTTTGTGTGTGTGTCTGTGTGTGTGTGTGTGTGTGTGTGTGTGTGTGTGTGTGTGTGTGTGTGTGTAACAACAACAAACCAGATACGAACTGACGGGGCAAGCCTTTTTGCACCCATTCTTTCTCAGCAGGGGATGTTGGGAAGTGGAGCCAGAAAAAAAAGTGCAATAAACTGCACAATTAAATTGTGAAAAAGAATTAATCTGCGATCAACTATTTTGGTGATTAATCAATCCAATTAATATTAACACATATTAAACACAAAATTCAAACACCCGTTTTAAAATAATACATTTTCCCCTCACTAATATTTAAATAGATGCAGGGCTTTGCCCTGCCCCTTTTAAAAATGTGTATGGCTCTTTCTTACTCCCCTGCCACTGCTTTTTTTACATGATAAAAACTTTCAAAGCCACACTTTCCGTTTTGTTATTGTGGGTTGACTGGATTTTAAATGTTGAATCAACAACAGAATAGAACGGAAGTGCTGATGTGATGGTCCAGTATATTCCATGGCTGTTTATATATCAGTTTCATGGCTGAAGTAAAAGACCGTGCAGTTTGTACAAAGTGTTCCTTTCTGTCATTTCACTGCCAATTCCCCAAAATGTGATTAGTTGTTGTTTTGGAACATCTTTGATTTGCTTGAATTTGAAGCCGTGACATCAACCATGCTCTGGAACACATGACAAATACAAAATAAATTGGTTAACATGTATTTTCTTCTTTCTTTTTTTCATGTCATTTCAGGGTTTTTTCCGCAGAAGTATTCAGAAAAACATGATTTATACGTGTCACAGAGATAAAAACTGTGTTATTAATAAGGTCACAAGAAATCGATGCCAGTACTGCCGGCTGCAGAGGTGCTTCGAAGCGGGCATGTCCAAAGAATGTAAGTTTAGTCAATGATATTTACTTAATTTCAGTTTTTTGTTTCCCAACCAACATAATGTTGCACAATAGTATGACTATAACTGTACAGTGAAGAAAATATAGTAGCACAGTGACAATTATCTGTCATAAAGTATATCATAATGTAACTATTTTCTTGTAGAAGTGGAAAGACAATGTCAGCTTTTTTTTTTGCAGTCAGCAAGTTAGAAATGTTTGAGGTTTTTTAAATGTTTAGGAACATTTCTATGTATTTAGAATGCCATTGGCACCAGTCTCCTCTCCAGCAGGACATATACTGTATATGCAAGAACCGCTAGCTCTGATCACTCACCTTGTACTATTTGGTTTCCAGAACAGGATCTAGCTCCCTATTACAGGCAGCCTGCCTCTCACCAGCCCCATTGGACCTCTTTTTGCTAGGGAATCGGGACTGTCCTGACCATATAGGGACTGTTGGCATGTATGATTTTTTTAGTCTAGCGCCAACAGTCCAATTGTATTAAAAGATTAATTCATCTAAATAAGGACATTTGCCACATTCCATGCTTGCCATACAAAACTCGCTTGAGTCGTTGAATCAGCTTATTTCTGAACGCCGAATGCAGCATCTGTCTTAAGTCTGGTACAGGAGGATATTCATCTGAAAATGTGTTTTGATTTGTTTCTTAATGACGTTTGAGGTTGCTCGCCTTGTACAGGTTACAGTTTCGTTTATTACTCGTGGAGGGTTTGCTCAATGCCATTGTCCACTAAACGAACAAGCAGTTAATTCAAAATTATAAAATTTTCTTTCAACTGCACATCTGGCTTCGAAATACGCATGAGCCAGCGAGCGATGTCGAAAGTCAACAAGTGACGAATCCTTGCAGTGAACATGCAGACTCAAGAAACAGTAGTGAGAGAACGAGAGAGAAGAACAATTAACATGAATGAAGTACAGAGGACACAAATAATAAACTCAGTGTGTTCATTTTAACTTTTTCTCTTTTTGTTTTTGTTTATTATTCTTTCTTCATTTCATTTGAGCTGTAAAGTGTGCGTCACCCAGCATTTCACGAGAGCCGCGTATGAACTGCAAAAGAGCTGCATGAGGCTTGCAAGCCATAGTTTGGCCACCTCTGTCATAGGATGAACATGGAATTTTATATTTTTTCTTTCTCTGGCTATAATTATCATATTTGGGAATTGCTTAGAACCTCCTGTCAATACCTCTCCTTCAGTCCACATTAACTAATAGATACATGTCTTACTTATTCTGTTCTTTGATATCTGTATCCTGCTGATTATTTTTGAACCACACATGCTTTTATTGTGTTATTTGTACTTGTAATTGTCATTTTGCTGTTGTCTAGGATCCCTTGTAAGTGAGGCCTCGGGTCTCAAAGGGTAAATCTCCTGGTTAAATAAACAAAGAAATAAAATAAAATAAAATAAAGCTGCTATGAAAAGAGCTACCTGCAAATAAAATAAGATACCTGCTATGAAAAACTACTTGTCCTTAACACTATCCTTATCGCAGTCTTTAAAATGTAGAAAATAACAAACAAACAACCGATTCATCCAAAATCTCATCAAGTTCGCTTTCCCAAAATTATCAAAATTGATATACCTCATCAGTCATCTTTATTGCGAATTTAAATATGGCTACTGTTTTGTTTTGTTTTGTTTTTTCAAAATTTTATATTAAATGTGGTTAGTTATGTTTATTAATATAAATTTAAATATGGCTTCCTTTTTTTTTTCCCCCCAACATTCTAGTGGCGTATGGATATCTCCAAGTGATTCGCCCTTTTTTGAAAAAAAGTTTTAACTAATGGGAATATGCTGTAATATTCACACCCCCATGTGACCTGTTTTGACCAATCAGGATAGAGTATTTGAAAGACCATTTTTATAAATGCATCTAACCTCCAGTGATCGCTGTTAAAACAATTGAAATGTTGCCATGGAGCAGACTGTTCCGTTTAGCTTAGTCAGTAAAACCTTAGTTTACAGTCCATGAGATTATAACACGCCGGAAAGTATTTTAATACAAAGGTATTTCTCTTACTAGAATTACAACTATTAGCTGTAACCGTTCTTTCAAAATTGACTTGGAGTTAATAATCATATTAATGATGCTACAACCACACGAAGCAAATATTAACAGTACATAGTTAAAAAAAACCTTAAATGCAATTAGTAATGGAAACATTTAAGAAATATTTACATTTAACCATCCTCCGAGACAAGTTACACCTGCTGTTAACCCTTATGCCCTTGGTTAGGCAAGTAAAATGAGAACATTTCTGTAATGTCTTCGGTAATAACATCGTAAAACGTTGTTGTAAACACCCTTTTGCACATTTACTTTATAGCACAGTTCTTTTTTTGATTGACTCTGAGAATATTAGCATAGCCTGTCACTTAGAAGTTTGTTGTAAACCTGTGTCGTAATAAAAGAAGCTCAGGGTCAAGTATTTTATATATATATATATATATATATATATATATATATATATATATATATATATATATATATATATATAAAATATAAAAACAGAAAATACAATTTCTGTTTCAAAATAGGTATTTTATTAATAGTAAAATATATTCATGCCCGTGCCTGTTGCCTGATCAGATAAGTTAATAATGTTCAGTTTTAACAGTAGTATGACCACCGTTAGGGACCTAACAATACAGAGCAAAAGCTTAAATACCTGTCTAGTGGTGGCTATACTGCTTTTTGATAGTGCAAAATTGTTGCCTCAAAGCATGGATAATATATTGCTCTGTGAGCTGTTTTGTTTGATCTTTTTTGTTTCAAGACTCACACGCTTAATGAGCTTCCCTGTGTAAGTGTTCCCTTGAAGCGAAGATTACTTTTGAGACATTACTTGTTAAGCATGAACATTGAGACTTTTTCTTTTTTTTCATCATTAGGCAGCAGATAATCTGTCCTGAAAACAGAATTGAGCAGTAATACATCAAAAGAAGTTACTGTAATTGCTGCCTTTTCCTAATCCCTTTCCCTGGCCTTGGAAGTGAATTATAGTTTTAACTCTCTATCAGTAGAAGATCATGCTGTAAATTTTGCTTGCTACTTTACTTTGGATTTTGACATTTACAGTATAAGACTGTCTGTGGCTCTACTGTACATATACTAGTAGTTTTCATCAGGAAGTCCACAAACGTTTTTTTTTTCCTCTTACCAGTTAACAGTCTACAGCATAATGGAAATTCACTGGTATTACATACAGTATATTGAAGAGAAGTCAATTAAAAAATGAATGCTAGTATGATTTGTTTCCACCCAGTATCAGATCAATTATATATTTTTGTGGTCAAATTCTTGCCGATTGTCCTAGATAATCGCATTTCGTTTAAAACTAACGAAAGTTGTCCATATTGATATTCATAAAATGATCTGTGCAGACTAGTGACTGTCACTAAGCAATTTCAGAATGGGGATGTAGTCATTCAAGAATGAAAGCCTTCCTCTTTTTGATGACATCATCAGCCCTATAAATATTCATTGATATTCCAACTAATTTACAGAGGACAGAGCTGGCACGCTATGCTGATGATGTTGCAATCATCTCACTGTCTTTAAGGAAGAAGGTTGTGGCCAGGAACCTGTAGATCTCACTTGATAGACTCGGATTGGTACAGTGATTGGCGAATAGCGCTCAATGCCAGCAATACCACGGCAACACTGTTCACCAAGAGGCACATCAAGGAGTACCCACAACTCTTATTAAATATGCAGCTACGGTCGAAATCTGATCAGGTACTCCTGTTTTCCTCATAAGACAGCTGGTAACCCTTTATGAATAGACCCCCAAGTACTTATAAGGTATCATGAAATGACAGAAATATTTTGTTATGAGTGTCATGTGCATTAGGTTCTAAATGTCATTTATTCCTTTATTTGAACTTCTGGTAGTTGCCAAACGACAATCACCTGTAGTTAAATATTTACATGGCTTCTCCAAATAACTATGCGTGACACTTTATATTTTTTGTAAGCTAAACAGAAACTCGTATTTTATGTGTTGTTTAATTTAATTTTTTTTTTGTCATTACTTATTTCTGTATCTTCAACGATGTTAGTTAGTGGATTGAATATTTATGAAATATTTATTTCATATTTTGTTTAAGATTTAATGAAAAGTTTATTACTCATTTATAGCATACGGTTCTGCAACTGGCTTCATGAAGAGACTTGCACCCTTTCGGTTGAAGCCAAATGGAGTCCTGTCTTTCCCTTGGTGAATAGTGAAGTTCAGCACATGTCAGCACTTACATCAGATTACAGACTTTGCTTGTCATGTGACAGACAGTCCTAATGGAGCCTGGGAGACGTTTTGTTCAGCGTAAGAGAAACACTCTGACCTATTTTCTCACCCTGCAGCAGTTAATATAAAGAAGTAGGATTTTTTAAATCACTGTACAATTTTAAAAGAAACAGAGGAAGCAATTTAAACAATTATATTTAAAAAGTGTGATGCATGTGTGAGAACCACTCACTACAATGGACTTTTGCCCTCAACATTTGTATGCATTATTTAAAAAAAATCTCTATATTAATTTGTCATTTTGTATAGCTACTGTAGGCATAGGTCAACAATTCCCCCTGCCCACATAATAGCAGCTGTTTCACTGTTAAAGAAGGGTGACAATTATTTAATGTAGCATGTAGAATCTTTGTGAGGTTTGTAAAAGAAGACGTGTGTTTTAAATTGTATGTGAATTAAGAATTATTTTTTTTTTTGTACCTGTTTTGGAAACCCTGATTCAGTTAACTACACCCTGATATAGAAAGAGTGATTGCTTAACAAATAGTTTTCTTGGCAGAGATAGCTCAATATTAATGGTCTCTTATTTTGTTTTGTTTTTCTGTTTTTTGGGGGGGGGGGGGGGGGGGGGGGGGGTTTGCAGTACTTTTTAATTTTAGCATTTTACCTAGAAAGGTGGAGATGTATAAATTAAAATGATGTTAATTAAGACATCATCCTAAAAAAGGGAGATCATTAGACTGCTGGTAAAATAGAAAGGGCTGATCATGGTGAGCAGGCATTTATATTGAGCTGGTCACAGTGAAGGGGTCTGCTGTTCTACACAATAAAGTAGCACAATCAAAACAGGAAGGAAAAAATGAACACTTAAGAGACCCGAATAAGCTTCAATTACACCAGTCCAGTGTTTCCAGAGAATTCTGCCCTTCACTTGTTTTATTACTTGAGCTGTGATATTTAAAATCTGCTGTTATAGACCAGTATTAGGGTTGTAGCGGCATGATGGTTCACATCACGATACAAGCGGAACAGAAAATGACGATATCCTGATATCCAAATAGTATTGTGATAAATGATCATCTGGGTCTAAAACTGATCTTTTTTTTTTCTTTATATCATTTTAAAGAAAGAGCCAGTTGTGTTAATGTCAACAATAACAGTATAGAATAGAATTGAAAAGAAAATATGTTTGTTTCACTTAATTTGGCTGTTTTGGCCAACAAAATCCTTGCATATATAGCGGAAAGTGTTGAATTTAAATTAAGGGAGGTAATGTTAAAACTTTACAATGCATTAGTAAGACCTCATGGCATTTTACACAGAGAATCATGGGAATCTGGAACCAACTCCCCAGTCATGTTGTTGAGGCAAATTACAATGTCATAACAAAAATTTAAAACAGGATTACAAAATTACAAAAACTATTTACCTCAAGAGAAAAATAAAATAAAATGAGGATACTTATTAATTTTTGACAAATTGGTATATGTAATGTATATTACCGGACTTATTAAGTCAATAATTTGGTATCATGGAGAATAAATATTTATATACGAAACTTATAGACGTCAACAAGTCAACAGCAACCGAAAAAATTTAATAAAAAATAAAGTCTATAGAAAAACAAACAATATGCTGATAAAGCAGTAAATGTAAAAATGTAATGAATGTGGCAACCACTTTTACCAAGCAAATAAATAAATAAAAACACATAAATAGATAAAGGTGTGTGCGTACTGTCAACAGCACAAGCCTCTTCTCATCCTTTTCAAGTGTATGAAGAAAAAGTAAAAGAAAACATTGAAATACTATTCCAGATCTTATTTTAGAATTGAGCCTAAATGTGTATTGTATTAAAATTTCAGAGACAATTACCTTCAAAAAGAGCTGTAGATCAGGCAGTTCTGGAACATTCTGAGTTGTGTGACTCAATAAAAACTTTAGAATATGCGCTGGTAGACAAGTTTCCTGTGCGTCACTTTGTTGACATGTATCATCAAAATTTGCATGGAGGGATACAGTTTTTTTCTTCCCTAGTACCTAGCTTTATTCAATGACAAGGCTCAGAAACACTGATTTGTTTACCCCATGGCTTATTTTTTCAATGAGACATCTCAGAAGAGAGAGCGCGTCATCAGTGCTTGAGCACCGAAATTAGAATGGCTCGGCGCTAAAACGTTAAAACCTCATCATAGGAGGAAAAATAGATTGAACTATTGCCCTGACATCCTTACACCACCACTCAATAGTTCACATCACTGCCAGTCCCGCCCCTTTTCAAAGGAACGTCTTTCTCCCCTGCACTTTTCACAAGAGAAAATGGCTGAACACCAATTTTGTGACTTAACAGAAAATTAATTACAAAGTTAATTAAATTAACAAAATTAAGATGCTCCGAATGCTAAAATGGCGATTAAAACATCACTATCACCTTGCCTCACTTATTTTCTTGACTGATTCGTATATTAAATATATACTGCAGACTCAGCTGTAGTGGAAAATGAAATGCCCCTCGGGAAGACTATTGTTACCTCCAGGGTACAATGGCCTCAGCCTGCAGCTTTGTGCATTATAGCCCCCTGTCAATAACAATAGTCTTCCTTCAGGTCAATCATTTCTATTATAGCACACTCCAGAAGAACAATTATTTAGACAATCGGAAAGAGAACCTTTAGAATACATTCGGTTTGTAGGTGATATTTTTGGGGTTTGGACACATGGAGAAGAATCTCTTTTCCAGTTTCATAAAATGGCAAACGAAATACACAATAATATTAAGGTGGACCTTCGATGGACAAGAAAAGAAATATAATTTTTAGATACCTTAGTAAAACATGAAGAAGGTTCAATTGAGAGTGATCTCTTCTGTAAACCTACTGACATGCACTAGTATTTACACATGTCCTCTGCACATCCAATACAAACTAAAAGGGCAATCCCAAAGGGGCTAGGAATAAGAATACGAAGAATATGCTCTAAAGAAAGTGACTATGTATAACAAAGACATGTATTAAAAACAAATCTTAAAAAAGAGGATACAAAGAAATAATTATAGAGACAGAGTTAAGTGGATAAACTAAAAATAGATGATCTACTAGATTATAAAAAGGTCAAAAGAGTCCCGTTAGTAATGACTTACTCTAATATTTTGCCTAATATTTCTAAGGTAGTTTGGAAACACATGCAGATTCTACATAATTAAGAAAAATTGAAAAAAGTTATTTCTTAAGGCCCCAGTTGTAGCATTCAAAAGAGAAGCTAATTTAGGTGATATTTTAGTTCACAGTAAACAAAAAAGAATAATTTACAGAATAGGTCCTACAAATACTTGCACTAGTACATGTAAAGTGTATATATACATCGACAAAAGTAAAAATATAATTAAACATAAGAACAACATATATCCACTTAATACTAATATCTACTGTAAAAATAACAATGCTGTTTATGGAATAGCCTGTGAAAAATGTGATGAAATAAAATATGTTGGAGAGACTGGAACAACTTTATATAAAATAATTCAGAACCACCTTTCATTAATTAGAAATAAAAAAAATAAATTAATGAAATAGTACAGCACTTCACCAGTCAAGGACATGCCATAAATGATGTAAAGTTTGTAGTATTAGAACAGCTAAAATTAGACAGTGCGACATACAGAAGAATAAAATTAAGTAAATTGATAAGTAGGCTGAACACGATTATGCCAGCGGGACTCAACAGAAAAGAATGAACTAATTAACTCCAATAAATATATAACATTTAAATAAATAAATAAATAAACAAGATTAATTCAAAAGTTGTGCATGCTGATGCACTGGGGAGGCCAAATCAAGGCTGATCCTCAGAGCCAGCATTGCATGATAATATAAATATAAGTTTATATAAAATTAATGTTAATTAGAATTAATATAGATTCAAAGATATAAGTAAAAATGATGTCACAATATATAGAACACCATTACATCATGCAAGAATAAATCATGGATTTGAATATAAACAATAACAAGTAGTTGTCATGCCATCAAACACCTATAAATACCTCCAATGTTTTGATTCAAACACAGGCTCCCTTGAGAAAGATATGTACAACATATCGAAACGTTGGGCAGCTGGCTCTTTGAGCTATATATATATATATATATATATATATATATATATATATATATATATATATATATATATATATATATATATATATAAAATAAATAAAGTAAATATGGACTGGAGAGGAGGCATATAGTGGGAAACTATGGCCCCTGAGGAAATAACTATAGTTACCAATAGGGGACTATAATGCCCAAAGCCCCTGGAGGTAACTAGTTCTTCCCGAAGGGCTTTTCGTTTCCCACTATGAGCCGAGGCCTGCAGTCCATATTTGTTCTATGAATCAGACTTTCTGCCTGCGGCGGATTCTCAGAGGAGTCCGTAGAGTTTGTGAACATTGTATTTACGTACATCATGGAGTTGGATTTGTTTGAATTTTAGGAAGTCAGAAAAACTGAAAGCAAAGTTTGCATGACGATTTTGTCTTTGCAACATTTTTGTTTTGTAGTATATTTTGTAATTCATTTTCTGTTGTCCGCGTTTTTCTTTGTTCTGTGAAGAGAGGAAGGATGCTCAGCGTGATGATATAATGTGAGGAAGTTTGTAAAAAAAAAAAAAAACTTCACCATGAGACCATTGACCATTTAAAGGGGCAATAATTGGTTCTTTGGTTGTTTGGTAATTTCCATTTCAAATCGTGAATTTTTGTCGGTGATTGACTGAATCCTGACGTTGAGTGTAACACACACACACACACACACACACACACACACACATATATATAAAACTGACTACTATTCTGTTTTCTGTGAGTCCCTGAAGTTTCCAGATGGTTTGACTGTTATTTTTAACAATGCATCTAATCCTTGGTGTCTGGACTGGAAACTAATTGCATTAGAAGCCTACGTGAAGTCAGTTCCTCCGTTTTGAGATGTTTAATTTAATATATTTGAGGACAGCAAAGTTATCTGGTTTGTCTCCTTTATTCTAAAGCACAGATAGAGCTGAGGTGCAGTAAACTGATTCCTGTGTGAATCATCCTCGTGTTTTGGTACTGTAGCTGTTGGCAGTAGTTCATAAGACAACACTGTAATAACGATGTGTTTGTATTGCAGACAGTTCAGAGCTGTTGAGCTAAGTAACTGCTGTAGATGGCTGTCTTAAGTCATAGGTAAATGGTGTCTTTATAATGCAGTATCTGTCCCTTGTTTAATGCCAGGCGAAGGTTATATTTTATGGTGATTTGGAAAAGTAAAGATTGACAAGTAGTTTCATTTACAAGCTATCATTTATATTGATTTTATAAATAATGCTGCCCACAGTGGTAGTCACCTTTATGAGATGTAAGTTTAAACCTAAGCAAGATACATTAAATAAGACAGACAGACAGACAATGTGTGCTCAGAGCTGGAGAAAGGGAGTAAAGAGGAAAAGCATTTCATGCGTAGCCTTTTATTAATGCATTTCAGGTTTTGAATACTTTCACTGGGGAAAGCTGTTTTATTTTTTTCGCAGGAGTATTACTTCCAGCTTCTAGTGATGAGGTCCCAGGCTGGTTAAAAAGGCTAACGAACTTGCAAGATTTTTGACTGTTGACATCATTTTAATAGTAGGTCCCGTAATATAGAAACATTTCGGCATTTGGTTTTGGGGTTAACACATGCTAAGTGCAAAGCACAATCCCCTATTTCATTCAGAATCGCAAAGTCAGACGAATAGGAGAAAGTAATAACTAAATAAATAGTGTGGTGGAGAATTAAAATGGAAGGTTGGAAATAAGTGTACACGTTCATGGTTGTATTGGAGAATATTGGAAAAATATACTAAATTGATTGGCATAATGATTTAGACGAATAAGAAAAAGGTTTGGTACCAACAAGTGAAGTCATAGTAGTGGTCTTAAGAAACTTTTGCTGAGGGCTTTCAGCTGAGGCCCACACTGGGTATGGATCTGTGCCAGAAATATGTGCGATCAGTATGTTCTAGGCAGGAGGGAACAGCACACACGTATTTTGAGTTTAGATGTGAATTGGCACAGTGTACTTTTGATCTATGTAAGTTTTGTAATGAGCTATGCAATTTTATAAAATAGAAATAACTTATAGAGCTATGCAGATATATATACTACTATATAATATATATTATATATATATAGTACTGTCGAGGTATGTATTTTGTATTTGGATAACGTTGCAAGGCGTTTCATTGATATCATTACAATATGTTACTGTATATATATATATATATATATATATATATATATATATATATTTATATATATATATATATTATATATATATATATATATATTATGTTTTGTATTCAAACTTTATTCAGTTTTTCACTTGATACATTTTCATGTATTTCAAGGGTCAGATGTACAATACCATATTCTTCAATCCAGAGGGGTCAGGAAATAGTTTATAAAACAGTAGGGATTTCCTACAGCAGCCTAATATTAATATCCACAGTGACATTTATAATGTTTTCATTCCCTTGTATATGAAAATATGAAATCTATTTGATTCATATCACTGCAGTGCACAGAAGAACGTTCAATGTATCTGTCTCATGATCTACTGTATTTATATTGAAAACTGTACTGCTAAAAAAAACAAAACTGGTGCTTAATTGAATTGATCAATTAGTAAATGTAACAACATGCTATTTTCATATTGTAATAAAAAAAAGTGTGTTCTAGAAAGTTCTAGAAATGCGTTCGAGTTCATCTGTGCCCTTGCCCTATAATAACCCTGTATCTTATATAACTTGTTTTTGTTAGAATGTTCTAGGGAAAGGAATGGTTTATTCAGAGGGCCGAGCCTCGAGGGAGTGATCTGGCCAATTACTCTCTCGCATGCAAAAGCCTAACTTGGTAAGTTATAAAGGACGGGGTTCTCCCCTGCTCTGATGAGAGTCAGCCGTGAGGATTAGCGCGCAGTCCTGCTCGGTAATTTCTTGGAGACAGCTGCTTTCTCTTACCAGGTTCGAAGGGCTCTCCCGATCCGCTTGGAAGGGTAAGAATTAGTTCAGTTGCGTCTCATGGATTGTATTGATCTCTGATTAATATAATCTTTGTATGTAACCTTGTTGGGTTGTGTCCCGTTAGGGATATCGTTATTCGCAGTATAGCATCTGTGTATGTAACTGCGTGTGTGTGTGTGTGTGTGTGTGTGTGAAATAATAAAGGACCTTTTAAAATTACTCTGTGAAGTAATTGTCTTATTTACTTCCACATCAACTTCCTTTTAAATTTAAAGTAATTAAATTTCACACAACACATATATGCCTTTAATGATCTGCTGTTTCTGTTGTATCAAATTTGATGTCCTGTGAAACCAAATGACACACTTTATTCTGAGGGCAATTGGCTACAGTCTTTGTTTCCTAAACAAAGTAACCCACTGTCCTGCACTGAAAAGCATAATTTGGGGAGCCCGCCAGTTGCTTGCCTTGCCAGCAAGAAATTGTAGTTACAAGCCTCGTTATAAGATTAAGATTTAAATCATTGTAAAATAATGCCACTACAGATTTCCTGTGCGATTGAGAAATTCTCGTTTTATACTGACATTAATGGCCTGAAATGACATTAAGCTGGTAAGGGTGATCACAGCTAGTCAGGGTATTTTAACAACTTGGTTTTGCACTGCAGTAATTCTTAACAATACCTTTTGGAATCCATCAAATGGAAATCAGCAGGAAATGTGTTCCCTGCACATTGCCAAGGCTGTTTAAAAAGAAGACCTATTTGTCCCCTGCTTGGGATATTATTATTGCAGTGGGTGGGTGTAGAGTTGCACTTGTCTCACTTGTACAGTAACTGTGTCTGATTCCCGTCTTGTTTCAGCTGTTCGAAATGACAGGAATAAAAAGAAGAAAGAGACGGCAAAGCCAGAGTGCATGGAGAGCTGTGAACTGACAGCTGAGTTAGAGAACCTCATTGAGAAGATTCGTAAAGCTCATCAGGAAACATTCCCTTCCCTCTGCCAGCTGGGTAAATACACCACAGTAAGTACTAATGCCTGCGGGGATCAGTGTCCACACAGCTCTGGTATGAATGCACACCCTCCCCGTGCTGTTACACAATGATATTAGTTGTTGTTTGTTATGTCCCGCTATGGCCTAGTGCCCAGCGTGAAGCCAGCGGCTGCCCGCCGCGGATGCTGCAATAGGTTCCACCGCTCTGCGCAGAGACAGGAGCCACAAGCTGTGCAGCAGACCTAGCAGTTTGTTGCCACAGGCCCAGGGACCTTTTTCAGGGAGCCATCTGGAGTATTGGTGTCAGTGCACCATGGACATCTGGTTGCTTACTACCGTTCAGACCGGCTACTCACTGCAGTTCAAGCACGGTCCCCCTCCCTTTCGGTGCATGATTGTAACTTCATTGACAGACCTACAGGACGCCTCGCTGGTGTCTCAGGAGGTAGCAGCTCTGCTGCAAAACAGGCTGCTCACATGATAGACCCCCTCCAATTGGAGGACGGGTTCAACTTAAGGTTGCCACCCGTTCTGTATAAAACGGAACCGTCCCGTATTGGTAAATAAAATGTTGCGTTCCATTTCAAATCGATACGGAACGAAATTTGTTCCGTATTTTGCAATACTGAGCCAAATGTATTTTTTAAGTATGAGAAGTCAGAGATCTCCTTCTCTGGTGAAGCACCAACTTCCTACCGAAACCGGCTCCATCTCAGTTATCAGGTAATTATAGGAAATGTAGTTCATTTGATTAACACTTACTCACTTTACACATACTGCACGAAAAAGATCGATTAGCGCGAGGCAGTTCTAAATCCTATTGTGTGGTGTGTGCCGCTGTCAGCTGTGTAGCCTTGAAAGATATAACCTGGCTAACCGATTTCAGACACGATGGCAAATTCGGAAACACCTCAAAAAAAGACAAAACGGATGCAAAAATATAGAGACGAATGGGAGAAGGATTTTACATGGGTGAACAAAGTTCATGACAATATTTTCAAAGCCCGTGCAGAAAAGAATTTTCGATCTCTCACAGCAGAGTTTGTGACCTTAGACAGCATGAAGCGGGAGAAGGCCATGCTCATAACTGTCAAACAAGGAGAACCAATTAGGCTATTCAATCGTTCTTTGTTCCAGAGAGATCACCTGAAGCTGATAAGGTAGGCAGACTACTGTACTTATCCTTGCATAATTTATTCCTCTAGCCAGAACGATTACAATTATATTAGCTAACGTTAGATAGCTAATGTTACCCACCGCAAGCCATTCGCAGACCCGAGCACGAAGTTATGATTTTTTTCTGTAATGCGGTCTCCGGTCTCTTTTTTTTTTTTTGGTTGCTTTTTTGTGGATTTTAAGTGTAATTATTTTACTTAATTATGCATTGGACAGTGTTGTTCTTGTGTAGTTTTGACTTTTGACCGTTTACATTTTCTGGGTTGCTCTCACCACTAAAAGCGCACCACCAATTAGCAGCTAACGTTACTCTTAACGTTTTAAATGGACTTTATACTTACGTGCGTGCACTCATAATCCGTTCATCATTCTAGGTGTATTTTCTTGATGTGTTATATGTAAATAGCATTTTAATGTATCGATCATTTTCAGGGTTCTTCCAAAGATGTAGCCAATTTATATATTTGCATTTTAATAGTATGCATTGAACGTGTTGCTGTTATTATTTGCATTACACAATTTGTATTTAAATATTGAAATAACTAGCTAGTATTACATAATATAGCTAGAGTGAAGTTTTATTCCTTATTCATATATATATATATATATATATATATATATATATATATATATATATATATATATATATATATATGTGTGTGTGTGTGTGTGTGTGTGTGTGTGTGTGTGTGTGTGTTATTTAAAATGTATTGAAATAATATTTATATACTCACATATTTTAATACTTAAGATAAAATAATTGCCAGATACATATTTTATTACAGAATCAGTTGTTTATTAGCGTATTTCATGTTATTTCTATTAAGTTAAGTATTTAGTGTAAGTGTATTTAGTGTATTTTTTTTATAACATAGGGTACTTTATTAATAGGTCACAGCAGCTGAGTTGGCTAATGTATACCACACAGTGAAGCACAACCTGAGCTACAACAGTACAGACTGTGCTTTGACACTGGCACAGAAAACGTTTAGTGATTCATACATCTGTAAAAGACTTTCCTGTGGGAGAACAAAATCAGAATCACTTGTGAAGGATGTGCTTGTCCCAAAAGCAGTAGCCAATGTCATCCAGACCTTATCATCCACCAATGGGAATAAGAAGCCACTTTCCTTTTCCATATAAACAGATGCCTCAAACCAAGGCAACAGGAAAGTGTTCCCTATTGCAGTCCAGTTCTTCACTCCTCGGGATGGTGTAGCAAATAAAATGATTGATTTTGTGGAAAATCCAGATGAAACTGCAGATGGCATTGTGAAATGCATCACCAGCTTACTGGAGAGGTTTGGATTATCTCTGAACTCAGTTTCAGCTTTTAGTGCCGACAACACACATGTCAACTACGGTGTCCATCACTCTGTCTACACTGAACTGAGTGCACAAAACCAATATCTTCTTCAAGGAAACTGCCATGCACACATTGTGCACAATGCTGCCAGGCATGCTATAGATGAGCATTCAGTTGATATTGAAAATGTAGTGCTTAAAGTCTACAGCCACTTTTTAATTTCTGCAAAAAGGAGAGAAACGCTGAAAGAATTCTTTGAATTTATGGAAATAGAATGGCGAGAAATACTACGGCATGTCCCAACTAGATGGCTGTCCCTCAATCCAGCAGTATGTAGATTGCTACAAAGTTGGACAGCCATAAAATCCTACTTTGCCAGTCTTGGTGATGGCTGTCCAAAGCAGATCAGAAATGCACTGAAACTACCTGAAGATGTAAACAAGGTGCAAGAAGACCCAGATGTGGTTGAAGTGTACCTACTCTTCTGCAGTAATATTCTTTGCATTTTTGAAGAGGCAATTAAAAAATTGGAAGGAAACAACACAGCTGCAACAGAACTGTACACCGTCATGAAAACTGTGCAGAGCAAGCTACTCAGGAGAAAGGAGGATGAATTCTGTGGCTACCTTACCAAGCAGAAGATGCAACACCTTCCTCCAACTGCAGCAGATAATGCAAGAAAAGACTTCTTAACCTTTTTCAACATTGCAATGGCCTACCTCGAGAAATGGTTCAGCTTGTCTGAGGACAGCTGGCTTTTCTCTCTCCAGCTTCTGTGCCTCCACACTGCAGGACAGTTGAGATATTCTGACATGGAGAGGGTGGTCGTGAAACTCAAACTCAATAGATTGCAAGTCAACATAGATGAGCTCTATGATGAGTTCACCACAGTCAAGGCTATTTTGGAGAAGCTTGAAGGAACAGAAGACTGGAAGCTACAGAACACTGCTCTCAGATGGAAGACTGTGTTTCAGACTGACAACATTCCAAACATGTTATCTGTGCTGTCATTTGTCCTTAGCATACCTGTATCAACAGCATATGTGGAGCGCATATTTTCACACATGCAAAACAAATGGAGCTACAGCCGAAACAGGTGTTCAGTAGAGCTTATCAAAAGTGAGCTCCTTGCGAGCCTCAATTTTGATGTGGGGTGTGCAGACTTCCACTCCTTGATCATGGAGGACAAACCAAAAATATGCATGGAAAAGGAAATAAATAACTTAATGGTTGCCAATAAAGATTCAATATATGTTGGTACCATCCATGTTTGAACACAACAGCATTGTTATTAGCTCATCATATACAATTTGTAAGTCAGTAATAATTTCTACTTTACTAACAATTTCTAAATGCACATATTAGTCATTTTGACAACCAATTCTGATTCTGTAAAGACTTACAAAGAATGTAGCAGAATGTAGCAGAATTTATATATGCAGAGAGTTTACGAAGATCAATATAGCTTTTTTTAATTTATCTTCAGCTTTATTCAGCATATTCATTCTGTCAGCAGAAATTTCATCGGGAAACACGACAGGTTGAATGTCCATTGCTTAATTTGAAATGTGTAATAGCTTTGTGGTATTTATTTTAAAGAGGAAATTTATTTTAAAAGGAACTTGTAATTCCACATAGTTATAGGTTTTTCATTGATCTTTGCTTGTATTGAATGTGTGTGAAATCCTGACATTTGTTTAAATTGCCAAGAATCTACAAAAGTGCCCTGGAACTAACATGATGCATGGTGATGCGTTAGGGTCTGTTCCTTATTTTTGAGGTCATGAGGTGGCAATCCTAGTTCAACTCCAGGTACTTCCTAGTGCCAAGACAGGATGGTGTCCTCAGACCAATTCTCGACAGATAGGTCAACCTGTAACTTAGCCGAAGGAGGTTCAACATGTTGACAATGCAACAGCTGTTGCAGTCAATCAGGCCAGGCGACTGGTTCACCATGGTGGACCTCAAAGATGCCTATAAAACCAGTGCACAGAAAGTACCTGTAGTTTGCCTTTTCAGGAACAGCATACAAATTCCCAGTCTTTCCATTTGGCTTCTCTAGCTCCCCGTACCTTTTTGAGGTCCCCTGCTCCTGGCTGAGCAGGTCGCGGAGCTTGGACAGTCTCCACGGCTGGCCACTCAGGAGCTGCATCAGGGCAGAAAACCAGAGCCTCCTGGGCCAATAAGAGGCTACTAAGAGCACCTTTGCCCGGTCCTGCCTGATTTTCTCCAGACACAGAAGGAGCAGGGCGAGTGGTGGGAAGGTATATAACAGTACCTGTGGTTATGTAGCAGTACATGTATCGCCAGCGGGCCCCTGCCTCCTGTTATGGAGGACCAGAAGGCGCATGGCAACTTCGTGAGCTTTATTCCAGGGTGCATATGTCAAGGATATTTTCAAGGCAGCAGTGTGGGCTACTCCTGTACCTTTACTAGGTTCTTCAGAATTAATGTAGTGGATCCTCAAAACCCTGGCTTTAGAACTAGAGTGTTAAGGGTGGCTTCTCAGTCGAACCTTACAACTCAGGCATAGAGGTGAGTTTCTCCCTGAATTTTTTTAGTCTTAGCTACTTGTTACTGGGGTTCCGAATGGTAACGCACAGCCTTGTCTTCGCTTTAGCCTTGTAGCATTCCGGTCGTGCAGCTATCTTGCCCTTGTGACAGCTTGGGTATACTGACCCTTTCGGTAATAGTTACATTTCGTACTTGAAAGGGCACGTTAGGTTATTATCATAACCCTGGTTCCCTGAAGTAGAAATGTAACCATTAAACTTCAAGGTTGCTGCATCCATGGTTGCAGCAGGCTTGAAGGAAAATTGACGCGGAGATCTGTACGCGCAGTCCTTTATACCCTCAGGGGCGGGCATGACTGCTTTGTTATGTCTTATTCAGGTTTCAGGTCTTTAGGAGGTAAATCCCCATTCTGTAACGGTTACATTTCTATTTCAGAGAACCAAGGTTTTGATAATAACCTAACATTCTGCCATCACTGTATACATAACATTATACAAAATGGCTACACTGTGCAGATAAAAAAAATTATTATTATATTATTTTCCTTTATATTTTGCTAAACAATCTTTCCATTTTGTATTTTTTTTTTAAATGTCTTAAGCTAGAGGTACTGAACTCTGGCCCTCAAGATACAGTTCATGTTTTTACTCCAAGTTCTAATGTAGTTAATTGAGGCTGTTAAGAGGCAATTAACTATTTTAGGACTCGATTGGAATAAAGACCAGGACTGGAATGGATCTCGAAGGCCAGAGTTGAGTACCACTGGTCTAAGCCGTGACACACTGTATAAAGAGTACTTTTAGTTGTAAAAATTAAACACAGATAAAAAGAATAAATACATTGTATTGAAAAACAGATCTGTAACCAGTGGCCATTTTGCAAAGTAATATAAAATACTGTTCTAGAATATAAATGCAGCATTGTTATTTGTAGGAACTTACCAAATTGTGAATTTTAAGCTTAAATCAGAAATCTGTGACTAGTGTGACAAAATTGCATGTTGTGTGATTTTGTCACTCTGTTTTGGGACCGTAGCACTGTTTTCTAGTGCAGGAAATTATTCACTCAGAAATCAAATATATTTAAACAGGGTGGTACCTGTGTGTTTATTGTGTACAAGACAGACAATAAAATAAACAAACAAAAACCTAACTAAACTTTACACCTGTTCTCCAACTAAAACTGGACAGCTATGCCGTTTACTGGTACCCAGACACATTACAATACCTTTTCACCGTCGTAGTTTCCGGGTCTTTGTTCAGGTCTCAGCCTTAACACAGACCCTGATAACTGGACCAGCCCCACTTAAATACCCATGCCAATTAAATACCCGGGAAAAATCATGCTCAGCCATGCTACCTAATGCTAGCATTATGGGAAATGTAGTCTTCTTATGTTGCATCACGACTACATTTTCCTTTTACTGAGGGTACAAGCTATGCAGTAACCACAAGCCAACATATTTGCCATCAACTAATTTAACCAACATTCTGTCATACTAGTGAAAGTCAAAATGTATTTGGAATTGTGTGACTTGTGATGCAGTTGCTTGGCAACACTATCACTAGTGTACACCTATGGCCAAAAGTATAGCTTCACCTAGAATTTTAGGATTGACATATATATATATATATATATATATATATATATATATATATATATATATATATATATATATATATATAAACATAATTTAGATCTTTTATTTAACATCATGTAATCAAAGAAACTGCAACAGAATATCGCAAAAGTCTACCTGAAGTTTACCTTTCATGTTAGGTTTCAAAATGTCACATTTTTGTCAGTTTTTTGTTAGGTATGTTGAAAATTACAAAGCGGTATGTAATTCAATATGTTAATGTAACATCATTCAGCAGGCTTCATTCAACACAATTTGGTAATTCTACAGGGTGATACAAAACTTGTGGCCATAGCTGTTCAACTGTGACAGATTCTAAGTGAAGCACAAGTGAAATCTCACAAGATGCACTGTCAGAGACAGCAGAGGACTGAATGAAATGCGCCACATTTATAAACAAAATTCTGCCACTAAGGTTTTCCAAATATATGGTTCAGTAAAAATGCTGGCATTGTGTGATTGATGTCAGCAGCCTGCAGCTCCATTACAGTAAGGGACATAGCTGAAGAGGCAAGTGAAAACTCTGACTACAGGCCTTCATGGCTTCAGGTAACTTTAAAGCTGTTTGTGCAGTAATACAGCTTTTAATGCTGAAGATTAGCTTCTATAACAATTAAGCTTTGCCTTTGGATTACTGAATATTCATGTGATTGTACAGTATCACATAGGGTGTGTAATCTAGTGGTCCACAAGTCTAAATATAATACTGTTCCTGTTTATATTCCCTTTGAATAGACTAGTGGGGTTTTGGTCAAATTTAGAATTTAAGTAAAAATTGATGCTTAAAATATTGAGCGCCGTTGTAACAGGGTGAGATCTGTGCTGGCTCTTTGGTGCATGCATGATCCTGCAGGATGGGCTCGGGAGCCATGAAGGGTCCATCTGTCAATCATGGCAGTGACACAGGGAGGCTGGGAGAGGGCTCTCTCTTTCTTTCTCTCTCTCTGAGTTGTCGAGAGGCAGGTCTTGAGCGGTGCTCGAGCTATAAGAATAATGCTCTGCTACTCCTCAGGTCAGCCCTTCTGGGAGAACAACAGCGGGAGCTCTGGTCAAAAGTGACGGAGAGACTGCAACAGAATGCCAGCGTCTGAAGCTATCAGACCAGACCAGCAAAACAGGCAGAAGAAGATAGCCTGGAAACAGGGAGGATAAGCCTTTCTTTTATTACGGCCCCAAGGGGGAACGTGTGTAGTTAGTGGGGAAACTTTTATCCCCACACAGTGTTAGGTAGAGGAGTAGCGAGCAGGCACAAGCTGAAGACCCAAGCTGTACGGGCAGCGACGGTGGGGGAACACTGCTGATGCAGCAAACTTTTGTTTGTAGTTTTATTATTGTGTTTCCCTTTTTGCTTTCGCCTTTAGTTTTGGACTGTTATTTTGACACACCTGTGTTTGTGTGTGTGCACTCTTCATTGGCTCCCGGTTTACGTTGGTATTCGGGTGAGCCAGCAGCACAGTGCCACCTTGTGGCAAAATTAATAAAGTACACCCCCGCGGGGTGTTCAAAACTTGAACTTTGTGTTTGTGTCCAGTGAATTCAACCACCCTCCCACACGTGGTGTCACAAGTGAGATTCACTGGCACTGCCCACTTACAGCAGTGCAAGCAATGGATGCGGACCAATTTACCGCAATGATGGACCTCCTGCGCCAAACTCTGACGACCGCCATGCGGGGGGGTCCAGACTGGTGGGGCCAGACCCGAGGCTACAGAGACCAACAAAGATGACAGCGGAAGATTGAGCAGAAGCGTATTTGGATATCTTTGAAGCTATGGCGGCCTCCGCTGCGTGGTCCAAGGCTCAGTGGGCTGGATACCTCCAACCACAACCCATGGGGGTCGTGGCTGCCAGGTCCTTGGATCCCAGGGCGATGGTCAATTACCCCACATTAAAAGCAGCCATCCTTAACCGCACAGGTACTACTCCGGAGGGCTTTCACGAGGAGGTCTTTGTGGCAGGCAAACATCCTCGGACCATCGCCCATCGGCTGAAAGATTATGCCATGGGCTGGCTGGTCCCAGACCAGTCCACCAAAGCAAGGCTGGTGGAAACCATCGTGGTGGAGCGGTTCATTGAGTAGGATTTTCGAATGGACCGGTGGTGCTGTTCTGAGGGGAGGGATGTGTAACAGGGTGGGACCTGTGCTGGCTCTCTGGTGCGTGCATGATCCTGCAGGGGGAGCTCGGGAGCCATGAATCATGGCAGTGACATGGGGAGGCTGGGAGAGGGCTCGCTCTTTCTCTCTCTCTCTGAGTGGTCGAGAGGCGGGTCTTGAGCAGTGCTCGACCTATAAGAATAATGCTCTGCTACTTCTCAGGCCAGCCCTTCTGGGAGAACCACAGCGGGAGCTCTGGTCAAAAGTGATGGAGAGACTGCAACAGAACGCCAGCGTCTGGAGCTATCAGACCAGACCAGCAAAACAGACGGAAGAAGATAGACCAGAATCGGGGAGGACAAGCCTTTCTTTTATTATGGTCCGAAGGGGGAACGTGTGTAGTTAGCGGGGAAACCTTGGGCATCCCCACACAGTGTTAGGTAGAGGAGTAGCAAGCAGGCACAGGCTGAAGACCCGAGCCATACGGATAGCGACGGTGGGGGAACACTGCTGAAGCAGCAAACTTTTGTTTGTAGTTTTATTATTGTTTTATTTTCTCTTTTTTCTTTCGCCTTTAGTTTTGGACTATTATTTTGACGCACCAGTGTGTGTGTGTGTGTGTGTGCACTCTTCATTGGCTCCCCGTTTACCATCGTTGGTATTCTGGTGAGCCAGCAGTGCTTGTGGTGAAATTAATAAAGTACACTCCTGTGGGGTGTTCAAAACTTGAACTTTGTGTTTGTGTCCATTGAATTCCACCACTCTCCCACAGCCGCCTACTTGATTTTGTGCAATACCATCCAGTCGTGGGCCTTGTTGACAACTTGAAAGGATTTTACTGGGTTTAAAACAAGTATTACATGCAAAAGAAACACATTTTCACTGCTCACACGGATACCCACATGCTTATTTTAAAAATCAAAAACAACTACTGTGTCTTAATCTGAAAAATGAAATGCAGTTACTGTATATGTTTTGGTGATCCGTGACGATTCCATAAAGGGTTAATAACATGAAGGTAGGTAATGCGCCTGTATTTAGGACCAAACCCGACTCAGAGCGAAACAGGAACTGATAAGAATTGTAAAAGCCAGCCAGGTAGAGTTTAAAACTTTAGAATCCTAGGTCATCACAGTATTAATTTTCTCTTAAGGTTCTTGGACCTTGCAGTAATATTTTTTTTTTTTTTTTATTATTTTTTTTTTTTTTTTTTTTAACAGAAGTAATGACTGAAGGCTATACTTTTAAATGTATTTATTCAAAAAGACCAATTTATGGCAGATTTATTCAGATGCTTGTACAACTTACTTTCAAGTAGTCTGCTTTGGAGAGTGGGAAAAAAGGCTCAGTGGCTACGTGCTCCTTGGGCAGTAGTTACTTATCCCTGCCCTGTTAGATGTAGTCAAAACAATCAATGCAGGCACTCTGCTAAATAACAGGAATCGCTGTAGCGGCCAAGCACGTTCAGCTCCCCAGAGGCTGCTGCGGGCTGCTGATCAAAGGCTTGATAAGAGTCAGCTGGTGACAAGACTGCTCCCCGTTGATCAGGGAGCTCTCGGAAGATGTAAAGGGTTACTGTTTTTAATTGTTAAAAGGCACAGGATCAGTTCTTGGTGATGCAGCCGATTTAAACTCTTCAATCCAGAGCAGCTGCTGACAAAATTGTGTTTATTCAAACAAACATTCAAATCGCATACTGGAGATTGAGTTTTGTTTTTCCAATGCAAGAATCAACTCTTGAATAACGCACTTAGCTTTGTTGTCAACAGCATTCTGCTGCTTCAGAAACAGAATATAAATACATATAAATTAGTTTCAATTATGTTCATATTGGATATGATTTAGCACTGTATTTTATTTTTTTTTTTTTGGGGGGGGGGGGTTCTAATTTTTTCCTGTTCTACTTTTTTCTCCTTTCCAATACAGATCAGTTAATGAAAGGCACATTGAAAATATTCCTTGGAGTTTTATTCATGCTATCCTTTCTTACTATTTTTATTGTTTGTTAACTCAGTGAATCAAATTCAGCTTGTCAGACTCCAGTGTTCCACCTGCAGAGTTATACATAAGGGAATCAGCTTTATGCTTTGTGAATTATTTACACTACCTCTGATTTTGAGAGATTTAACAGTTTGAAAGGAAGACACCCCTTTTTTTTCAATGTGCCAAATCTTTTAACTTCTTTAAGGAATGTCAGCTCACATAGATTGTTTGGTGTGTTCAGCTGCTAAGAATGCATATATATATATATATATATATATATATATATATATATATATATATATATATATATATATATATATATTTTTTTTTTTTTTTTTTTTTTTTTTGCTCATTTTCATTTCAAAGTAAAGCAAAAAAATAAATCAAAAAGCATGACGAGGAAAAGGAAGTGTAACCCCTGATCTCAGTTTCGTATTTGGATCGCATGGGATTACTAATCTTTTGCTTCACTGCCAAGTTTGCACCCTTAAGGTGTATTTCACAGTAACTGGATGATGCGTCGTAATGTATAAGCAACCTAGACTACAAACTCTGAAGAGGTACATTTGTTTATTAAGAAGCCACTGCACATTCCATATATTATTCCTTTGTCCTGGTGATGTATTTTGAGCTTGTAACACATCTTCATGTGTTACAAGTATTGCTTGTACCAAAATCTCCACTACTATATTAGTAAATTTCAGTTTTTGCTTCTGAGCATCCTCATCACCATGGCTAGTAACAGGCTGAGGTCTTTGTGTGCCATTCGTTGTTTATTTTTGGGGGGCGGGGGGTTGCCCCAAGCCCACTATTTATTGTGAAAGTTGTGTAATTCCCCACTGCTAATTGTGGTGTGGGGTATTTAAATTGTTTGATTACCTGCTTTACCTAATTAGTCTTATAAAATGAGTGCGGCTGTACTGAACACGCACATTATGTGGCTTCTTGCAGTCGGTTTTTCCCCTTTATAAATTTGGGCCTAAATCAGAGCTTGATAGTGAGTTTCATCAGTCAGTGGTTAAAAACTTGAGCCTGAGCTTATCAAACCCTGTCCATGTTTAAACTCCCTGAGATGCAGCCTTTGAAAGCTACCCTGATTCCAACAGGAGAATGCCTTCTGTATTCTATTCCAACAGGAGAATGCATTCTGTATTCTATTCCAACAGGAGAATGCATTCTGTATTTTATTCCAACAGGAGAATGCATTCTGTATTCTGTTCCAACAGGAGAATGCATTCTGTATTCTATTCCAACAGGAGAATGCATTCTGTATTCTGTTCCAACAGGAGAATGCATTCTGTATTCTATTCCAACAGGAGAATGCATTCTGTATTTTATTCCAACACTTTGTTGGCAATATAAAGGAATACTTACCGTACCAGACAGATGTCTTTGTGTTTAGTTCTGCTTTCTCGAGGTATTCTGAAAATGTATTTTGGAAGCCCAAGTGTTCAATGCGATATAAGGCTGACCACTTGAAGCTACTTCACACTTGAGATAAAGACACTTGACTTTTGTAGGGCTATTCAAAGTAAAGAGGCAGCTGTGTTACATAGAGGTTTTGAAATACTAATCTAAGATGATAAAACAAAAACAAAATCTGGTTAGTATGGCATGTATTGATGTGAAAAATATGCACATAGTTTTTATTTCTCATTATTATGTGCAGCCTGTTGTACAGTAATGCCATTTTTTGTGGAATGAGATGTTTGCTTAGCACAGTTTTAAAACTAATAGGAATTTCCCGCACATTCCTCATACCATCTAACAACATAATGGAGGTTAAAGTACGTGTGTGTATGTCACACTTAAGAGTGCAGCAATTCCCCATACAGCTCAGGAGATCTGAAGGATCAGTGGGCGTCCTCTGATCCCACCACCAGGCGAGCTACTGGCCTCTGGAGGACATAGGCCAGCCCTGCAGATGTCCGCTATGAGCTCATAGAGCGCCTGGCCAGCAGGGTTTGCTGTAGCTGATGATGAGAAGCAGTCCCTTCTGGTTTTGCCTCCATAACCCACTGGGCTGCAGGGCAAACGCGATGCTCCATTCCGAATCCCCAGCGAAGACCGACGACTGCACAGCCAGGGTGCGAACCTGTGCTATATGCCTCACCCTGTACGCCACAAGGCTGTAGGTGTTGGATAGGGGCCATGTTGAGCCACTTGTTTATGTTATTACTGATATATTTAATTTTATGGCTGGGGATGAACAATATGTTACCCATGTACTTGTTTATATTTAGAAATTAAATAAAGCCTGGCTGTAATGGGCTGCATCAAAAACAACCCTGAGTGGGTTATTTATAAAGCTTGAAAACTTGCAATGAATAAAGCTCTGCTAATAAAATTCTGGGCAAATGTAGGCATGTGTACTTAAATAACATCACTGAGAATGAGACGTTTACCTTGGTAAATGTACACGGTAGTTTTGAATGTTTACATGGTTATACTATGCATTTACCACAGCTTTACAATGGATGCCTAATGTTTTTATGGTTTAAGTCAATTAATGTGAAATGGACTTACCATGGAGTCAGTGAATAACAGTAACCTGGTCTAAAGCTAGACACATCATCTCCCTGTGTATTTGTCTAACCCAGTTATTAATTTAATGGCTGGCAAAAGGCCAGCAGAGATGAAATGAGGCATCACATATTCTGGGAAACAGTTTCTGAGAAAACAAACAAGCAAACATCATGGTTGTAGTCTATGATTTTCAGTCATCCCATAGTTATTTTGTGAAGAAATATGGAAAACCATCCCTGACTGAGGACTTTCAATTCCTAGAGAAATATGCCTAGGATGTGGTGGGGGGGGGGGGGGGGGAGAGAGGAGAGAGAGAGAGAGAGAGAGAGAGAGAGAGAGAGAGAGAGAGAGAGAGAGAGAGAGAGAGAGAGAGAGAGAGAGAGAGAGAGCGAGCTGTTCTTCAAACCCCTTGAGTTAAGTAGTGGCCTGGGACCACAGGAACGTAGGTGCTTGTGTCCCAATAAGCACTTTAGCATTAAGAGAGATGGAAGATGGCTCTCCACCCACCCATTGACCACTTTTCTAGCAGCTGGTGGTCTCATACAGGGTAACAGATATAAAAGACCTTTATCATCCTGAGGATATAGTGGAGTACTGTGAAATACAGCATGTCCATCAGAGAGAGAGAGATTTGTTACAAGAAAAAAAAAGCTGAATTACGAAATATTTACATGAATGAAATACAACTTTCCCTTGACATTTGTTAAAATACACCCTACAGGAGAAACATATTTAGGGTATTTTGCCTTTTTTTTTTTTTTTTGGTTAACAGTTTATGCTGGAGAATTCAAAACTTGGCAGATAAAAAGCACCATTACTTAGATTGCGGCTCTGTGGAGGAGACACCAGTCAAACTGTTTACATAACGTACCTGTCATTTTTCTTTTCAATTGTTAACATACTGACAACTGTTTACACTTAGACTTTTCAAGTCTGTTTCAAAGACCTTTTCAAAATGCCTACTGCAAGTGTTCTAAGTAGAAGTTGAAAGTGCCAAGTGTAAAAAGTAATGCTGTTCCAATTAACAGATTCATTGGACAGATTAATCAACTGAAGAGTTGGTCACAGATAAACATTTTTTTTTACAATTGAATTATGCATTAAAAGTGCATTCTGGGTAAAGAGAGAAATGCTTGCTGATTTGAACCGTGCACTCTCTCTCATTGGAAGTGGAGGGACAGTGGGTTTAAGCTTGTATAAAAAGGAGTTCAAGTTGTGTAAAAGTTATAATTGATGTATACACGTATATGGAACTGGTATGTTTGTCTATGCTGAGTTAAATGATTGCCAAACATGTCTGCAGTTACTTGTGTGCATTGTAATCAGCTGTGGTGACTGCTGTGGCAAAATCCAATGTGGCGCATTTATCCTGACCAGCATAATAAACTGGCAATTTAGTTATAAACCTCAGAGTGTTTTTTGTTTGTACATTGCTAACAATCTTGCTGTTTAGTGGTTAAACAGTACGTGTAACTGTGCTGCTCTTGCCCTTGGGGCTTGTGTGGGCTTGTGTGACTGAGTTACCAGGTCCCTAAATCTGTTTTATTAGGGTAAAAGGACGGAAGTTAACAGTGGAAAGAAAAATAACATGTGCGTTATTGAAATAGGTGTAGTAACATGTGGGGACATACGTTTATTCGCTGCGTTTTTTACACTGACGTTTCACTGCTGTTTTTGTACTCAAACTTGCATGGATAAATGCAGTATTAATGGATGATTCAGCTTTCCAAAATTATCACTGGTTTCCTTTAAGAGAGAAAACATGTTTCCAAACTAATCCTTCATCTGGTTCAGATAACATCGAAGGGTCTTTATCTACCTGTCGGCAAAACCGCTTCATTCGAGTTTAAGCTTTCTTGCTTTCGTATGTCTTTTATAAATCTCATTAACAGTAAATATGCTGTTTGAGGCGTCATGTTTACACACTTGTCTTTCTCCTGTCCCCTACTATTGATATGTTGTCTTAGTTGTTGGTAACAGAAATCCTCTGGTTCTCTTGGTCAAGCTTTAACTGTGATAATCTCAGAAAAGATAACCCTACGTGTGCCAGCCCACTTCACCCCTGCGATATGACTCTCACACTGTGTTGTGTTTTTTGTCTTGCAGAATTCCAGTGCTGATCACCGTGTACGACTGGACCTCGGATTATGGGACAAATTCAGTGAACTGGCCACAAAGTGCATTATTAAAATAGTGGAGTTTGCAAAAAAGGTACCTGGCTTCACAGGACTGACCATCGCAGACCAAATAACTCTGCTCAAAGCTGCCTGTCTAGATATTCTGGTAGGTATTTTACATTTGTATTCCTACACAAAGTTTAACAACAGAAAGGATAATAACAGTAGTTGCATGTGAGACTCATTCTTATATGGCACAGCTTCTAACCCCCTATATGTAATTGGGTATATACTGCATTGTTGCTTTGTCATTTGCGCCGGATACAATAGAAGGCTAAACTTCTATAATAAAAAAAATAATAATAATAAAATAAATAAATGGGAACAAAACTGTAATTTAGCAATTACAGTACATGTGGAATTATAGTGCATATAAACAGTCACACAAGCAAAACAGCTATTTGGCACCCATATGTGTGCAAGTGAGAAAGTTTTTAAATAATATTGATTTAAAATAATGAGGAGTTACAGTATACAGTCTGATTGTGTTCTCCTAAGCTATTTTTTAACACCTTCAAACACATAACTATGAATATAACACATAGTTACATCTTTTAAAGATTTTTTATTTATTTATTTTTATGTTTCCTCCCTTTGCATCAAAAACAAGCATCGGTCAATGATAAATATGGAAATAGGACATTTCACTTCCAACTTCCCAGGACCCGCCTCGTACTGCTTCCCTTTCACATTAGTCATTTAGAAAGTGATTGTTGCATTTTCTTGTCATGATTGTGGTCTACTTAGCTGAACAAATTTACGTGGTTGTCTATATTCACTTGATACACAAAGAGATAAAAGCTGTTATGGTACATCACTCAGCTGTAGAGGGGAAGAAGAATTGCAAAAATTGACAGTGCTTTTATCTAGACATATTACAGTAACCTTTTATAAGGGGGAATTCTCCAAATATTAAACGCATTGATAAATTAATCCAAGAGATTTTGTTTGGGAATATATATATATATATATATATATATATATATATATATATATATATATATATATATATATATATATATATATATATATATGCTTTTAATTTCCACCAGCAGGTTCGTTAGCATTAGTTTTCACGACATCTTTAGTGCTTGAATAATGCTAAACGTTTAAGGAAAAGGGTCAAGGTTACTTCTGGTTCCATATTTTATGTTAGTACCACAATGCATAAACGCATTAATAACAGTAGATCCGCTGTTATGCACAGCACATGATCAAACAAAAGCTGTTTGCAGAAAGCAAACTAAACACAGTGCAGTAGAGAGAGAGAGAGAGAGATACAAATTTAAACACAGGAGCCTTAATGTCTCTCTCTCAGATCAAACTACAAACTGAGATCTCCCTTAATAAAAAATCTTAGTTGTTTTCCTAATGCTAGAAAACATGCAAGAGTGTGCTTTTCCTATAGCCTTGCCTCATACACTTGATCCATCGTGTTGCAGCAGTCAAATCATGGGCAGACTTCAAAGGAATGATCAAACAAATACCATCCCTCAGCCGTGCCTTGATGAATCGTTGTGATCATGTTTTATTCCTCTATTTTTCTGTTGTTTTTAGATGTAATGTCAATGATGCCCTCCACAGGTGTCGTCTATAAAAGACATGTTATCTCAGTGGGTTTATAGCCTGTTTCATTTTAAACTGCAGTGTCCCGCAGACATATTACATTGTACACTAAATTATGTTTCTTTGGCATCTATTAAATACATGTCATAATTTAGTCTTTTGTGAAGTCTACTTTTTAAGAAGCCAAACATTGTTGACTTTTGAGTTTGTTTATAGCTAAAGGAACACAAGCTCCATCCCTCCTTCAAGTTATGAAGCTTATGAACATCATCTGCAAGCTCTGTGCTAAATACTGCAGATAGGCAAACCAAAAAAGCAATCAAATGAAACACAGGGCATCTCCTTTATTTCCAATGTACTGAAAACACTGAACTATAAGAAAGAGGGCTGGTACGAAGATAAAGCCAATAGTTTTGTTGATGCATATGGTCCACATTCCACATTTGTTAGTATTCAAGGAAGAGCTTATCATTGAAAATGCTCTGAAAAAATAATTTGTATTTAACATTTACGTATTTTAAATCATAAGCCAAATACATATATTTAAATACAAGGGTAAGACTCACATTTATTCATTACATTTTAGAAAGTAAAAGAAAACTACAATTAAAATGTAGCTGGTAAAATTCATCAAGAATGGTTGAAAATATATAGGACTTTTACCTGTATTGTATCAGTGACTGTGCAAGTGGCCTCACAAGACATCTGAATCTGGCTTGGAGCATGGTTGACGATTTTTCTCATTACGTTGCATCAGTCTGTACACTCAACAAAGACAAACAACATGGCGGGCAGTGTGTGATAAGAGAAAAGTACAGCCTTGGGACGCTGAGGAAGTTCAGGCTCTAGTTTCTCTGTGGGCAAATAGAAATGTTCAGTCCTGTGTCAGAATTTAGAAAGTTTATGCCCGAATTTTTGATGATTTGAAGCAAATGGACATAAACCACGGGTACGGTACACTTAACAACACACCCAAAAACACAATTCAAGTCTATATTGACTTATTATATCAATATAAAGAAAAATAATTCTAAACTTATTTACAAAAACATAGTAAAACAAAATACTGCCGTGTCGTATATTTAACTACGACTGCCCTTGCGCTCGCGCAGCTTTTTTTTTTTTGTTTGTTTTTTTAAGCACCCAAACAAAAAAACAACTAGAAACTTTGGCAAATCATTTCTTAAAACCACCTTTTTTTCCCTCTTCAACAGATTGAACTTTATTTAGTCGATATACATCAGTAAAATTTGTGGATTATAAAGAAATTCCTAAATATATTTACAAAATACAAGATACAGCTGTAACGTTGGTCGATTACTTTCTGAACACCATTTGTTTGCGCATCTAGTTAATAAAAACTGTCTTTCATTGCGCGTGACATCAGTAGCGCGGCTCAGCTCTGCAGTGGAAAAACAACCCAGGCTCCTCTTAACCGCATCGTGAGGGCTCAGTACAGACCCAGCACAGCTCAGCTGTACAGTAGAAGAGAGGCAAAAGGGTGCACTACTCAGTTGAATAGATAATAAACTCTTGGCTGGTACATGAACAATAAACTCTAAAGAAACCACAGTTTTTATAAGGAAGACTTTTTTGTAGCACTCTTGTATTCATTTCTATTTTTTTCACAGATTAATGGCGAGAATCTTTGCAAGCTATTATGCATCAACGTCCATCAGGTCAATTTGTGCTTTAATCCCTTCACTCAGCTGTCTTTTTTGTGAGCAATACATATACTGGTAGCATCTGTACAAAGAGCTGTTGAAATGTTTTTGGAATGTGTTCACCCCTTGTGCCTTAATAGAGAACCTCCAGGCATGTTTAGCACACTTTTCTGCCCTTCCCTAAACATTTGGAAGCTTTCTAGTCTTAGTTTCTAGTACAGGCGACAGGAGGAGCCTTCCTCATCTCTGTTTTAGAGGGTTACTTTTTCACTTAAAAACAGACCAAAAAATTGATGGTGGATTAATTTTTTATCCTGAATAGATTCTGAGAATCTGCACGAGATACACCCCTGACAAGGACACAATGACCTTCTCTGACGGCCTTACGCTGAACCGAACGCAGATGCACAACGCAGGATTCGGCCCTCTCACAGACCTCGTTTTCACGTTTGCCAATCAACTCCTGCCCTTAGAGATGGACGACACGGAGACAGGACTGCTCAGTGCCACCTGTCTCATTTCTGGAGGTACGGATTTGAAGATGTGTAGTGCCCATCCCTATATTACATCAAATTGATTTAGAATGATAAACAATTAAAAATAAATAAGAACATTTACAACTCTGAAGAGAAGAAGTAGCAGTATTTCTTTTTATAGCATTTCTATTTGGAATTACAACACAGATGATGATTATCGTTTTATTCAAACACAGCACTGGATAATAGCTGCGGCTAATTTAATAATGTTTTTTTTTTTTTTTTTTTTTTCCCTCATACTGTTTCAATGAGTAATGTGAGTCTGCTTAAAATACATTTGTTAATTTAAAAATGGTCAGAGATGCATTACAGTATTTTGTACACTTTCAAAGTAAACATCAAAAAGCTGGAGTGAAGTTCCTCCCGCAGACAGTAATCATAATACTATAAAGTCATGTAAAAATACCACTGTTTAAACCATTAGTAAAAGGGCCAGAGATTATACAACTCTAAAGTTCATGTTTGCCTTTTTATTTATCTCGGTCTATAGAAAAGCTAAAAGAAACTCAGGAAGGTTCATAAAAAATATACTGTTTTCTACCATCGTTTGGGGTGGTTTGCTTATAAATTTGTTTAAAAAAAATGAACAAGTTGCAGGTCCTTTACTGATCAGTATCATCCATGACCATCTTTTTTTTTTTTTTACCATCAGCCAGGGTCACTCTTATTATACCATGAGCCTTTGTTTAAACTCGTGTCCTGGCCTAATCCAAGTGTGCCTTGGACCTGTATCAATAAATACGTCTGCTCTGGTTCTGCACAATTGAACGCTGTTCCAAATTGGCTCAGAACAGAAAAAAATGATTCTCAGATTGGTCTGTTTCAAGCCAGGTCAGGCAAAACATTGTTCCAAATTAAGTGAGCTTTTACCCAATCCAGAAAATCGGTTTTGCATTCACTTGCTAGCAGAACGTTTAGGCTGCATGGCTGTGCTCTAGAGGGGAGGTCACTAACCCCCAAGACCACCCCCCCCCCCCCAAAAAAATAAATAAATAAATAAATAAATGCATTGGCTTTGAATCCTAGGGATGGTATCTGACTGTCATAGTGATCATATATATATATTATATATATATATATATATATATATATATTTATCTATATATATAGACACACACACACACTTAATCTAATCTACTGTGATAACATTTATGAAAACATTTCTTGAACCCATTAATAGCATGTAGAATATCACACAAATATACCACAAGCACCAAGTGAATCTAAAAACAGGAGAGGAGGGATTCAGACCTTATCGTACTCTGTCCTTTACTTGGTTATTTGGGAAATGCACTTAATACTATATTTAAGAAAGAAGTAAACAAATCTGTGTTGCGGTAGGTTTTGGAATTCAGATTAGCTTTGTCCACTTATAACATGAGAAGCATCATCAAAAAGTTTTGCATCCATGTACTGTGTTGAAATATTAACATATATTCCACAGCTGTTTTTAACATGTAATTCCACAGATGGGATTAGAGTTATCCTTAAATTCTGCCATCTACTGGTGATATAAAGTAGAACACCCAGTAAAATGGAGTGGAGTTGGATCTCCCTCTTTTGGTCTAGAATGGACTGACAGCATGGTGTAAATGTCAGTACTAGACAAGATTTTTGCACATCATCATAATCACCACAGGAACTCTTTCTAGAAGCTTTTTAATTTTGTTTCAATTCCAGACCGACAAGATCTTGAGGAACCAGCAAAAGTAGATAAGCTGCAGGAACCACTTCTGGAAGCATTAAAGGTTTATATAAGAAAGCGGAGACCTAGTAAACCACACATGTTTCCAAAGATTTTAATGAAAATTACAGATCTGCGCAGCATCAGTGCAAAAGGTATGAACCTGTATGTCCTGAAAAGACAGCAACAAAAAAAACGATAGATCTAGATTGATAGATATACACACTGCTGTGCAAAAGTCTCAGGCATGTTGCATTTTTCTATTCTGATCCACTAGTGTTTTCTACTATTATAACAACTGTGACATGCATAAAGAAGGAAAAACATTAAGTGAAATAGCTTGCATCACTCGATTTTCAAGGTGTGGTATTTAAAGCATAATCAACAAGTACAGAGAAACATCATCTATAAATGACAAACCGAGGACTGCAAGACCCAAATAGCTGTCTAACAAAGATGAGCAATACTTGAAGACATCCTTAAGGAATAGAAAGACGAAAAGTGTTGAATTGACAAGTGAACTGGCAGAAAGCACGTGTCATTGTCCATAAATCAACAGTCCAAAACACCTTTGACCATTGTTCCATAGTCCAATTTCTGTGTTCTTGTGCATATTTTAGCTTTTTAGTCTTGTTCTCTTTTCGTAAGAGGTATTTGTACTGCAACACATCCTTTAAGTCCTGATTTCAAGAGTGACCTTCGTACTGTTGATTTCATGGAGAACACCTGTGCCTTTTGCCAGTTCTGTTGTCAATTTAACGCTGGTCTTCTTTCTATTCCTTAAGGATATTATTTTCAAGTATTGCTCATCCTTGTTAGACCCCTTTTTGGTTTGTCAATTGCAGATGATGTTTCTATGTACTTGTTGATTATGCCACACAGTGAAAATCAAGTGATGCAAGCTATTTCACTCAATGTTTTTCCTTCTTTATGAAAATCAAGGTTGTTACAATAGTAGAAAACACTAGTGGAGGCTTTGAGTAGACTGTTGATGCTCATAATGCAACACGTCTAAGACCTTTGCACAACAGTGTAATATAATGTAGGGTATACTTGCACAAATAGGTGCACTGCTCTTAGGCTATACCCAAGATAAGCACATGGGCTTGTATGCAGGACTATTTAGAAAAGTTGAAGAGAAATAATAAAGTGAGATCTACTAGAAATCCACCTAAAGGCTTTATTTTGGTATTGTTTCAATTTTATCCAAGATGCTGTGGTAAAGTAATTAATCTTTTTAAACATCTTGCATTTACACTCATTCAGTTACAGGGGACACTCTCAGACACAAAAGCATTTGGCTTTTCTATGAAACCAATGGAAGTAGTTCACTGCATTTTTACTGAAAGTAGTGTATACCCAAGTACAAGTATGCATTCACTTATGTTCCGTGTGATCATGTTGATATCGTGACGTGACAGCAATGGGCTATGCAATATTCTGTTTTCTACTAGAAAGTGCACAATGTGTCATTGGAATCCTACAGGACGGTATATCACAACAGTATAGTCCTTTTTTGATAAGTTGGAACCCTCCAAAAAATGTACACACCGACTGTCAGAGCACCAAAATTGTGATTTGTGCTTGGCTTATATTTTTCTGCATACAAAGTATACCATTAGCATGACTAGTAGGTGTTTTTATAGTTATTGGTTGATGGTCCAATAAACAAAAAAACAAAAACAAAACATCTTAATGGTGGGTGTTATTTTCAGATACAAAGACCAATCACAGTAGATTATAAAATGCTTGACAGAAAATGTTTTTGTTCTTTCAGGGGCAGAACGTGTTATAACACTAAAATTGGAAATTCCAGGATCAATGCCTCCACTAATCCAGGAGATGCTTGAAAACTCAGAAGGACAAGATGCACAAGGAGCTGAAAAGGAAAGTACAAACAAAACCGAACAGAGCCCCAACTCATCTCCAAGATCAGAGGACAGCAGCCCCAACAGTCAGCCTGCAGCAGTACAATAGGACTATTAAATAATGTCAGACATTCCCTTACAGAATACCGGCCGAACAGGCAAGGCTAGATGCATTTTCATATATTTTCAACACCACGGCCTAAAAGGACCAGTTCTTTGCATATAATTCTTATTAAGCTCTTAACTTTTTTGGACTTCAGTCTATATAGCCTTGAATTTGAAAGTTTCATTGGTAAAAAAAATACCTAAAAGTAGTTTTAAAAAGGTCTCCATTATTTAAATTAATGATTGCATGACAGTCAGAGCTTGGCAAGTGGTTCAATTATTTACTTGTTGACATACATTGTACGGTTAAACTTTTGTTACTATACTGGATTTGTGGTGCTTTTCAATTGCCTTAAATGTGTTTAAGGTAAGACATTAAAAGTATAAAAACAGACTTATTAAATCCTAAAAAAAAACCTAGAATGTTCTGACCTAGGTTACTGTGGAAGTCTATTTTATATCTGTTTTACTGTTTATTCCCCCATTAAACAACATGTCAGCACCTACATAAGTGGCAGCAAGTGCCCTTACCCTTCACTATCAATAAACTGCCAGTTCTGTTAAACAGGTCAAAACATTGTCACTGCAAGTAAAATGGTTCACACCTTTTTAAAAAAATATGTCAGAAGTTCAAAGAAATAACATTACACATATTTTGCAGTAAAGATAGCCTCCAAGGCAAATCACTGTTCAGTGTTACAATGTGGTTTTGTTTGCCTGTGTCATGTTGTATGTAATTGTATGTAAATCACCATGCAGCACTTTTGTAGAGTTGTGTTCCGAGATACTTTCAATTGGGGGTTTTAATAGATTAATCACACCTGTGGATTTTGATAGAGTAAAAAAATTATTGCTCTATTATTTTAACCTACCTGAGTGCAGCTTCAAAATATAGTGCATGAAAAAGAAATCTTGAAAAATGGCAGAAGATACTTCCAAAGATACTCAGCTCCGCCTCTGCTTCCGTCATTTGACGCACAAGGGACCATGGGATATAAAGAGAGCTCCAGGGCTATTTGTCTATTGAGTGTCTATGGAGAGGGGTTGGATAGAGAAGTTGAGTATCTTGGTAATATAGAATATCTTTAGTACTTCTAAAGACCTTCACAAAAGGGCAACTGGAATGTATACCAAAATTTAACAGTATCTCAGAATGATGACAAAAAATGCAACTTGCAACATTTGCTCCTCGTGCTTTCCTTTCACAGTAGTTTATCGTATCATAGTAGTTGCAAATATTTTCCTACTGTCAAATTATATGCAAGTTAATATATGTATATTAAACATTAGCTGGCCTTCTGAAACATTTGCAGTAAATAGCATTGTTAATACTTTGTATTACTTGTATTTTTAAATACAATTCATATCACTAGCAAACAGGTGTGATTAATTGATCAATAGAAAATGTCAAGATTAAAACCCCTACTTTTAATTATTTTAGACCTCAGTTAAAACACTAAAAGCAGTGGCAATAATTTTCAAGATTACTACTTGGAAGTATCAGAAAAATATGCAAGATAGCCACAGATTAATCCAATTTCTGCAGTTGCAGTGACTGGGCCAAATAATTTTAAGCACTGCTGTTGGGATATTCTTTTATATTTGCTATACCTGTAATGTCTTTTCACTGGCTCCCTTTGTACATTAACAATGCTTTTTATGTTCATATACTGTTTACCTTTACCATGGATTCTCCTGGCTAATTAATAAAATATATTTATTTAAAAAATACAAGTATTAGAACTAACTAACTAGCGTATGATAGAATCCTGTACAATTTTATTAAAAAAATTATTTATATTTCGTTTTGTACTTTGCAAGGTTCAAAAGTCTCACTTTAAGGAATTTCAGACCTGAATGATGCATCAGATCACCGTATGTTCACTTTTAAAAAAATTAACCAACTATATACTTCTATATTTCAGCATAAAAGCATGCTGAATTCATACATTTGCTGATGATCTTGCACTCTTAGCATCAACTTACTTGCATAAATATGCATTAATTCTACTGCTCAAAACAGTATTCAAATCTACAGTTCTAAACGTAAAAGGTACCAACCAGAGCAGTGTGTGAATGTTCATTTTTAGTGCTTTACATACGGTTATTTAACTGAGCATATATGGCCGCCAAAGAAATAAACATCAGCACCTTTAGATGTCAAGTCAAATCTGTTGCCGTTTTTAAATTATGCTGAAGGCAATGCTAATTAATAAAACTGTTATGATGGCTGTTTAGCACCACATAAGAATTGAAGACCAAACTCATCTTACAGTTCTTAATGTTTACTTCCAAGTTCATTTCAAAAAAGCAGGTTTACATTTTATTTATCTTAACAATTAAAATGTGCTTTAGCACAGCAGTCTAAACAACTTCTAAAAGCCAATCGGACAAATACATGAGATTTCAGTGGTAAGTAAAAAAAAAAAAAAAAAATTAAAAAAAATTAAAAAAACTGGAGAATAAAACTGTATAATAATAAAAAGAATAAAACATGTACACACAGTAAAAACCATTGTAGATACCTAAAACTGTATAATAATAAAAAGTGTAAAACATCTACACACAGTAAAAACCATTGAGAACCTTATCACAAAAAATGAGCAAAATGTACAAAATTCTGCAAGACAAGACAAGATGCTCAACAAGATAACTTGTGTTGCTGGAAAATAAGTTGTTGCCAAGAACACTTAATCAAACATTTCAAATGCATCTTCGTCATCTGATTCTGCAAAATATTTAACTTCTTTTTTGGCTCGACCTGGCCTTTCTCTTGAAGAGGTTTCTGATCTGCCAAAATTGTTTGTGTCAAAATCATCATCTTCTGAAACAACTTTCTTGGATTTCTGAAAAAGTTAAATATTTTATTAAAGCCTTTTTTTGCACATTTCTCAAGTGACATTTGACTGTTACATACATGTGATGTTTATCCAAGGTAATAAATTTCAGCATCTGCTATTTTAAAAATCACCAATGACTGGCTGAGGACAAGAACATTAACTTACAAAATATCGTTTTGGTACATGACTATCCAAACACAATTCTACTATGACCAGAGGATTATTTAAATAAATAAATAAATAAAATTTTATATATATATATATATATATATATATATATATATATATATATATATATATATGTTTAGAGGAATACTGTATGAACACGCCAGTTAAAAACATCTTCAGACCAAGGTTTTGTTTTTGTAATACCCTCTTGAGATTACCAAAACAATGTTTAAATCACACATTTAAAACCATGAGATTGCTATTTAATATGGTTTTACAGATCTTTCTTTCTTTGTTTTTTGAAGTATCCAGCTCGACTTGGATTGCATGATTATACCAGTACTGGGTTTTACCAAAATGTGTGAGAACAATAATTAACCACTGTTAGTCTTAGATGCAGCAAGTATTATTTTGTGTGAATCGATGAAGTGAACGACACTCATGCAGCTCAGTTTTCATTCATCATTATCACTTAACATTTTTGGTACCTTCTCAAATAATGTATTTGCAAGTTACTCACCCTGCTTGTAGGAGCTTTCCCTATCTTTTTTGCAGGAGAGTATTCATCTTCCTCTTCAGAGCCAGATTGAGGTTTTCTCTTCCTTCCTCGACCTTTACCTGTGGAAACAGGTATTCAATGAGTTCAGGAACAGCAGAGTTCTATTTGGAAGATTACATCACCATATTAAATCACAGGCTCAAATCAGCCAAAGAGTTTGCACAGAAGTATAAACCAGCACCATTGTGTGAGCAGCTACTGTGAATAAAGTTTCTTTTTGTATAGCAGGGAACAGACATCATCTTTGTGAGCCGAACCAATTTATGAAGTTCCTTCACCAAAAAGCCAAGATATTGAAAAAATGAAATCATTACAGACTACATCTGGGTACTAGACTATTTCATATTTTCCATGTCTACTTACATTGCTCTTGTAAAGGAACTGAAAACAAATGTATTGGTATACAGATGTAGGCAAAACTACTGACACCCTGATGTTCATATAATTCAAGATAACAGATTAAGTATAAGCATGTATTACATTTTAAACACTTTAATGTAAAAAAAGCAAATTACACACATTCTAGTAATTTAACAATATATCTAAAACACAAACATTTATTTAATTTAAAGTATTTGTTCATAAATAGTATTTCCTGTGTTCTCTTGCTTTTATTTTTGCTTTCAGACATTTGTGTTGCATCTTGTTGGGGAAATCTGGGCCCATTCTGTCTTGCACATTTCCTTTAGCTCAGACTGGAAACACAATGCTTAGCTACAGCTTTTTTGACCAGTCCAAAGCATTGCTATTGGACTGAGATCTGGTGATTGTGATGACCATTCAAGAACTTTTATCTTAGTTTTCTTCAAGAATTCCAGAGTTGACTTAGCCCTATGCTTTGGGTTGTTGTCGTTTTGGAAGATTGTATAATGTTTTGTAGATTGTTCTGATACACAGCTGCATTAATTTGATCTTCACATGCATATCTCCAGCCCCTGATGATAGATTCGAACTTACTTGAATATGAATATCTCCATATATATGATATATATATATATATATATATATATATATATATATATATATATATATATATATATATATATATATATATATATATATATATATATATATATATATATATATATATATATATATAATATATATAAAACACCCCCATGGTTGAACCACCTCCATGTTTAACTGAAGGTATAAGGCTGTTTTATTCATTTAAGGCTATTTCTTGGCAGATCTCAGACAGGTTTGTTTTAAGGATTTTCTTTTAAAGTGGTTTGCTGCGAGGTCTGCATGCATACAACTTGTGTGTTCAGGTGCCTTTGTACAGTTCTTTCGCAAAAAACTATTATGCCTGATGCTTCTAAATCTTTCATTGTCCTTGACTGAATCTTGAATTTCTTTAGCTTCTCAGACGATTCTCCTACCTGCTGTACCTGTAGTTTTCTTTGAACACTCACTTCTTTTAAGTGTTTCAGTTGAATTTGTTCAGTGGTGGTACCTTATTATTGCTCTGATTGAGGGTTTTGGTATTCCATGTTTCTTTGATACTGTTCCGTAGCCATTTCCTTTGTTGTAGTTTTCTAGAATTGCTTTTTTCAAATCCAACTCGCCTTGATCTGCTGTGTTGCCAAAATGTTCTTCAACATATGTTAAATAATTACCTCTTTCTGGCTATTGACTTTATAACACAGCTTAATTAATGTGGAAGCTGGTATTTCACATGTTTTCTTGAATGACCCTATATTAAGTATATTGTGCCAATACTCTTGTCTGCGACTGTCTTGTAAGAAAATTCAGTGTCCGCAGGTTGGAACACTGTGTAGAAGACCAGTTACTGCTAAAATACAAAACCTGGAATCAAAACAATTTCTAACTAATATTCTACCATTTATCTGTGGAAAATGGCTACATATAAACACAATTTGATTTCAATGTAATATACCATCTTTTTCCCAAACTACAAGTTTCTCGCACAATACCTGTAAAACAAAATTCCAATAAACTAAACACTGTTTCACTCGAGTGTTAATATTTAAGGGGTTAACCCAGAAGAGTTAAACATGCAGTTTTGCACAGAAACCAAAATGCATACCTTTAGGGGTTGCAGATGCAGATTTCTTTGGAGCTCCAACCTCTAAATCTGAATCCCAGGCTGTTGTCTCAAACTTCTTGGGCTTTGGAGTTTTTTTAGGTTTAGGCATTCGGTCTGAAGGTTTCTTTGCTGTTTAAAACATTACAATCAAATGCTAGGTTACACTTCCAGGGCAGATTAATGTTGACGTGTACATCCCTTAGCAGGGGGATTATAAAAAATTTTTTAAAAACATAAAAAAACCCAAAAAACAAACACACTACACACCCCACACATTTAGGGGTCATCTCACACAACGAAAAAATAAAACTAAATATTCATTCCCAAATTAAAATGCTTTGTTTTTAAGTTTAACCCACGGTGTGTGGATTTTCATGCAAAATAAATCACAGGAAAGGCATGTGTCATTCGGGACACGTCACATTTTGCTTTGTCACATGTTTCTGGAACTTTGTGAGCATACGCACCTTTATATACAAGGTGTACTGGGAACAAAAATGTGTTTTAACCTGTGCTCTGCACAGAGGAAAAACTCACTACCCACTGAACACAACACCTATATTAGATTACATCATTACTGTTTTTAATGTGTGGTTTAAATACATATTTACAAACCAGTGAGCTAAGGTACATTTTCTAAAATGTTGTGCTTCATGATATCATACTAAGGAATGTTTGGATAGATATTAACATTTCTACTTCATAAATTGCCAATAAAATAATTGTTTTTCTAAAACACTGTTTATTAATAACATTTTTTGTTCTGCACATAAAACCAATAAAAATATATATAATTATCTTACCTTTCTTTGCAGCAGGTAGTTTATCAAAGGTTGTGGAGCTAGAAAGCGATGAAAATACATGTGCACTGTCTTCATCATCACTGTCAAACTTCAATGAATCTAAAAAGGAAAAAAAATGTTTGTTTATTGACTATTTCAAGCAAACTACCCTTTAGGTTTAGTTCTGTAAATAATTATTAAAGTTACATACCACTGTCATTGTTTTTCTCAGAGTACAAAGGTTTTGTTGAGAAAACACTTGCTGGTTCATGGTTTTTCTCTGCTGGAGAAGCTGGGCTATTAATAAAAATAGAAAACATTTAATAACTTGCATTTTAGCTTAAGTACATAAATAATAAATTATACCAAGTTCAATGTGATTTTAACCTTCAAATGGGCTGAAGTTAAAATAAAAAGGTTGGAAGTCTGACACTTCGGTTACTGTTAACTACCATTAATACTGCTCAGAGGGGTTTAAAACTTGACGTGAATCTTCTGTTGTGTCTACCACTTCATTTTCGGTTTCTTCATTTCAGTGTTTGGTTTTGAGGAGCTCACAAGATACTCGTTCACTCAAGTGTAATGAATTTGTTTTGGAAGCAATGGAGTTATTCACTGAAACATGTAAAAAAAAAAAAAACATCTTTAAAAAAAAGTCTTAGATATAGTACCGTTTTCATTTCCTTTGTCGCGCCTTGTTGGCACAATCTTCCAATAAGGGCTTTCTGATTCAGTGTAAATCAGACTAGGCGAGAGTTGGATTTGATATCTCCACCCCTGTCACATTCAAAGTAAACCTATACTTGCACAGGTTGCTTTAATCTGGACTTAGGCTCCAACCAAACATGCCAAAAAACTAACTAACTAGTTTTAAATTCAAACATTCAGGGATTTGGCTTTTTTTCTACATATTTTAAAAACATATTTTCATGCGCCTGTTCCGAGTACTGTATGTGTAATGCCCATGCACCAAAACATATAAGAAAGCATTTTGAGATACTGGAGGATGATACAGAAAAACGTATTTCGGTATTCCAGTATCCACACTTCTGACAAAGCGCACTACCAGATGAGATTTAACTTACGAGAACCGGACTAGAGATTAACCCAAGGTGCTCTCGAGTACGGTACGAAACACTGTGTAGTGTGGATGCTAACCGTATTTAGCCCTTTCAAGCTGGTTTAAAAGGCAACTAGTATGGTTTAAATTTAACCCTTTGCAGTCCATTTATTCAGTTTGTCAGGAGCGTCAGGTCCAGTTTAAACAGGCACTGAACCGCAAAAGCACACTCAGTACTGCATCTCCAGCCAATCCCCACCCCTTGTTCGCTGTATTTCACACACCTCTTTATAGAAGTGCATACTGATAAATCCTCTCGATCACTCATTTTAACACCAAACTCCTTAATAATCCAAGTCATTATTTTATTACTATCTTAAAAAGCTCTGCAAATGTCTGTGATATTCTTTGAGCGCTGGATACAGAAGCAGCTACCTCCTTTGTTTATGTCAGTGTTATTTATGTAGTGCATGGGGCTATCAGATACGCCCTTTTTTAATTTTCCGGCTTCATTTCGGCTCCTGTCGGTCTCACTCTGCCATTGAAAGGTTTTCTCTGCTTTTTCCGGAGAAAAAACGACTACCTGTGCTTTATGTCTTTTTGATGATGTCGGACAGGGTCCAAAATCGGATTGAAAAGGGAAAATTGAAATGTCGGACCTGGTCCGACACAGGACTGAAAAAGGTTAAAGTCATAGTGTGGACAGGTCCTAAAATGTACATAGAAAACTTTACAGTATATGCGTGGTTGCAAGTAAAACAAATAGCCTATCTGCTACTTTTGTTTTCTGTTTGTAAGCAATTAAAGATAAAAAATTCTGAATTTTAATTATCATAGTCTGCATCTAGCCTTCTGAGCCAACGGTGTCTGTATTAACAAGGGACAACTGTACATTGAAAATGTGTAAATTCCAGGTACTCACTCCACTAGAGATGTTGACTTAGCTGAAGGGAAGTCATCATCCTCATATCTGTCCATACTTTCTGAGGGTACAAAGTCATCATCTTTGTAACTCCTAACAGGTGAAGATGCAGTTCTTACATCATCAACGTCATCATCGTCATTGTCCTCTTCTTCAGAGAAATCAAAGGTATATTTTGGCTTTGCAGCTAGAAACAAAACCAAGAAAGCTTACCATTACAAAAAAAAAAAAAAAAAAAAAAAAAAGTACTCTGAATTTAGAAGTTCCCTTCATCTCCTTAAATGCTACTAATAGGGTTGTAGCAAGATTACATCAAAATACAATCTGAACAGAATTACAAAATATAAAAAATGGTCAGCTGGAAAAAAAAAAAGATACTTTCCTTTTAGATCATTTTAAAGAAAGCAACAGCTGTACTTTAAGTTACTAACAAAAGACAAAGATATATGCTTTACTGCAGGGATGGACCCCCTATTGTTGTTTATGTATCACATTGAATTATGGTCACTATTTGAATACTATTAAATGTACATTGCTGTGCAAAGGTCTTAGACATACTGCATTTTTCTACTCTGCATTACGAGCATCAACAATCTACTCAAAGCCTCCACTAGTGTTTTGTACTAACAACCTTGACTTACATAAAGAAGGAAAAACACTGAGTAAAATAGCTCGCAACACTCGATTTTCAAGGTGTGTTATCTGAAGGATAATCAACAAAGTACAAAGAAACATTGTCTGTGATTGACAAACCCAGGACTGAAAGACCTAAAAAGCTGTCTAACAAGGATGAGCAATACTTGAAAATAATATCCTTAAGGAACAGAAAGACAACAAGTGTTGAATTGACAACAGAACTGGCAGAAGGTACAGGTGTTGTTGTCTATCAAATCAACAGTACGAAGGTCACTCTTGAAATCAGGACTTAAAGGATGTGTTGCAGTAAGAATATCTCTGAAAGGGGAGCATGACTAAAAGGCTAGAATAAGCACAAGAACCTATGGAACAATGGTCAACGGTGCTTTGGACTGTTGATGAATGGACAATGACACCTGTGTCTTTGGCCAGTTCTCGTGTCAATTCAACGCTTGTCATCTTTCTATTTCTTAAGGATATTATTTTCAAGTATTGCTCATCCTTGTTGGACAGCTTTTTTTTTTTTTTTTTTTTTTTCCAGTTCTGAGTTTGCCAATTACTAAAATACCAAATGTTTGGAAAATTAAGAAAAAAAAAAAAAAAGTATGACTGATAAATGTTGACATTTAAAAATATATATGTATGTATTAGTGACCATTAAATAAAAAACACAGTGATACAAACCAGAGGATCTTTGAGATTTAGTGTCCCGTGGAATTACAACAGCTTCCCTCTCCTCCAAGTCACTTTCTGATCTGGATTCATCGTCTGACCAAGGGTTTCTTTTCTTGGTCTTCTTGGGGGTTCCTTTGGCACTTGGGGTTTTCTTTGCCCTAGGAGTGCCTATACAAAAAATACAGACAATACAATTAATTTTATTATTGAACATTGCATTTAAAAAACACAGCCTTGTCCTAGCAGTCAGCAATTGCATGGAATCTGTTCCTTGTTTCAGTGTATCCAAGCCAAATTCAATTCCAGAATGCCATTTTAACCTGTGGGTGTCTCTGATCAAATGGTAATCTGGGCAAAGAAAGTCTTATTAACTGAGCAAACTTTTGAAAAGATGAACATCTCTACTTAAAACATGTTAATTCTGAATTTTTTTTTTTTTTTTAAGTGCATATTTCATATTTAAAAGAGCAGTAATAAAAATAAAAAAAAATAAAAAGTTTAAAAAAATATTTAAAAATCACCTGGTTCTTTTTTTTCTTTCTTTACACGTGGAGTCTTGACTTTGACTGCTGGTGTTATTACCGATGTATTGATGGAGTCCAGCCCAGTTCCTCCTTCTGTCATTCCATCCGGTTCTTCATCAAACTCAATTTTCACTGCCATGGGATCTACTTCTCCCTATACATATGAAAAAATAGTGTTTTGAAAATACTATTGTTATTTTTAGTATACTTTACAGACGTTGTGTGTGGTATATATTAAAATAACTACCTTTTATTTTTAACCCTTTGTCAGCGGCAAGGGGTGCAAATGCATCTCAGAGTGTGTAGGGTTATCCTCTCATAACTGAAGATCCTGAGATGTACTTACATTAAACAATTACCTTACTTTGATACCAAGCACGTCCTTGTCCCACTCAGAGTAATCACTCTTTTAAATATGGTATGTTTGTGAGGTGCATTTGCACCCCTTTCTGCCCAAGCAGGGTTGTAAAAAATATACTTTTTTCGCATACCACAACACAGCTCCTGTTTGGCAGAATAGATTGTTGAGTTGCAGGGACAGCTGGGGAAGATACAGAAAACGTTTATCGCTTCTAAAATTATTGATTTAGCCCTAGTTTTTATGTCTTATTTTTTCAGGCAAGTCATTTTCACGAAATTGTGTGTTCATATGTGTATAATACATTAGCTTCCCACACTGAATTGGATACCTGCATTCCTTAAAGTATCCTATTCATCACCTGCTACAATATAATACTGAAAACAAATATTATGGTATTCTGCATTTTCTAGGCTACCACTGTTGCGCAGCCCCTATTGAATCAACACTTGCAGACTCGATGCCCAAGACAGCCATGGAAATTTGGAGCAAATGTGCCCCCTACAGGATTTTAGCACCCATATCCAGAAACATTAAATAAGTATAGTGCTTACTTGTGTGCTAAAATAGTGGGTGCTTGTATTCATTGTGGAAGCTCACTTAGATGCAAGTGTGCACCTACCTCCAGTGGCACAAAAATGGAAAAATGTCACTATAGCAATAGGGAAATGTGATTTCTTTTAGGTTTATGGTGCATTTGAGATGTTTAAATATAGGCTGTACATTACAATAAAAACAATTCATAGATTTTGTAATATTATACTTTAGGTTTGTGTGGCAAATATTTCACATGTATGCCTAAATATGTAAAACGTGGGAAACATTAATGAACCACAATTATTGTGAAATACAACCCTAGTAGTTGTAGTCGTAGTAGTAGTAATAATAATAATAATAATAATAATAATAATAATAATATCATGAGCTCCTACTTTTATGTAAAAAGTTATTTAAAAAATTGCTAGATGCTTTCTTACACTATAGTAATAATTATTAAACCACAAATTATTCTGTTTGTGAAATACAGCCCTAATAATAAATATGTATCATGAGCACCTACTTTTATATAAAAAGTCCTTTAAAATAGCTACAGATGCCTTCTCTTATAATACTATAGTAGTAATTATTAAACCCTTTAAACGTGAAGTAATTTTCATCCAAATGTATTGTGTACTATCCTATAAGGTATTTCATTACGATGTATTTAGTTTTTCATGCACCCTTACAAAACAACAAACCAGCCGTATTTTGTATGTAATTTTTATGTAATGGCAGTTTGCTGCATTCAAACTGTACTGCATCCGACAAAACAGGGCATCTATTACTTTATGAAGGGTTAGGCCTCTTTGTGCCACTTTAACTTTGTTTTAAATATATAAAATGTCTGTGTATGGAAGGTGGTTGGTCCTCAGTTGTGTTGGTTATTAACTATTTTTTACGCTGCTGTTTTATTTGACTTATTAATAACTGATTCAGGTCTCTCTCTAATCCAAACAAAACGAGACAAAAAAAAAAAAAAAAAAGTCAGGTCAACTGCTTTACAGTAAAATAACTCTGGATACTATTTTATTTGATAATATTAAAAAGACTAGATTAAATTTTGCTTTAAAGCGCATTTCTGCATGTGGGATGCATTTGCAACTCTTTTCGCCTTTTGTGTGTACCCTACTATTGCCGCTGAGGAAGTGTTAAACGTAAAGATCCAAAAAGATTACTTGCCTTTTTCTTTTTAGTCATTTTTCTGGATGCATCTGCTTTCATGGCTTGAGTAATCTGGGGCACAATTCTGCGTCCATAAGGTGAAGGCAAGGTCTCCTCCAGCTGTAATTTCTTTACTTTAGGTTTGCCTACTTTCCCCTTTACCAGCTTGCCAGCTTTTCCAGCCATCATGTCCTCCTTTTCTTGGGCTTCCACTCGCTACAAGAAAAAAATCAAAACACACTTTTAAACAATTCAATATGGATAGACAGAAAGCATCATTTTAGTATTATGTTCCCTGCTTAGGCAGCAGATACAGACAAAATGACAGCAAGTAAAAAGTTGAAAGTTGTGAAAAGCACGTACATCAAGTTCTTCAACAAATGCTGCCAAGTCTTCCTTCCAAAGATCAGATGGAGTTTTTCTTTCAAGGTCATCAAGCTCCATTTTCTGAAATATTACACAGAAGTTAAATTAGTATAAAACATACAAGTATGGTCAACAATATACCCTGGCATAACAATATTACAAAATTCCTTACCAAGTATCACCACAATTGGATAAGCTGTTCTCTATATTATAATATTAAAAAATATTAAGTCAGTTTTTATGATGCCCCATCATTAAACAGTCAGAATGTACAAACAATTTACCTTAGAATCTCTCTGTTTTAACAGCTCCTGTACTTTCTCTTTAGAGAGGCACCACAAAGGCATACTTAGGATGTAATTAAAATTAGGCCCAGAGATTGAGCCCGAGTCAATGGAGCTAGTATCATCGTCATCATGATCTGCATTATCTTCCAGCAACTGAATGAAATTGTAGAAATGAAATAAAAAGTTTAGGTTGTGCCACAAAAGATAGGACCTTGTTAAGAAAAGCTTTTACTCTTCCATAATATAATGCAAACAAGTTTTCTGAATACCAACAAAATATGGAATATCTATAAAAATAGATTTAAAAAATGCCTTTTCTTGTGCTTTATTCCAGGCCATCACAGGATCTGACTCATAGCCCTTCTGAACAAGCATCCGAATTAGATCCCTCTTTGATTTATTTTCTAGAAGGAAGCGAACAGTGCATTGGTAAATATTGTAAATCACACAGCTGAAGCATTAAGAAATATTTAGCAGACCCAAAAAACAGGACACAGTTAAACCCTACCCCCACCCCACACACAACATTAAATACATTTTTTTTTTTTTTTTACCAATGGAGATTTTTCCCTCAATCTTCTCTAGAACAAATCGTGCCTGGTTGGAAAGTTTGGCAGACTCTGCTCCCAGCATTCCCACAAGCCAGTCTTTTCGTAACTTATAGTAATGCAACCTCAATTCAAAGAACTCCTTCAAAATGTCTTGCACCGTTTCATATTTCTTCATACAGCCCATATGGTCAAAGAGAACCTTTAAGAAAAGTTAATGCAACTGGTAAGATGTTTGATGGCATATTCGTTATTATATATTCATGTTTCTATAAAGTGTACCACACGAGAAAAAATACAAGCAATATATTTGAAATCGATTAAACAATTTATGGTAGCAAACAAATGCAAAAAGTCAAAATCTAGGTTTTTCCTATTGGTCAACAAATCTAAAACAAAAATGATGACACTTGCCATGGAGTTGCATGTTAGACTTGACTGGAGTTTGAAGACTTTATGCAGTCCTGCAGCTTCTGCTTGAGCTAGTTTCTCCTCTGTCATTCGTACCACAAATTTGACTGTTGTGTCTGTGTGATACTCCTTGTAGTCACTTATTAAAGCTGGAGTCTTCTCTGTTCCAGTAAACATTGGCTCAAGAACTGTTTCTTTGTATGTCTAAAGATAAAATGTTATTGTACTATTAAAACAAATGTTTATAAAACTAAATGATTAAAAAAGACAGTTTCAGAAGCAGCTTAGAAAACACACCTTTAAATTTTTAAAAATGAGAACCACCACTCAGTTTCCAACTTTATACAACACCTTTTTTGGCTCAATTTTACTTATCTATTATAAATGTATAAACCATTACACACTCACAAAAATATAAAACAAACCCTAAAAAAATACGCTCATTTTCCAGTTCTTACCTGTGTCCATGTTCTAACTGGAAGTTCTGTGATCTCTATTGTATTCTTGTCCACCACACAGATTTCCCCACTGACCATGTATTGGTTTTGACCCAATTCATGGACAGTCCCTTTAAAGTTCTTGTAACTAGGAAGCTGTTAGGTGAAAGAAAATAAGTCACAAAGGTTTTTAAACTTGAATCCTAATGGACCTGCTGTTTGACAGACTCAAAGTGACAGCTTTCCATTTATGTAATTATATGGATTGTCATAAACCAAACTACTGTAATATGCTTGGTTGTAGCTAATAAACACAGTACTTTGACAACACAACTATACAGCTCTCAGGTTTTCTTTATCTACCGACAGCTGCAAGAAGCACAAATTGTTATAAAGTCAGGAAAATGTTATGTTACCATTGGTAGCGGTTCCTGGTTATCGAGCAATCGGCTGATGTTGTTCACAATCTCTCTGGGGTCGTAGTTAGGAATTTTACAAGCCCATCCTGTGCCGATACCTTCTGCTCCATTTACTAGCACCATAGGAATGATAGGAATGTACCACTCTGGCTCAACTTTTTGGTTATCATCATAAAGGAACTTGAGCAAATTAGAATCCACCGGTGGAAACAGCAACCTTGACAAAGAACTAAAGAGGAAAACATGGTTTTAATTTATTTCCAAATTAAAAGCAACCCAGGTTATTAAAAAAAAAAAAATAGTATACCATACCTCAGGTGTGTTTATAATCATTTGAAATATTGCTTACTTAAATCAATTATATAGATTGACTCCTTATTCTGACATTTGTCTTATTTGCTTATTTTTCATAAGAACCTGTTTGATTTGCTGGTATAAAATGTCAACGTTATGATAACCATCAAAACAAATAACATGGTAACCTTAATATCACAGTTTATATAATGCAAGTTAAAAAGTGAAAGCTTACTAAAAATTGAGAAACTATTATACAATTAATTAAAATTGCTGTAATTCACAAACATAACACAAGCTCCAAAAAATACCATCCTTCCTTGTTGTTTTCTACAGCAACTTAAAATAATTGAATATTGTAAAAAACTTACGTAAACAAAACTGTTGAGAATAAGTAGGCTATCCTGCTGCATTTGCATGTCTCTGCAGATTGAGACCTTGAAACTTGTATTGTGTTGCTGACGATTTCCTTCAAAACCATTATCAAAATACAGGATAATCAGTTCACTAAAAGATCTTCCTTGAACAGTTTGCGAAGACTGGAAGTATCATCGCTTGGTTTAGAAGAATGTTTACAGTGAAATAAGGTAAAGGAAAAACAGCCATGATGATGGTGACTGACAGCAAAGTAGAAGTGGATGGAATGTTCAAGTGAGAGGCTGCAGTAGGTGAGAAGGCGCAGTAGTACAGAGACTTGTTTTGTACAGGACATTGAGTAAAACGTTGGTCATATGAAAAAGATATTTTCTTTCACTTTGTTCACAAGAACACAACAAACCTACCATTATGGCTGCAGCGATTAAATAAAAATATTTTTCAATCGATTTCATTCCTCATTATATACATTGAGATAAATACTGGATAAAATGGATTAAATATTACATTTTATAATTACTTAAGTTTGACAACACCTGCACCGATCGCCCACCTTGCTATTTACAGTATTTCTGCCAAAGACAAGCAATGGGCGTTTTCTTCTTTTCTTGCTTAAGTGTTAACTAGCATCTCACTTGCTAGCCATATCCCAACTACCAGCAAAAGTTTTTAAAATGCTTTGTAAGCACGCACCCTCTGTGTATTTGATGGAAATAAAAATCGTGCTGCCTTGGACCCAAAACAGGTCGGCAAGCTTGTACTCCTGAAGAAAACTAACTGTATATTAGTTTGCACTTCTTTGAAGTTTCAAAATGAACTGTTAAACCTGAGAATAATACTGTTTATGTTTTTTTGACTGTTTCTACAATATGTTTTTCAAAACAGGCAGCATGCTCCCTCTGGGTTCCAAATTGATGACCACATCTAGTCGATTTAAGTACAATCAGTGCTGCCCACAGCTGATAAAACATTTTTATGCCGGTACTCCTACAGTACCATGCACAAAGCTATATTACAGTTAATTACCTCTCGCACTCCATTGTCGTGCATAAGCTTTTACTGAACAGCAATGGTATTAAAATAATCACGTCGATGGGAGGTGCGAAAATTTCTGTGTGCACAATTAATCGATTGCTATCTGGAGTCTTAGCTAACAACACTACCTACCGTTAATCAATGCATAATGAAATTACAATATTTGCTGTGTAGCATAACACAAACTGTCAATACAGAAATATACCAAAACCAGTATACCGACTCATCCTTAGAGCAAAGTACTAACAAACGTACTGTATTTTTAGAATTAATTTGTTGATTGACAATTAAATGTCTGAATGATTTTTACACAGCAAAACAGCCCTGGATAAAACAAAGTTCTTACCTTAGCAATGTGAAGATGTAACGAGGACTGGCAGCATCCTTGCCACCATTAATCCTAGTACCAAACTGGCCAAGGGGCTGCAGAATGTTCACATTGTTGCTTCCAACAAAGTTCTGAGCCAAGTTCACAATAGTCATCATCAAAGCTTGCTGTATTAAATAAAATAAAAAGGAGGAAATTAAGTTTACCCATATTCTGTGCAAATTGTTATTTGTTTAGAAATTATTTTGTTGGGTTTTTTTGCACTGTACCTACCTCACCATGATGATATGCTGACATTTCAGCCACAGACCCAGCAAGCTGAGCAACTTTGACTTCTCGTTTGTCATTTCTTTTGAGGCAAGTGAATAACACTTTCCTTTGACCAGGTTTCAAACCTTTAAGAGAAAAATGTATTCAAAGCCAGAAAGGCAAAGTACACTTTAACCAGCGGCATGTCAGGAGTATAATCAAATGTACTGTTCATCATTCTTTGTGGATTTGAACCCAGCAAACACAAACACAGCAGGATAACTACTATATTGCCAGTTTTATTAAACCATAATCATGCTTGAATTGTATAATCTCGTGTATTTTAAATAAACATAACAGTAAAGTGATGGAATTTGAAATAGTACCGGATTCAATATATTGGAAAAAACTTACCATCGACAAGAGATGGAATCGATCTTTCATTATCAGAGTTTGAGAACAGAATCAGTTCCTTGTTGATGAAGTCATTGTAAGTTAGGTGTTTTGTTTGTGTACCATAAAGATATTGCTGTAGAGAAAATCATTTTAATGCAACATATTTCATTTAGCATAACCCCAAAGCATAACAACTGGGTATGCACTACTCGTTCAAGATCTCATAAAATGCTGTAGCCTCTCTTCCTTTAATGAATTTATTACAAAGCATATTTACTGCCTGCCTTTACTACAGACCTTTGACCCCTAGAGGTAGTAAGGCTTATTAATGTTACAGCAGTCACACATTTTTAAAGAACCCTTTATGTCTAAAAATAAAACCCTCTTATCTGCGCACAAAAAATTAGTTATTGCACAGTCCTAAACATTATGCTTAATATAACTGATATTCCAAGCCCACTTACCTCTGGCAGGCCATGCATCCTACGTTGCCGCCTATCTTCCATGAAGTTTGTCAGCCACTCTTTTCTGTCATCCGTTTTCTTTTTACTGAAGGCCTGTCACACAAACAGAAGCGTTTCAACACAACCGAGCTGTACCTTTTTTCTCCCATAAGAAAACTAGTTTGCTTCTTGGAAATATAAATGTACACGACATAACTACAGTGTAACTACAAGAGGAGATCTAAAGTAGGATATGTATGTATCACATATCTGCTGGATAAAAAGTTCTCTAGACACCCCCACTCCCATCATATTGCTAAGGATATGGGATAATTATGAATATAAAATGTAAAATTTACAACATGTAAAACATACCAGAGTAATGGCAGCATCATCTTCAGGACCAGCATATTTAAACATGATCCTGTGCCTGGCCATATCTGCAAAATACTCTTTTGCTTCTTTTCCAGTGCTGGTACCCAGACCTGTAAATGGATAAGACACACAATTATTCACATTTGGTAGTTGTAACATATTCATCTACCATAAAAACTACCTATTACTTCAGAACTGAAACACCTATACAACAGAAGGTAAACAAAATCATTGTAACCTTTGTAGTACTTTATGTGCCAAGTTTTGTAGTTTTCTGTCTCCTTCTTCCATTCATCAAACTCAGGTATGCTGTAGAATGCCAATTCTTGTTTATTTTTGGTGGCCTAAAAGTGAAAAGATGTTAACTACAAAAAATTCAAACCTTTTGGACTGGTCGACATTATATATATATATATATATTGGGGGGGGGGGGGGATATCCCCCTGTGCTGCAGCCAATTTTGGGGGGGGGGGGGGGGGTGGGGAATTCCAAAATTAGGTAGGAATGACAAAAAAAAAAAAAGGGCACTTTTGCATATAAAAACACTATAAATACATTTTACTGTATCATCATTCACGCTGGTGTTGCTTTAAAATAAGCTGCTTTCAGGAGACCTAACAGCTGTTCATCACTGAGACAGCACACTCTCCATTGCCTGAAGTTTTTGCATGCAGCAGAAGAAAAAGGTGCTCTTCTTTTTAACCAGCGCTCGATTTCTTTTTTCAAACTCTTTACACTCAGTCCTATTTCCGCATGTTTTTCACTGTTTTCATTTATGTACGTTTAAACTATTGGACAGTTTGTGATGCATGCATGTAACATATCAATTGGAAGGCCACACAATTTCCTTTCATATTATGTAAGTTGCAACAGGATCAGGCATACCATATGTGGTAGAGATGAGAATAAATGGTTAAAAAAAAAAACATTTTTCCAAAATAATCATGTTTGGTCACCTCTCTCGCTATATATATCTGCAAACCACTGTGTGTGTGTATGTATGTAGAGAGAGAGAGACACACACACATGAAAAGCAATAAAATACTAACAAAGAAAAAAGACCAATTTAGATTGTTTATTTACTGTGTTACAGGTTTAAATATGTTTTTAAATTTGTCAATTTTCTAAGTGCCAATAGTGGGACTCGGGTAAAGTTTGGGAACCCCTCCCTTAAAAGATATGGCACATCTCATAACAGGTAGCAGCTTACACGAACAGAATAACACTACATAGCACCTGCAGAATTGTTGCTAAATGTAAAACAGCTTTCTAACTACTGCTATTGGGAGAACATAACTGTGCTTCCTACCTTCACAATTGGAGTGATAAACTCTTCCAAGAAGCTGTGCCTAAGCAGAGACGGCCAGTTGTGATGGAAGAAGTTGATGAGTAAACCTTTGATGTGAGAGCCATCTTGATCCTAGTATACATAAACAAAAAGCAATGTAAAAAATCAGGACGACCCACACGCCCCTCAAAAAAAAAAAAAAAAACTAACCTGATCAGTCATGATCATAATCTTTCCATAGCGGAGTGTTCTTAGAGACTCTGGATCTTCATAGCTTTTCTTGTATTGCAGACCAACTATTTTGATAATGTTGTTGATTTCTGCATTTTCCATAATCTAAAAATATATAAAATATACAAATTATGTAATAAAATAAAAATACAGATGACATGCATGACACGGATAAATAGCATTGGTAAATATAAAGTACTGCAGTACTGTATGGGCACTAGGTTATCCCAAAGTAAAACATATCTCTAATCCAAAGAAACGTGTGGAATACAGAAATATGTAATGCTAACTACTGCCAATGCTTTAGCATACCTGCTTGTGAGATGCTTCTCGAACATTGAGGATTTTACCCCGAAGTGGAAAGACTCCGTACCGATCCCGACCAATAACAGCCAGACCTGACACCGCTAAGGATTTGGCTGAATCTCCTTCAGTCAGAATAAGAGTGCAGTCAGCGGAATGCTTGCCCCCTATTTATATTTAAAAATAAAAAATGAGATATTACAAAAAAAGCATTTTATAACACAAACAAAATTGTGTTTGGTCCAAATGAAACATTTAGGAGTTCCATGTTAAGACGACCTTATATAGCAACAATTCTAAATGTGTAAAATAAGGTTTACACCTCAGCAGGCCTACACTTTTAACTTTTTCATTCAAGTAACAAAGCGACATTATGCATCATTATATGTGAATGGTAAATGTGCCCGATCATTATGGAGACTGAAAACTTACCAGCATCATTGGCATCATCAAGTTTTGGGATACCTTTAATTTTACTGTATTTCACCGAAGAACACTTTTTGTTCAGTTGTGTTTGGGCCTTGAATTTTACCCAGTTGAGGATACTTTCAACAATGCCACAATTAGTTGCCTGCAATATAAAAATATTAGGGCATGTTACAGAACACTCCTCTCATTTTAAATGTCAAATTTTAAAATATTTTTAAAAGAGTACCTACTGATCTAATGAATTTCTCTGAAAGCGGACACTTGGATCCAAAGCTTTTAGTTTGGAGAGTCATGTTCTCCTTTGTTTGGGAATCAAAGGTTGGGTTTTCAATCAGTGCGTTGACAAAAACCCAGATATGGTTCTTTACCTGTTGAATTGCGAATGCAAATGGAAATCTCTCAATACTTATATTTGTAATAATACAAAATAAATGTCTGGTTCGATAAACTGGTTCAAAAGGTCATTCAGACAATTTACAGGAGGTCTAAATACATAAAAAGCGAACATACAAATTACAAACCTGAAACGGTTTGACTGAAACTCCTGCTTTGTTCTTCTTTTTCACGACTTCAATGAGTTTACTAACAATCTGATCAACCACATAATCAATGTGTCTGCCACCCTAAAATAAAATAAAAAAAAAATAAAAAAAACTATATTGTTGAAGTTATTCATTGACAACAGCAATATCACACACAAAAAAACCCCTTTGAAACAATCTTAGTTTTCTACAGTTGCGCAATAAATGAATCCACTTACATATAGCAAGTTCAATGGAAAACTTATCTGGTACTGCCGTAAACTTCAATCTTGAATTGTAAAAACCAATACTTTTTTTTTTCCCCCAGAAGAGTGCGCCAGACAGCTTTTTTAACGGGCTGTATACTGTTGTTCAATAACAAGATGATACCTGCTTTAGATTTGTTGAATAACCGATAACTACGGTATTATAAAATGAAATATCATGTGTAGCGACCGTTTATCACAATATTATCAAATTTGAGTACCGTCCCACCACTAGTCATGATTTGAGTTTAGAGAGTATAGTATTTGTTTTTTTAAATTTTAAATTAATACATTACATATTAATTTGTTCAGAAGAATGTCCTTAATGAATTAATGGTTGTGAGAATTGTTTTGACAAATTAGAAAATTAAAATAAACACATACGTAAATAAATAATTAGACCCTGAACTGTACTATTTATCAAACACATTATGTTATGTGAGCTATATGGGAATTTTTTGCGACTACCAACATTATTCATCTTACATTTTGGGCTTTAAATATTTTCTGGAAGACGTTTACTCCTGCCGTACACGATTATGACAACATCACCAAAATGATTTCTAAATACTCAGAATGCCATAGGCTTCTAACATCATAAATTTGTTTTGAAATCAGAAAATGACATACCCTGCTGTAATAAATATTAATTTTGCGCAATTAAACCTTAATGTTACCTTTATGTTAGCCCACATTTAATTCAACATTTATGTAATCGTCAATTTATTTTTTACCCATCAATATAAGCTTCACACGCTTCTTAAAACTTGATAAGAGTTATTATATTTATTTTTAAGTTTTAGACACATACATATTGTAAAAATCTTTTTATAGGTCACACTGGCGTAAAAGTCGCTCCCCCCTTTGAGACTTCAAATTTAGGATAACAGTAAATCAATAAAATAAACTAAACACTGCACCATCTAATAACCAGTAAACAAAACAAAGTGCTTTGTGATGGTGGTCCACTATGAAAGGTGCTATATAAAATAAAGATTTATTGATTGACAAATCATCTTACTGTTGCATAGAGTGCAGTACAATTGCATTACATTTCCAGCTGTAAAAATACATTAATTTTGTTTTGTTACTCACAACCACACATACTTTAGAAGTCTACCACTGTGTTGCACCGACATGTACAACAAGTTACAGTATGTTCTGTATTAAAGTCATTCGAAGTACAGTGAAACTCTGAAACAACATACTGCCATGGGACCGTAAAAACTGTATGTTATAACCAAGGTATGTAATAACCAGATGCATGCACATATCCGCCAAATCAACACAAAAATCTAAACCTAGTACAGTACTATTTGATTAATGTACATATACAGTGTATGTAGAATAAAGTTATTACAAAAGAAACAATATAAAACAATGTAAAATATAACTAGTACTGTACATTATTATACAGTATGTAACATTCTGTATTAATACAGTAAATCTGTTGCCTTGGTACATGTACTGAATAATACTGTAATTAGTAAAATAAATTAATTTAAAAAAATGCAGTACAGTAACAATTATAGAAATAATAATAATAAATATACAAGTCAATAAACATAACCATACAAACTGTCAGTTCAGGTATAGTAATCACTGCCTGTACGCTATTTTAAGAAGTCTTGCCCTGGCCACATTAGCGTTTTAGAACTGAGTTAAGGGTTCTAAACCTGTTTTTAAAAAACAAAAAAACAAAAAAAAAAAAAAAAAAAAAAAGCGTTTAAATCGATTTAAATCATAATCAAGTTCAACAACCGAATCTGAAACCTACTCCGGAGGTAGTCTCGAACTCAGTTGTTGGCATAACTGGGTTAGATAAACTGGTTTAACTGTAATCTAGAAGTGAACAGTGTTCGAGTCTGGTTACACAGTATCCACCGATATCCCTAGTGCTTTCGCGGTAGCATGTTGCCATAATCCCCCTGGTGATAACAAATTGGAGCCAGGTGCTTCGTCTGACTCCTCCCCCTATTCTTCCACACCAGTCTCAAAAAGCATTGCAATTACAACAAACTCAAAATTGATAAATTTAATCAGCTTTCTAACCAATAGCTGTTTGCTACAAATCCCAGGGGCGGGTTTGGTCTGAATGTTGACAAACCAATGGTTCAGGAGGGTGGGAATAAGAAAATTCGTAGAGATTGACAGCTAGTATTAACAGAGAAGCAGTACAAGGTGTGACATTTTTAGTCTGAACGCTTACATTTAAACATTCAAAGTGACTTCGGGTATTGAGAGTAACAAATTAAAACTTTTAAATTAGAACAGTGGTTTTGTGGTAGATCCAGAAAAAATAAAATGCTGGTTGTTGACAGTTAAGTTTTTGCGAGCCATAATAGCCATGGCTGTAGTAATCCCACTGTGGCACTGGTACAGTAGTTTAATATTAGACACACCGGCGCATACATCGCACCAGCAGATTAGTCGGCCCCCCTTTTAAGGGCCCTGCAAAAATGCCTAGAAAATAGACTTATACAACGTTTTTTACAGTAATCAACAAACAGTAGTCAACAGCGATGCTCTTACCTTTGTGGTGGCAATGCTATTTACAAAGCTGACTTGCTGAAAGCCTTTCTCACTCATTGTGAGACACACCTCCCATCTGTCATTCACAGTCTCGTTTACCACCTTCAGTGCAACGCCGGTTTCATCCAGCTTGTCCTTTACGTATAGATCTACGTAGCTGCGGAATCCATTGACCTGAAAAATAAGCAATATATGTATTCTAAAATCATGATGCTTACTGTATGCTGCCCAGTCAGAAAACTGTAAAATTCCAGCCAATTCTGCCAGATGGCCCATAAAACAATCAATCTCTTATTTACAATAATCATACATCAACTGTTAAATCAGTCAAAAGTAAAAAGTAGAATCATTATTTTTAAGCCATTTAAAAAAAACACCACACACAACAAAAAAAAACCACACACTCACAGGCAGTTTCTTTCCATTGAACATGACTTTGACTCCTTTACAAGACCCAGCAATATCATAAGCTCTCCTTGTCAGGATGGCTATAGTATCCTTATCCAGTTTCTCCATCTTAAACTTTGGCAAGTCGGGCTGGAATGTAATGCAGGTGTAATCATCGCCATCAAAGAATTTAATTTTTGGTTCGCTGGTTTTTGTCATATTGTTCAACCAGATCTGTTAAAAATAATAATTAAAAAAAATATGGTATTTATTTTTTTCTGTAACTCTGCAAGCAACAATATACACCAGAAAGCATGCTCAGATTTAATAATTTCAAAGCAACAATCCAAGAAATGTGATAGGCAAAATACCCCACTTGAAATGTACTGTATATCTTCACCCGGAAAAATCATATTTTCCTCATATACAGTGGCTCTTAAAAGTATGCACCCCCCCCCCCTTGAACTTTTCCACATTTTATTGTGTTATAACATGGAATCAAAATGGATTTAATTAGGAGTTTTTGTAACTGATCAACACAAAAAAAGTCCAGAATGTCAATGTGAAAAATCAAATCTACAAATTGTTCTAAATTAATTACAAATACAAAACAGAAAATAATTGATAGCATAAGTATTCACCCCCTTGAGTCAATATTTGGATAAGTCTCTACCAGCTTTGCACATCTGGACACTGCAATTTTTGCCCATTCTTCTTTGCAAAATTGCTCAAGCTCCATCAAGTTGGATGGGAACCTTTGGTGAACAGCACATTTTCAACTCTTTCCACATATTCTCAATTGGATTGAGGTCCAGGCTTTGACTGGGCCAGACCAGGACATTGATATTTTTGATTTTAAGCCAATCCAGTGTGGCTTTGGCTGTGGCGGTCTATATGAGCACAGCTAAAGCAGCTATCTCCTTAGTTTATGTCAGTGTTATCTATGTGATGCATGGGGCTATCAGATATGCCCTTTTTTTTCAGCTTCATTTCGGCTCTTATCGGTCTCACTCGGCCATTGAAAGGTTTTCTCTTCTTTTTCTGTAGAAAAAACGACTAGAGACCAGTGCTTTATGTCTGTTTGGAAAGGGAAAATTGTAATGTCGGACCTGATCCGACACAGGACCACAAAGGGTTAAAGCAGATATTGGATATTTTCGATCTCATTTATTTTGTTAAAATATTGTCGTGAATTTAAAATCTGACAGTACTTAAGCAGTGTATATATAATAAAAACGCAAATCAGTTTAGCATTGCATAAACTTATCTATACACCAAGTAGAATTAAATTACGCAGTTTGACAACTTCTACATTTTATTTAATTTTCTTTTACTGCAAGAGAGTATTTCCTAGCATTAATACACAATGTTAATTTTATGTGACTGTTGTAATAAGTTTATACAACATAAAATCACTGTCAAGCAAGTAGCTGATTACAACTTCATTATCTTTTACTATCCTTGGCATTCATTTTAAGAAATAAATGCCATGTTAATTGTAAAACAGTGGTGCCTTGTTTCAGTAGTGTAAATTAAAATACATTCACTACTGCATCTATGCATGATCGATTTTTCTTCCCCCAGAGCTGAATGTTTGTTGGGTGCTAAAACCTTACTCTGTGCCAGAGTAGAGCAACAGAATTTCAAGAACTTGGCACAGTTATATATATTAAAATTTAAAAATTAAAAACTACAACTAGCCCATGTCAACAGAACACTCCGCTAATCAATTCATGCTGGGAACACCACCACTTTATGGGAATTCATATTGTTTTTATAAGTACAGTACACAGATTAAAACACTTGCATACAGAGCTGTTTTGTAACTAAACATCAGCAATAATAATAATAAGGCCTGAATGCAATCTCATGTAACAATATGTTTCCACTCCACAACAAAACAGTGTGCATCTCACCCTACCTGTTTGAAACTATGTTTGTATTCCTTGGATGCAGTTTCAACTGTAAATTTGGTGCTGAAAATATTGCAAAGTTTTGCACCATAGCCATTTCTCCCACCTGGAAAAATGAAAAAAGTAAATTAAACAATGAAAACATGTTTACAACATTGTTTATCACTGCAACACCTACACTGGTGAGCCTGTCTGTATTTATAAGTGTGAGGATTAATGTGGTCAGGTTGAATAATTTATTGCCAATTTAGCCTGGTCATCTGAGTACATAAACTTGGAATGGGTTCAAAGGTTCATTCACTAGCAAGGAATACAAAACATAACCATCCAGCTTGTGTTATCCAGTGGCAGAACCTTAAATTTCTTAATTCACCATCTCAACAGCAAAGCATTGAAATATAACCTAAGCCAGAGCTGTCCAACATTTTTGGCAAGAAGAGCCATATTGATGAACAGTTGGTCATTAAAAGAGCCAGACAGTCACAAGCATTTAACTTTTAAAATGTGGAAAATCATTTACATGTACAGACTGTAAAATCTAATATTTTAGCACTAAAAAGTAGGAAACAAATTACCAGTGAAAAGAACTCTTGAAATTGGGGTAAGCTGCATCCTTCCACATTGAAGAAATAAGCCCTGCTTCACAACCAACCATTGCCACAAATTTTTCATTAGAAATACTCTCCTTCCCAGAGTCCTGGTCCAAGTGTTCTTTTCTACCCATAGCAGTAGTTCTCATGCAATGGAACAGGCCCAATAATTATTCTTTGAAGGAAAAGTAATTTCCAAGACACACAAATGGGCTGTGTCTTAAATATTGCATTCATGAATAGCTATTGAAAAACCCATCAAAGTTTCTTATATCATATAACTTTTGTCAATGTCCTCTGTATGTCTAGCTACTGTATTCATGCCTAGTGGCACATCCACCTTTTGCACAACTGCATCTTTATATCTCTCACCTCTGTACACAGTCTTAAATTAGCAAATCATCAGTACATGGTCTCTTATTTTGTGCAATTAGTTCACTTACTCTAATAGAAACTTTGGTTAATAGTGCATTGCCCTGACAGGAATGAAGCAACAAACTACGTAGACTTTTATACGGTTTGGTTTTCGTAACTAGAAACCTTAGGGAAACCAAGGAGTACATCAAATGGTTTGTTTCAAAATGTTGCAGCAAATGTGACTTTTTAAATTCTGCAATTTTTTGCTCACAAATCAAACAAAAGCACACCTGAAGTAGTTTTGCTTTCTGTGAAAAAAGTTCCTCCCATTCACAAACATGAGGATTCGCAATCCTGACTTTCAAAAACACTGACTTGATTTCTATTGTATTAAGACAGAGGTACCAGCGACTCAACAGCAAGTGATTCAGAGGGGGCTTTTTTCCTCCTTCCTCTTGTGTGTAGGCATTTTTGTACACTTCACCACAATTTTGACTGAAATCCTCCATATCTTAACGGTATTACAGCTTTAAAATCCACGAACAAGCCTCCATTCCTGATGGTAATCTTGTTTTAAATCTGGCAAGCAAAGTCTCCAATAGAAATGTAGGAATGCTATGTCGCTCAGTAGTTGGGGCGGGCTTAAAGTATTCAGAACGAATCAACGATAGATTATTTTTGTAGTAGGTTTTATTTTTTAATAGAAAAAGGGTCAGCGTGAATTGATTAACCATTTCCACAATTTTTCTGATGTTTTAATAATAATAATAATATTCACATCCTATTTTTTTTGTATCCTTAGGTACAGTACTTTGTGGCAACTGAAAGTTCACTTGCTGTTATGGGGTTGCTGAAATTTACCTGATTGCGTTCTATACAGGTCTACCCCACTTAAGTGTATATTATTCAACTGTATATCCTGCCTAACTGTATTACACTCCAAAAATTAAATCCATTACCAATGCTGTATCATTAAATGTACCCATGTAATACTGTAAGTGTATATTCCCGGTTTACTGTATAGTGGTGGAGATAAGTTTTATACAGTTAACCGAGCAAGTGCACTGTGAACTGACATAAAAAACAGGCATGGGCACGATGTCAGGAATGTAAATGCTTTCTGTACATTCCCGCTCTAAAATAGCTGCAAAAAAGGGAACTGAAAGACTTTGAGCTAAAATTAACACAACATGTGTGACTTCTACTCAGTTTTCAAGTAGGTTAAAAAATTACATGATTAGACTATGAAGGAATACAGTTGTCAGAATGAATATGGTAAACTGTATGCAACACATACATACAGCATTGAAGTAACTATTATTTCCATTTAATCCTTGAAAGTCAAAAGGGGAATTTTGTGAATCTGGTGTCTATCATTTATGGTAAATACACCACCCACTCAATATATATTGACGGGTGTCGGGGTCCAATACAAATCCGCTATGTATCGAGGGCCGCAATATAGAAAGCGACCCATAGAAAAACAAATAGGCTAATAACAAACACTGTACAACCACTCCCTCATTGTATTGTGGGAGTCAGGGTCCAATATAAATCCTCTACAAAACCCACATTTTTCATATAAAAAGCAGCACACCATTTTAATTCGTACTGCGGACGGTAATTGCTTCTCATCAACTTAAGTCTCCAATTAATTTCATGAATCTCACTCTTTCTCAAATGCCCAAACCCGCTGCATTGAAAGAATCCATTCCCAACATGAGGCTTGTTGCTAGGGAGCGGACGTCACTGCCCTGTGACTTTTGCTACTGCACTGCTTAAAAAACCGCTTCAGCAAGTCGATATTTAATTTGGTTTGTGTTATTGTGCAATGTGTGTATATGATAACAGTACGATATTAATGCTTTGTTTAAATGTTTTTATTTTTGTGATGTGCAGTACGAAATAAAACAAACAGTAATTCTAAGTGATATGGTCTATGTATAGTGCAGCTAAGGCACACGAAGTTACTGTACGGGGAGCCAATTCCAGGACCGAGATCTATCTGAATCCGCAGTATAGCGAGGGGCGATATAACAAAGGATGGGTGTATTTAGGATTGTAGCATAATGCATTTTGTTATCTGTACCATTGTTTCACAGTTCTCTCACTTAAACAGAATAAGATCTCTTACTGAATAAGGGATATCCTACACACAACATATTAAACAAAACAATACAGCTGCAAAAATACACTTGTCTCTTACCCGTAACTTTTTTCTCATCATCATCATAGTTGCTTGATGTTAAGAGATGCCCAAAGATCAAAGCGGGTACATACATTTTCTCATCTTTATGCTCCACAACTGGAATGCCTTTACCATTATTCCAAATGCTGATAATGTTTGATTCTCTGCAGAAAAACAAACAATGCAAGTATATTAGCTACATACATAACCAATGTCAAGAATATCATGCACCACGATCTACATCAACTGTGTATAGAACATAATCCAGTAAAAACATATGGTCATGTGAATGGACATGGTACGTCACTATACACCAGTGGGGGGTGGGGTCTATTTTTTTCTGTACAAAACCTACTTAACTAAATAAATTAAAGAAAGGACAGACAGTTGTGTCTTTGGCAGGGTATATCCACAAACTTTATAAAAACTGTTACCAAGTTCCAGAAGATGCCCTAACTTTGCAAGGATGACCTGAAAGGATTCTCAGAAAGTTATAAACATTTTTACTTACGGGTCAATTGTTATTTTAATGCAGGACATGTTCTTGTCCCTCTGTTTATTGTCAGCTGCATTTACTGAAAAACAATTAAAGTGATTTTAGAACCACAAACACTGTCAAACAAGAAACTCAGTATAGAGCAGGAATTTAAGTAAGTATCAAATGTAAGCAAACAAAACAGGATGGAAAGACATACATTTATTAAACTCAAAACAAATTGTCTTCCAACAAGTTTGGGAACAACAAATGACTTAAGACGATAGGTGGAGACTGTATTGCCCATTTTTCCTCACTCAGACCCCTTACTAACTAAATACCCTGGTATCTCTGAATAGATCATTGTCTCCTCTAAAAATATGCTAAATATTTTAATGAGCAAGCCATCTCAAGTAGAATGGTACCCTAAAATGTTCTCCTTTTTCTTGGAAAGCTTGTAACATCATTCTGACTATTTTCCCACTAAATATCTTCGTAACCCTGAATAGAAAATAGTCTCCTCTTTAAAAATAAGCAAAAATATTTTAATGAACAGTCTCTCCCACAAGTACTGAGGTACCCCAGATGTGACCCGCATTACAAATGCGGAATGACTGGTTATGACATTTTCTTTTAATGTTATCCTCAAAAACTTTTGACAAGGAGAACACTACACTGAATATAGTACCAGTCTTAAAAAAAGAAGACAATGATCTATTCAGGGATACCAAGATATTTAGTGAGCACATAGGGCGAATGAAATTATCCTGCAAACTCCCCATCCCTAGTTAAACCACTTTCCTAGAAAAAGAAGAACATTTCAGGGTACCATTCTACTTATGATATCCTGCTCACTAAAATATTTGGCATATTTAAGGAGGAGATAATATCTATTCAAAGATATCAGGGTATTTAGTAAGTAAGGGGTCAGAGGAAAAAAACGCTCACCAGTTTATTAATTAATATGTACATATGGGTGTGATATGGGAAACACGCACTGATTAATACCAGCAACAGAACACTACCCCACCGCAAGCTGTCAAACAGCAACACATTTTCACAATTCTTTAGTGTGTACTTGATAAAGAAACGCCTTCAGAGCCCTCTATGTCCACTGAAAATAAGGTAAACCCATGAGTAACGCACATTTCCAGTACCAAAACTACCTTGGCAACAGACTCTCTGCTTTCAATTTTCGGGCCTGAGGGAGTCACCATAAACCTCTATAAAATCAGTCACCCAAAAATTCTCCCATCCACAGATGAAGATGCTTTGTAATACACTGATTCTGACTGACAGTAAGACACTTTTCACAAAAAGGTAAACAGAAATGTTAACAAACACAAACACCCACGGAACAAACTAGAAAAATGGCAAAATAGTTGTATATAAAAAAATGTCAAAGCTTGTAATCCACACAAACACAAGTTGCCACGGAAACCTGATGGCAAAAAAAAAACACAACTAGTACTGTCTCACAGAATGCAAACATTTTGTTCTAGTTACCAAAATTGTTGCAATTTTAAATAAATCTTTATGCAGGTCACTCTCTGTCTAAGAACTCACTGACATAAACTAAGTAGAGTAAGCCCCCCACAACAAGCAGCACAGAACTTTATAACTTTTTTATGCTCCCCAGAGATTATAAAAAAAAAATTGCATTGGGTAGTGTGTGATAAATGTAATGCCCACCCCTCTATTTGCGATTTCACTTTACACACACAAATTATATACATAGATTTATCTTACCAAGAATTTCATCAAAGATCTTGTACATGCCCGGAACATAGGTAATTTCTCTTAAATTCATTCCAACATCTTCATCAAAAACCCACATTTGCTGAAAATGGAAAACAAAAACAAGTTAAACACACAAAAAAGGCACTACTAAACATCACATTTTTTACAAAAAATATATCATGGATATATACAAAATGCTGGGACGCCAGCATCACTGTCGAGCCTTCCCGGGGTGTCGTGGGCTAGGTCAATGCAACACAGAAGACGGTAGCTGCCCACTTGAAGACCCCAGCAAAGTGCTCCACGCAGCCCATTTCAGAATGGCCACGCTGAGGCGCTAAGGTGGCCGCATTTTGGTTTATCCTGGAGCCAGCATCACCACTGTTGTCTGTGCTGAAGCGCCAGGGAGGCCACAAATAGGCTGATCCCAGGATTATGCTTCAGCCATCAACACCGGGCCAATAGGAAATCCAAGCTACCAGATGGAGGAAAAGTGCTGAAAGCTTATATAACACAGCGATGATATGTCTTGGTTGGTCCCCACCGCTACCAGCTAATTTTACCTTGGTGAAAGTGGAGCTTAATATTAGAATGAAGTAAATAATTACTACTCTTATGTAATAAAAATCAGCCTAAGTGTAACATCCCACCTATCATATTCAGAATACTAAATACCATTCATATTCTGAATTTGCTGTTACCATGGCTAGAATACCTTTTCTGAATACACCTGGAATATTAGTGGCCATTAAACCTACCAAGTGAAAACTTTACATTGAGTGGTACTTTAAGTTTAAAACTACAGTTTTCAAACAGTAGTTTTTAACTCACCTGGGTTACTGGTTCAACAGAACCAACGTAAGTATCTGGACGGAGTAAGATGTGCTCCAGCTGGGTTTTCTTCTGATAAACTCGCTCCACGGACATCTTCTTAGAACCCTCCTTCTTGGAGCCTTCAGTCTTGGAACCATCATTCTTGGCATTTGCTTCTTCCTTTCTGGCAGCATTGTTCTTATCAAAGAGGGTCTGTTATTAGATACATTTATAAAACAGTTAAAAACACATTTGATGATGATGATTTAGTACTACCATCATCATCATCTACTCAAAAAGGAATAAATAGCCTAATCTGAACAGTTAAAACCAGACCAGTTCTCAACCTTTTCGACCTTTGATGCAGCCAGTGTCTTTTTCATTAAAGACATTTTACAGAAATGGTGCAACTCTATGCAGAGTTCATATCATTTACCAGCAGCAACCTAAACCGGCTGCCAGGTTCCTGAATGCAGTGTAACACTCAGGTAGTGTGTCAATAAGGCAAACATTTGCTGTAGTTATTTTTATACAAATACATACATTTACACTATCCTTTCAGAAATGGGAATTTTCACAGGGAACTACTTATTACATGGCAATGAGTACATTTAACGGAAATCATGCGTTCCGTGAAAAAAATAAATAAAATAATGAAAATGCAGCCTTAACAATGGGTTACAGAACTGAGGAAACAATTTAGTAATTAAAATAGGGCAGTTAAATCAGTGGGAAGGTTGTGCTAGCTTCCGTTTCACCAGTTCTTGAATTCTTGGTGCAGTAAAAAGTCATCTTCAGGAGATAAAAATCGGCAGATGCTAGGTTTTGATCATTAGTAGCTTGAGAATCCATTCTCGTGCATATACAGAATACACCCGAGAATGGATTCTAAAGCCTACTATCAAAATTATAACTATATACAGTGCCTATAGAAAGTCTAACCCCCCCCCCCCCCCCCCCCCTTTTCAAAATTTTTACCTTGTATTGCCTTATAGCCTGGAATTAAAATGCATTAATAGTTTTTTTTGTCATTTCTCTACACATCCTACCCCACAACTTCCAAGTCAAAAAAATATTCTAGAAATTTGTAGAAAATTTGTAATAGCAATCCTAAATTAGCTTAGGTGTAACCAGTCACCTTCAAAATCACACACCAAGTTAAGTGGCTTCCACTGGTGTTAAATTATAGAGATTCACATGATTTCAGGATAAATTCTGAAGTTTCTGTGGGTTCCCTATGCTGGGTAGTGCATTTTAAAGCAAAAACTCAACCACGAGCACCAAGGCACTTTCAAAAGAACTCTGTGACAAAGTTGTTGAAAGGCACAAATCAGGGGATGGGTATAAAAAAAAATATCAAAGGCCTTGAATATCCCTTGGAGCACGATCAAGATGATTATTAAGAAGTGGAAGGTGTATGGCACCACCAAGACCCTGCCTAGATCAGGCCGTCCCTCCAAACTGGATGACTGAGCAAGAAGGAGACTGATCAGAGAGGCTACCAAGAGGCCAATGGCAACTTTGTAAGAGCTACAGGCTTTTATGGCCAAAACTGTTCCAAAACTGTGCATATGACAATAATATCCTAAGCACTCCACAAATCTGGCCTGTATGGTAGTGCAGCAAAAAGGAAGCCATTACTCAAGAAAGCACACCTTGAATCCCATTTGAAATATGCAAAAAACCACTCGGGAGATTCTGTAGCCATGTGGCAAAAAGTTTTGTGGTCTGACGAAACTAAAATGGAACTTTCTGGCCTAAATGCAAAGCGTTTTGTTTGGCGCAAACCCAACACACAGCACATCACCCAAAGAACACCATCCCTACTGTGAAGCATGGATGTGGCAGCCATGTGATTCTCATCGGCAGGGACTGGGGCACTTGTCAGAATAGAAGGGAAAATGAATGGAGCAAAGTACAGAGAAGTCCTTGAGGAAAACCTGCTGCCCTCTGCAAGAAAGCTGAAACTAGGACAGAAGTTCACCTTTCAGCATGACAATGACCCAAAGCACACAGCCAAGCTACACTGGAGTGGCTAAGGAACAATAAGGTAAATGTCCTTGAGTGGCCCTGTCAGAACCCCAACCTAAATCCAATCGAAAATCTGTGGCAGGCCTTGAAGATTGCTGTCCATCAACGCTCCCCAAGGAACTTGACAGAGCTTGAACAGTTTTATAAAGAAGAATGGTCAGATATTGCCAAATCCAGGTGTGAAAAGTTGGTAAAGACCTAGTGCAAAGTTGGTAGAGACCTATCCCAACAGACTCACAGCTGTAATTGCTGCCAAAGGTGCTTCCACCAAGTATTAACTCAGGGGGGTGGAGACTTATCCAATTATGATCTTTCAGTTTTGTATTTAATATATAATTTTTTTCTCAATAAAATCTTTCCCCCATAACAGTATGGAGTATGGTGTGTAGATAAGTGGGAAAAAATCCTCATTTAAATACATGAAACTCTGAGACACTGACAACAAATGTGAAAAAAGATCAAGGGGGTGTAGACTTTCTATAGGCACTGATAGATAGATAGATAGATAGATAGATATATATATATATATATATATATATATATATATATATATATATATATATATATATATATACACACACACACACACACACACAGAGTGTACAAACCATTAGGAACACCTTCCTAATATTGAGTTGTACCCCCTTTTGCATGCAGAACATCCTCAATTAGTCGGGGCATGGACTCTACAAGGTGTATAAAGCGTTCCACAGGGATGCGGGCCCATGTTGAATCCAATGCTTCTCAAAGTTGTATCAAGTTGGCTGGCAGTGGATCTCTATTCCAAATAACTCGTTCCATCTCATCCCAGATGCTTAATTCGATTGAGATCTGGTGACTGAGCAGGATACTGCAGTAAGCTGAATTCACGGTCATGTTCGTGGAACCATTCCTGGACAATCCTAGCCTTGTGACATGGGGCATTATCCTGCTGAAAAAAATCCATTAGCAGATGGATACACTGCTGCCATGAAGAGATGCACCTGATTGGCAATGATGTTCAGATATCCTGTGGTATTCAAACGTTGCTCCACTTTTATCAAGGGGGCCAATGTGCGCCATGAAAACACACCCCACACCATCACACCACCACCACCAGCCTGCAATGTTGACACATGGCATGATGGATGCCTGTACTCATGTGGTTTTCTCCATACACTAGTCCTCCCATCAGCATGAAACAGCAGGAACCGGGATTCATCAGACCAGGCAATGTTTTTCCAATCCTCCAGTGTCCAGTGTTTTCATTGCTTAGCCTACTGCAACCGCAGTTTCTTGTGTTTTGCTGAAAGAAGTGGAACCGTTAGGTCATCGGCTGCCATACCCCATTCGTGTCAAGGTACAACGAGTTGTGCATTCTTTTATGGGTCTTTCTGCACCAATGTTGTACTGGACTGTCAGTTGACTAACTGTAGCGTGTCTGTTGCTCTGCACAATTCGTGTCAGCCTCCTTTGGCCTCTTTCATCAATGAGCCATTTTCGACCACTGGCCTGCCGTTGGCTGGATGTCCTTTGGGTGGTGGACCATCTTTGATACACACGGGAAACTGTTGAGCATGAAAAACCCAGCACTTAAATCTTTTGTCTTGCCCATTTACCCTCTGAATAGCACACATACACAATCCGTGTCTCAATTGTGTCAAGGCTTAAAAATCCTTCTTTAACCTGTCTCCCCTTCATCTAACCCGACTGAAGTGGATTTAACAAGTTACATCAATAAGGGATCATAGCTTTCATCTGGATTTACCTCGTCAGTCTTTTTCATGAAGCAGGTGTTCCTAATGTTTTGTACACTTAGTGTGTGTGTGTGTGTGTGTGTTGATATATTACATATGACACACACAGTAAAACTTGAAATAAATGCCCTGCCGTTTATTTACAATATTTGCCAGTAGCCCCAGTGCCTATTGGAGACTCGCCATTTATTATGTATGATCATTAACATCTGCAAATACTTCAGATGCAATCATGAAAAAGCTGCCTGCTCACAACCTTATAGACACGACATAAGTAAATTACAACATTCCAGCAATGTCTTTAAAGATTGTGTCTGTGGGTAATAATAGTTTGTATTGTAGTAATTATAAAAACAGTAAAATCCACTAAAGACAGCCCTGTCAATATCGGGAACACAAGCATATATTAAGATAGGCTTGCTGCACAATCAAAAAACAAACATGGTTTTAAAATGAATAAAACCAAAAGGTATCACCTTTATTAACATATATTAGATTTATTGTTCACCCTCAAAAAATGTACCTTAGTAAGCATGGACAATCGATGAAAAAACTAACCAGCAACGAATCTTCATTACAAAACAACCGCATGCAATATTGTGTTAATACAAAAAGTAAGTTCACACTGTTGGCCCACAACTCACTCAAATGCTTCAAACTTTTTAAAGATTAACAATAAAATCAATACAAGTACCAGTTTTATCACAAAATCAAAGAAAAACTAACATTTGTTTTTATAACGTGTACATTGATAAATAAGAATGCTGGAAAAAAAGCAAAATACGAATATTCATTGCAAGACTCAGTACACGAAATACTGTTAGTACAAAAAAAAAAAAAACACGTACAAACATACTAAAAAGATACCCTGTTAATATCAGAAAACAAGTTTGTATTTTACTTACCTTCAGTACGCTCATAAAAGCTTCACAGCTCGTTTTAAAATGAATAACGTCACAAAAAAAGAAATGTACGCATTGTGTACCTTAAAATAAGTTAAATTCAGTTTTCTTATCATTCATCCTGAGCCCTCAGGGTCTCCTCGTCGCTGTTGAAAAGCAAATTGGTAAGCTCGCTGTACAACCATGTGTGTTTATTGACTGGGAGATTCAGTATAACGCGAATTATATTACACTGTGTAACAATTTTTTTTAATTTTTTTTTTTGTTCCTGGGTAGTAAGTTATTTCCAAATTTCTTATGCCTCAAAAGTACAGAAAATGGCTATTACTCCCCACAAACTTTGCTTTTGTGACCAGGACAGTGATATTTCAAAATATCACTATTTCCAATGGGAAAACGGGCAAATGTGTGTCCGTTCACATAAAGTCAGAAAAAAACAACATATGAATCCAAATTAACATGTATTTATACTAAAGTAATACAAAAATGACTACAAAAGATTTAGAAGCGAGTAGTCTTTCGAGATTTACGATTATACTGTATTTACAGTATAATTGTAAATCTCAAAACTACTATTTTTTTTTTTTATTATTTATTGATTTATTTATTTTGACAAGTCAGGACAGTGAAATGTGAAACTTGATGCAAGTATCCAGTCAAATAAAGTTGAAGTAAAACATACATTTAGTTTCAAGTTAAATCTATTTTTTCCAACATGTGCATGTTTTTGCAGTTAGAAATTTTTGCATAGAAACAAAACAATGCTCATCTCATTACTGGAATACACTACTGTATACAATGGAAATGTTTCATAGTGACTTATCCAAGCTATATTAAGGTAGTTGCAATATTTCAGCAGTTTATCATGTTTACATTTGTTTTACTTATTTACATTAGTACTAACAACTTAAGAATTTGTTTTATAAGTTCAAAATAACAAAGAAACAATTTTCACTTTCTATTAATGGTACCGTGACGTGTATCGTATGGCAACCTATGTATAGAGGTATAGCTCATATGGCGGATATGTCACATTTTGGAAACGCTGAATTATGTGTTGTTCTTTGTTCTACTCGCATTTCCTGGAGTGATCCAATAGCTAGATTTTGCTTTCCACAAGCAAACCTTCATTGTGCTAATAGATTTTTTTTAACGTAATTTGTATCCATTTATCACGTTACAACTTCGGTGGCTAAGTACTCAAAGGTGTGCTTACGTTAAAAGTTGTATTGTACTTTCACAAAATATTGCAATTTGAACGTTGGTGTGCATACACGAATGATTAGCATCCTTGTGAAATAAAACTTTTTACCCCCCCCCCCCCCCCCCCCCCCCCCCCCCCGAAATAAGTAATCATCTTGAATACATGTATGTGTCGATGTGGACTGCATGTTGGATTTATATCTATTGTAAAGCTAGAAGTCACACCTTCAAAACATAACACTATTGCAACTCGTTCTAATGGCTGGCTATAATGTATTTTTCAACCCACTCGCTATCGTGAAATCATTATACTTTATATCCGACAACTTTTCCAATCTGGCTACCCCAGTTGAACGACGACTGTAAATTAGACCCAAAAACCTGACCTTACCCGTACTCTGTATGAGTCTATAGTGACCAGCTGATCTATTGTTTTCATCTAGGCACTGTTCTGCGAGAGAATGCGCCTGTGTAGTGCAATCAATAAATACTACCACGAGCTTTAAAATTGAAATAGCCGGGATATGGACGAATATCATACACAGAAAAATAGTTACAATTGTTAAAAAATATATATATATATATATATATATATATATATATATATATATATATATATATATATATATATATATATATATCAGAATAAACAGTGAAGGAACTTTAGTTCTACAGTGTACATACAAACGCTGTTTTTTCCCGAACGAGTATTCATACATTCATGCCAGCGATGTTTGTTTGCTTTCTAACTAAACAAAAGATGGAAACCACACACACATTTTCAAACTTTCATTTTTCAGTTTGTATTTCAGGCTCGTACCCTGGGCTATATTCAATTACAATTACACTATGGAGACATAACCGGTAAACGCAGGCGCGTGCATATTTTATGCACAGAACCAACAAAGGCTGAACACAATTACAATCAAAATTAACTTAAACGTACTATATATATATAAAAAAAAACACTCTTCAAATAAGTGTAATTAAATTATTATTGAAACTTACCACCCAAGTCAAAGCTCCGCTTCCTGCTGCTCCGTTAGACATCTTATTTTGTGTTTTCCAAAACAATCGTGTTTAAATGTAAAATATATATTGCACTTTAAAATACTTCAAATAAAAACCTAAAACACTAAAAAATTGGCCCCATTGGACCACAGACTGTATTGTAATTTACAGTCAACTACACAATTAAAATGCTGAACAGCGATAAAAGCCGTCCAGGATGAAGGGACTTTGTCACGGTTATTGTTAAAATCGACCAGCGGCGGCTTCGTGAGGCCTTGGTGCTGTTCCCTTTGAAAATTCTAAAATGTGGTAGAAAAACAATTAATTTAATAATTTCATAGTATTTTTAATAAGTACAAAAATAAACGTAAAACCGCTTAAATAAAATATCTGTACATTAACTCTTCCCCCTCTCCGGTGTTCTTTCAGAAACAATAACGCCACCGCTTCTTCCGTCCGGCATCACTCCCAGCACGGCAACGAACCCCTCCGAACAGAACTAACCAATCGTACAGCAGGATCTCCTGCAGTGTGGTGCGATATACCAATTGGCAGTGATCAATGACGTATCCTCAACCCCCCACTACACATCTCGTAGTATATATACTGGGGGGAAAAAAATCTGCTCTTTTCCTCAACAATACAGTTGCTGTTAAGCCCTCCATCAAATATCCCTCATATTACAATTAATCAATCACTGCTGAAACGTAACCACTAATTTAAATCACATTAACATTTAAACTATAATGCAATTTTGCACCTTAAAAAACGTTAGTTCCATTTTTTTTTTGTTTAATTACTGTTATAGTCTTAACAATAGTATCAAATGTACAGGTATAGTTTGTAAATGCAGATGACACTGGTCCCATGTTAATAGTAGTTGATATGAATCTTAATTAAGTTTGATCTAAAACCAAAAGAAGTTGGATTGTTATTTAGGTATGCTACTTTTCATTTTAATTGATAAAGAAATTAGTAATATATAACCTATTATTTATGCACAGCTCGGGAAGTGTAGTGGGATCAATCAACACTGTATGTACTGGACTTCTTGCAACTGGTATGCTGCTATTAATAATTGGGATTACCTGGAGATGGACTACCGAATACTACTGTATCCATGTTTAAAGCAAGTTACTTTAGACAATACAGCACTATGCAAAATAATGCAACAAGGGATACATACTTTCAGTAATGAACAATTTAAAAAGAAAATTCAGTTACAGCAACATTTTAATATTTTGAAAAGATTATGGCTTGTTCCATTTTCTGGATAACGGGAAACTGCACTGAAAGTAATCAACCATACAGCAAATTATGGTCCACAGCATGTCTTTGTTTCTGTCCTGTTTGTGACATTTCATATAAAATTTGTTCCCTCATAGCTGCTTATTCATCTCGGCAAACTGTGTTAATTACAGATCAAATACCATTTTTTAAACACAACACAGATGATTTCCCACAACAGTCATGCTCCTGGTCACTAAGCCCTTTCCATTACTAACAGCCTGTCATAACCAATACAACTGAATACAGACAATCATGGATCACTTTCTAGAAATATTTTCTTTTTCTCAAGTTTCAAATTACACTTGAAACTACTGGATTGCTCTCCAAGCCCTGCCTCGGCTGATAGACTGGAACACCTGGCGCTTAAATGCAAGAACAAGCCTTTTTCACTCCCTCATTCATGATCCCTCTTGATTTGAGTATGCTAGCATCACCTGCTTTTTTTTTGCCCTTCTGTTATTTAAATTATTTGAAATCTCTTGCCATTAACACTTTGTTGGGGTTGAATTACCTTTTGTATTTGTAGTGGCAGATTATTGTAATTGTAGGTTTTCCTTTCTGTCTTTTTATATTGATAATTATTGTTGTTGTAGCTATTTATTACTGTAAATTGAACACGAGAAATATGCAAGTGTGTGACATACAGTATTCCCTCGTAATCAAATCTTGTGTCTATCAAACAGTTACAGTTACTTTCTGTATATAGAAAATACAGCAATAATAAAAACGTATAACAGCATTTCTTTTACATGTTAAGTTTTATAATATGTTAAATGAGTCCTTCAATCAGTTCATTTAAAATCTTTCACAAAGGTAACATGAAATGTAAATACTTAAGCCATCAGTAACTTCATCTCCATAATTAGCTGAAACAATTGTTTATTTGAGTTATTTCTTAAAATACATTAACCACGAAACAATTATCTTCAAAAGAACTAGTCTCACCACCGGTTACAATAACAATTCCCTAACACCCCTCTTTAACATGCAAGTTTAAAATAAATGCTTATGACAGCTGATCGACTAATATACTGGAAACAGGTCACCAAGAAAATTAACAGACATGAATGAAACACATTTCTTCAGAGAAAAGGGACATCAAACATCGTCCAGGGAAATGATGATCTCTAAAGGGTATTCATCCTGATCTTTTAGACTTTGTCTGAACAACTGTGTGTGCTGCCAGGAAGCATCACCTTCCCCACCAGTCAATTCAGCTTCCAATACAAGTTCCGTCACTCCAGTAAAATTCTGGAATGAATGCAGTGTTTTATCTGAAAAAATCCAAACATAAAATTATATATATATATATATAACTAGTTATTTGAACCAAATCCTTCAATTTAAGAACATATTCTGGCACAAATTTTCACAATGAGGACAGAGGTGAATACAGAATTACAGTCAGTATCATGAAAAATTCTCCATGACCTACAGTACAGCTACCGTATGTGCACATAAAACTGGAAGTGTGACACAGATAGATGGAGGGACATGTTCCTCAACGTATCCCCAAATTCTTGTGGTAAAGAATCTCATTACACAATTGCATAAGTTGTTCTCTAAATGCAAAACTCCACTGGTTTGCATGCTTACTTACCTGTATATAACAGAACAAACACAGCACCCCTTACTCCTTGCTACAGAATTACTGTAAACTGTTATACCTAGTAGCAAATCATTTTCCAGATAGTAAAATCCTATTTTATTAAAACTTTTATAATTTTTTTTTAATAAAACAGCTCTGAATTTTCTTGGTTACACACTTGTCGAGAGATGACTAAATACTTGAAATCTTACATGATAAAAAACATTTGCCATGATTGATGATTCAAATAGAAAAAAACAATTCAGATGCCTGCAGAGAACCAGCACAGCTCATTTAAAAGATAAAACAATGACAATAACCCCTTTATTTAAATGTGCTTACCTCCTGAAAGTTCAACACACTCTTGATCTGAGTTCAGTTTCCATCTCACTTTGCCAGTCTGAAAAGTCTCACTGCTTGCTCTTATTGAAACAGTCTTGACTTTTAGTCCAACTGAGCCACAGACAAATTTCCAGCTGATTTTAGCTGAAGATGATCCTTCTGTACGTGCTATATAAACCTATGACCAAAAAATGGTAAGATGCAATATTATTTGTGAACTAGTGACAAAGCTGCAATACTGTGCCTGTTCATTGATAACATACAGAATCAGAAATTCAGATGAAAAGGGGTGCAAAAATATATAAAAGTAAGTTTTGTGCATATACAATTGTATTGCAAAAGGTTATAATTATTGTGCAACAACATTTAAACTGCAGTTTGGGCAATATGTTATCAATGAGCTAGAATACAGCAGATCATTCAGTTTGGAACGATTATCTGTCTTGGTTAGACACTACATAAGATTGTTTACGATTCTGTTATTTATTATTTTAAACATCTTATCAAAATGTACTGTTCACAAATGTATTTTTACATGACAAGCAAGAGTAAGAATTTGTTTGTTTGTTCTAAACACTCTTGACATCCTACCAGTTCAATTATATTGTTAATGGCCCAGTTTAACAACTTAATAAGCCTAGTGTGTGCTTTATGCAATTACGCATTACAGGTATAAACTGTATGGCTTTGGTGGTTATCAGTTAACATTAAAAGACAGAGTATTTACAGAATTACAGACTTGTTTTAATTCACCAATTGCCAAAAAGATTAAGAACACTTTAAAATAACAATTAATAAACCTATTGCCGACAGAGTTCATCGGATTCTAAATTTCAGGTACCATACTATATATTAAACAGAATGTTTCCATGTGCATGATGTTTGGTGTTTGACAGCTCTCCCTGTAACAGAGAAATTGAATTTCTGGAACTAGTGATAATGTGGTTTTATTAACTATTGTGTTGTAAAATGAAAAAAAAAGCAATATTCCAACTCTTATCTATCCTTAATATTTTCACCTTTCAGTTTTTTCAAGATTTCAACAATGGAATCTAGTTCATATGCAGTAGTCTATTTTAGTTACTCATTTTCAGTACGTAGCTTACTTCATTATTGGTACTCCTCATCCTCCACCCGCAAAACAGTTTTTCAGATTTGCAGGTAGATCCTGAATTACATAATGTGACAGAGATCGAATGATTCTTGGTGTTAGATCGCCCTCCAGGTTTCAAATAGGGAAAGGGATATACCATACCATTTGCCAATCGGTTTCAAGTTTCCTAAAAACAGACTCCATCTTCCAGGTGCCCTTCTCCCAGCCGCTCAATTCTTCTTGGTTGTTGGACACTCTAATGTAGTGGTCTTTGGCTATGTTGTACTGAAGATGGAACGACTTCTGTGACTTCTCATTCTCAGAAGGAATGAAAACAAATCCCTTGTTCTGAAAAATGAACACAAAAATAACTGTCCAGACAACAGAAGTTTTACTCCTATACAGTTATAACCGATTATTTCTCTGACTTTCACAATGAAACATTTAAAAAAAAAAAAAAAAAAAAACACCACGAAATATTGACAACAGTGAATTACTGAAAGATTCCTATAAACATGTATTATTAACTGAAAACAAATTTGCGACATGAATGGTCAAATACAGAAATCAAATGTCTTTCATTTCAGTGATCCGAGGACCAATTTACCACCTTGCCAGAATATGCATGTCAGTTTCGATAGTGGAAAAATACCTGCCTGGGTGGGATTGATATATAAAAAAAAACAGAACATCAACACAACTCTTGGTCCTTTATTTACTGTGGCTGTTAAACGTCAGCATTTTAATGTCCAGCGTTTTGTTTTTCTTTCATGTTGCGATCTTAGTTTTTGTTATGTAGAATGTAATAAAAAAAAAAAAAAGACGCCCCCTTTTCCACATTTATTTTATTTGAAGTGTTTAATGAAGTTAAAAGGGAATGTTATTACTTGTGTAAAGTGAACACAACAATTTCATTTTTTTTTTTTTTAACCAACATTTCTTTGTTTTGTAGTTATTCAGTGGGGTAAAGTAAGGACTCCACACCTTATTTTTACATTTCAACGTTTTATAACTTTAATACAGAGTTATAGATAATGTCTTTGATAACATTTTGCAAATGAATGAATACTCAAAAACTTGGTTGAACCTTGAACAGATACATGTACATGAAAATACCATGCTCGTCCTAGAACTTGTTTTGAGACAAAACACATTTCAAGGTTTAATGTGCCTTGATTGGTTGCTAATGTAAATTATAGAACTGTTTCAAAAGTGTTGGTATAATTATTTCTAGGGGTGGGAATTTCGAATAATAAGATAGTCGAATAAAACTTTCAACTACCCAAATACTCAACCTCTAATTACTCATAAGTGACAGGTCCTTAGAATGTACTAGCAGCAACCACACCTAGGGACATAGATAACATCAGTAACTGCGAAGAAACATTGAAGGCATCTAATGTATTCAAAGTAAGAAGTGATAAATCTAGATGTAAGAAATGAGAACACACAGAGCGGTTTTAACTATAAAACGCAGAACTTTATAAAAAGGACCTTCAAAACTTTCAACTGCCTTTGACAACGTATATAAAACACACAACCGCTTACTAACACAGCACAACAAAATATGTTTGCTCAATAACATCATCAGTGCTATAATACAGTATATAATAAAAACGAGATGTACTGTACCCGTGCTTGCTGATTCTATAATATAATAATAATTATAAAAAACATCCGATTCTGGAATCAGGCTGATATCAGTAGGGTACCAATAACAGCAGAAGTCAAACAAAGGCCTAACATTGCCCAAGTAGTTTGCAGTCAAAATCCAAACTAAACTTTCAAAAAGAAAAAAAAGGCCTCACATCGCCGACCACTGCGCACAGTAAAACTAAAAGATGAAATGCTTGGTTTTTTTTAGCACATTCTGTGTTTTCTTCCAAAGTAGCAGATGGGTACTTTAAAGTTAGATGATTGAGATTAACTTTTTTTTTTTTTTTTCCCCACAATCCAAAATACTTGTACTGCAGACCTACACTACAAGGTGGCCTTGTTTAACATTTTCCAAAATAGTGTACTTCGAGCCATTTTCATTGCTCGTGTACTCCCTTATAAAATAGCAGAGCTAGGTAAGGAAGGGCGCCCGCCTCCCTGTCAATTATTAGTGGGGTTACAATTCTAGTGGTTGATCACTTAACTTCTTCCTCTCAAAAATACCATGCCAAGTTAAGTTAGCACATTTTCCCATTTGTTTTAGAAATGAACGAGTACTCGAAACTTGAGAGTATTAAAGTAGTCATTTTATTTAGAATACTCGAATATTCTGACTCACCCCTAATTATTTCATCCATTTAATTAATTTGTGTTTGCAGTAGAGATTAAGGCTGGGGTGATGCATTAACCAATCATATAATTTGATTACCATTGATTGTCAAGCATGTGCATCATGTTTTATTTGGTTTATTTTCTTAGTTTTGACACTGGTTCCTCTGTTGGCAAAAATGAACCATTTATTACTTGGATTTACTTGTTTAATTATTCAATGGATTCTTTGTGCTTTTACTACCAATTGGCACGAATCAAAACGAAAATAAGGTAAGACATTTTTTTGAGGAGTTATGCAGAATCTGATATCATTTAACTGATGTAATAGTTTTCAATAACTTAACACCTATTCAGCATCTCTAAATATATTACGTTGGTAAATATTTGTGATTTTTTTTTTTTTTTTTTCTTAAGGACATCAATGTATCGGCTGTTTTAGAAAACAATGTATCAATGGTAAAAAAAGAAGGTATCATCCCAGCCTTAGCAGAGATTGTCTGACACATGATGCCGGTCACTCTTATACAATGTACACTTATCTGGCCACCTTTAACCTTTTAAATAATTAGATATCATCTGGGGTTTCCCAGTTAAGAAAAGCAACTCGACCTGGGTCTGTACTGAATACCTTGCTATATTTTGGGGTGTTGTAGGCTAATTCTATTCTAAAAACAGTACACTGGGAATGTTAAAATGCTTTTTTCAGATTATTGGCTGCTTTAAAAGACTCAGTATAACACAGGCCCTGATGAGTCTACCTTATCTAAGGTTAAGTTTGTTCATCCAAGATTAGTGCTAATCAGAGTCTGTAAAACTAGTGGTTGAAGTCAGCAACTTTAGTTTCACAAATTTTACTATCTGGAGCAGCTGTGTTTGCTTTGAAAAGCCATCTTACCAGTTGTTGTCTGGCAGTTTCCCCTCTGGCCACTCGCCAGGTTAGAGAGCCAGATGTGCGTCCCCCAAGTTCACCAGGTTTCGGGGTCTTTGGGGATATAAATTCCACAAGCTCTACGAGTAGTCTTTCGAGGAGCTCCTTCCTCCGGTCTGCAGTAAGGGACTGCTGTCTCTGTAATAATATAGTTATAACAGATCAAATAAAGAATACCAAATCATAACACATACCTGCAGGACTGAAACCTTTAAAGACGAGAATCGGAACCCTCAGCTTTGATCACACCTCATCAGTGAGGCAAACCACCTGTCCATGAATTCAAGGGCCTTATCCCAAGGTGAAAAACTAATATAATGAACTGATGGTGAATGAATTGAAACTACAATCCCACCCCAGACTAAGTGAAATTAAACAATATCTGCAGTAACAGAAAGCAGGAATTCTTTACACAAACACACAAAAACAACATGTTTAAGTTAATAGATAAACTAGTACACCTACCACAGAAGTTAGCCCATTAATAGTTTCTCGAAGCCACCCTTCTTGGACTTGTGTTCTCCTGCTCAGAACTTCCTCATGTTTGCAAGAATACCTCCAGCTTACATCAACAACCTGAAATATTGACAGCCTTCTTCACACTGTGTTTTACCAGAATAATATTCCACCCAGTATCAGTTAAGAATTCTTGGTAAGCCATAACGTATTTTCTTATACAGACTGAAACATTTTAGCAAATTCAGTTGCTACAATAACTTAAGACAAGCTTCCTGAATCTAACCCGTCAACCTTTAAAATGGATTACAACACATCAATATATTTGTGTGTTTCTTGCAATAAAACAAATGCAATAAATAACACTGAAATCCTTAGGGTATGACTTGCTAAAATACCTTTGCTACCAAGACATTTTTTTTTCAAGCTTGAATAACTAGAGCAAAAAAAAAAAAAAAAAAGTTAACTTTGCCTACATTTTGAAGTAAAAAATAGAGAGCTTTACCTCATCCTTGGAGAAAGCGATGATGTAAGAGAGTTTTTTCCCCCAGCCAATCTCATAGAGGAGGGGCTTGTCACACACATTCTCACAGGGGTCACAGTGTAGCCACCTGTGCTGGGATGTGGAATACACTTCTGTCCAGACATGATCTGTTACACAGACAAAAGATTCACGACTTCTATAAATATCAGGTGATAAACCTGTGTGGAAATCAATTGGATATTAGAAGTATTAAATATTTCATTATATTCATCATTATATTTTGGGTGGTCACCAACCATGTACTGTAGCCTTCAAAGGCTGAGCCAATTAGGTGTGAAGAACCAAAGTGGTCAGACAGTCAATTGATTGACATGGCTCGGTCAGGGTTTGGTTGGCCTGGAGTCCCTAATTAGCTGGAGGGGCGTATCCTGAGGCGCTCTCGACCACAAAGGGAGGTTGCACTGAACAGTCGCTCCTCCTCCTAATCGCCTCTACAGCACGTCTGCTGCGTGCATCCAGGTCTGAATGAGAAGGATCAGCGTTCAGCTCAAAGTTATCAGTAAAACGTGAGTGCGAAAAAAAACAAGATCCCAGTTCAGCCTTTTAACAGTGGGACCCTCCTTATATTGGAGAGCGCACGGTCCGATCTTGGCCACCTTTTATTTATTAGCTGTGTTTTAATGGTTTTTGTTTTGGGACATTTTTACACTGTGTCAATACTGAGTGTTTCTCCCGCACTAGGTATACCATTGCTTGTACCTTAGTGGTGGCCACATACCACTGCACTACACTGTGCGATTATAAATAAATCTGTGCGCCTGTATCTGTGTCCTTGTCCAGTGAATTCCCTCAACCCTATAAAGAACCCTTTAACATTTGGTGGCAGTGGAGGGATTACTGGCCCTTCACAAGGCTATAGGGACATAGAGACGTTCACTGCACTGAAGCACCTGCTCCAGCAGAACCAGGCTGCACTGTTGGAAGCAATACCACTAGGTGGTCTCCTGATGGAGGTGCAGGGGCTTCACCCCTCTGAAACTGTTTAAGCGGGACAAGGGCAAGCCAGATGGAGACCTCAGCAGCCACTGGAGGCACTGCTGAGTGGAATGGACAAGGAGCTGGTGTTCAGCACACCAGAAGTGACCTGGGTGGGACAAGAACAAGCAGCATGTGACTCACAGAAGATACTGGAGGTGCTGCAATGAGAGCCAGAGGAGGAGTTGCCATCCCGTGGGCCAGAGAAGGAGGAGTTGCCGGCCCGTGGGCCACAGTAGGAGTAGCTGCCGTCCCAGAGAAGGAGGCGCTATGGTCCCAAATGCCCAGGAGGCAAGACTTGCCAGCCCAAAAGCCCAGGAGGGCAAGACTGTCTGTCCAAATGCCAGAGGGAGGACTTGCTGTCCATCAAATTTTTTTTTTTAAAAAAGGCAACAGCCATGCCCCCTCCAGCTTGCAGTCTACATGCTGCTGAGAGGAGCGTGTCAGAAAGCAAGAACGTCACCTGCACAACCACAAGCATTTGCACTCTTAGCATCCACATGTCTGGAGCTGTTGCTGCCAGTGCCCACACCGCTGCCAGTGTCGCCATTGCAGGGGCAAGTTATGTTGCCAGGGTTGCCCTCTGAGAGAAACCCCAAGGGTTTTGTTCATATAGTTATGACTTCCTACCATGCAGCTCTGAGCCTCAGTGAGGACGCACTGACCGGCTACTGATTAACAGGGCTCGCTCAGGGTTTGGTTGACCGCGAGTCCCTGGTTGACTGAAGGAACGTATCCTGAGGTGTTCCTGACCATAAAGGGATGTTACACTGAACACTCGCTCCTCCTCCTAATCACCTCTACAGCACGTCTGCTGCATGCATCCAGGTCTGGCTGAAAGGATCAGCGTTCGGTTCAAGAAAGGTATCAGTGAAACGTGAGTGCGAAATAAAACAAGACCCTGGAAAACAGGAACAAGTCACTGTGTGTGTGACTCAGGATCGTCAGGATTGAGATGGCCAGGTACGTGAACCAGGACTTGTGTGTTTGTGGAAGCAAGGCAAGTTTATGGGATCCGGTTACTAATAGCCAATAGTATAGCGAGGGCTCAGTTCAACCTTTTAACAGGTGGCCTGAGCTTGGCCACCTTTTATTTATTAGCTGTGTTTAAATGTGTTTTGTTTTGGGACATTTTTACACTGTGTCAACACTGAGTGTTTTCTCCCACACTAGGGATACCATTGTTGGTACCCTAGTATCGGCCACATACCACTGCACTACACTGTGTGATTATAAATAAATCTGCGGGCCTGTGTCACATGGCAACGTCAAACAACTGCCTCTGTGTCCTTGCCCAGTGAATTCCCTCAACCCTAGAAAGAACCCTTTCACACCTCCATTCACAGATTGTGAAATAACTAAGAATTGAAGAAATAACTAATAAATGAAGAAGAGAATCAGAGGTCCCTAATCACTTGTTCTAAGGAATGTTGATACAAAGTTTAACCAAGTGTTATATACAATAAGATACTATATGCATCACCGTACATGTTATGGTCCTGATGGGCTACTTTGTATGAAGTGTAATAAGATAAACAGATTAATAATAATGTTTTTTTTTTTTTTTTTCTCAATGTAGTGCAGTACTGATTTTGGTCATGTATTATGTACTAGACTGTCACATTGTTATCACATATATTATACTTACAAAAAAGGCATACCTGTGCTATCCCAGATATACCTTGCTTCCAATCCCACAGCTCTACAGCACAGAGTGAAGCAGTTTGCCCATTCTCCACATCTCCCCCGTCTTGTTTCCAGCAACTTCTCAGGATTGTTATATCTGGAAGGTTTCAGAATAGAATTACATGAAATGGTAATAAAAGTTTCAACATATTTCAATAGTTCTATAGTGTTACAAGATGACAAATGTAGCAACATTTACTACCACACATAAACTCTGCTTCTCAGCGCTCATTCTTTCCCATATGATTTGTTAAAAGTTAAATTGTCTATCAACACAGTTCCGGTGAAGTCTTAATTTGTGGATTTATCTGACTTATCTGTGTCACTGTTTTGGAAGAACGATGAGATTCAAGGTATTAAAAAAATATATATTTTTTTTTTCTTCTTGCTCTCACTGTTAAAAGTGGGTGGGCAGGGCAAGGGCAAGGGCAAGGGCAACGGCAGGGCCCCCCCCCCATTTAAAAAGTGCGTGGGCAGTGGCCCATTGGCCCACCTGTCTCCAGCACCTATGGTTGCAGGTAGCACTTAAACATGAGAGGAAGAAAACACAATAAAGATCTAGTCCTGTATTTTAATTCCTATTACTCTGTGTATCTGTGTACCTGGGATTAAAACAGAGATCCATGCCTAAATAGCACGTGGACATTACACATCTCATGGCTTTTTGATACAGACAAGTAAATGTGACCATTTCACCTGGCAAGCAACTGCCTAATATAATGTAGTTCTGCTATTTATTTGAGTGGATATTTAATCACTTTGTTATACCAATACACAAAAAGTAAGAAATGGTTTAAATAAAAAAAATCAATTGCTCAATGTAGTGTGGATACATATTTATTAGGAAATGTATGTTTTTTGTGAACAAAAATAAAGCATCCCTGTGTCACAGTATAGTGCAGTAATGCGCAAAGTGTGGGGCGCGGAGAATCAGTAATGGGGGCGCGACTATGAAAGGGGCAGTTGTGAAAAAAAATAATAATAATAATATATATATATATATATATATAGTTTTTTTTTTTTAAAGGAGAGACATTTTTTGTAATAAAATGTAGAAATAACAGCTAATTGTCCAAGTTCTCAAAAGAGTTTTGGCAATGTTAGATGAATGATGTTTGAACTGGCACGGTGCCAGTGAAACTCAGTGAACAGAGCAGAAACGGTGGCTTTCATATATTGGGTGCCAAGTGTGGGGGGGGGGGGGGGGGGGGGGCAAAAAAAAAAAAAAAAGCACTAATATTTTAACAAGTTTATTTTTTCCCCGGATTTAATGTAAAATCACGTATTTTTTTCCCAAAAAAGTCCAGATTTAGCTAAACATAAATGTTAAACACATTCTTAAAAGTTTGGAAATGTGTATATTTTATTTTGGCATTGTATGCAAAGAGGGTAGGGGAAGCAGGGGGATTGGCTCTATGAGTATAAGGGAAGCTCAGCTCAATTTCCTTTTGTGAAAACTCAGAAATATTATTTCAGATTTAACTGATGAACAATAATGTTTTTTAAATGCATCTATCTGTTAGGTAAATGTTGAATAACCAAGTGTAAAGGAAAAAAAAAGTCTGAAGTTATTGTATCTTTTCATATATTTTTTTCACAGATTTATTTGTTAGAAATGTTAGCTAAATGTTGATTCGCCAAGTGTAAAACAAAGATTTATAGACTGATTTTAAATGTTGAACTTGTGATACGCATTTTCAACATTTATAAGTTATATCAAAGTACAATTTCAAAACTTAACAATGTGTATGTTAACATTTATGTATTTAGCTAAATCTGGACTTTTTGTGCATGCTAAGAAAAGGGGCCGCATATAAAAAAGTGTAAAACCCAGTAGAATATATCGACAAATCATTAATTTTTGTAACAACCATCCATGAAGTTTCATTTAATTTAAAATACAAGATAAAGGCCAACCTTTAATCTGCATTTTGATAGTCAAATTGTTTTTCATACAATTTTATGCCTGTATTATATGGGTAAAAAGTTTTGTTTCATAAATGAAGAACCTAGTGCTTTGGACACAGGATTATGGTGTTCAGAAATACAACATTTCATCAGTGTAATAAGACCAGTTTCATAAATCTTTGACTTGGTACAGTACACTCTGTTTACAAGAATCACATTCATCCCGGGTGTTTTGATTCTTATAAGCAGTTGATTCTTAAAAGCGGACTGACATGATCACTGTGGTGCAGAATCAAACATAGTATGAGAATAACAAGAGCATGTTCCCTGGCTGCAGTGTAACAGGTTTACCACTAGATGTCACAAGTTCCCGCATGTATGCACACCCATGAAAAATCCACAGCTGCTTTTCCTTAACGAAAAGGATAATCAAAGGATAATAGTCAACTGGTTAACTGCTTGTTAAAGTTATTGACACCTTGACTGAAACGGCTCTGCTGATACCTTTGTGATGGAGGTATAGAGGAGAAAGGAATCAGAAGTATCAAAAAGAAACCAAAATTCAAGTAAGAGATCTAGTGTTTGTTCCACACAAGGTACTGTTAGGTTATTGCTCCAGCTGAGTGCTAGGTTTATTTTGTTTGTTTGATCAGCAGTTGTTTCGCCACCACAGTGTAAGAAAAATAAAACCAACACCGGTTTTAAACTGCAAATCAAGACTCCAGCCTGATCATTTACACTGTCCTCAGCCACTCTGTCACATTGCAATCAGCAAAAGTGTACCATCAGCAATTAAATACTGTATACAGATGTCAATGGTGCTCAATCACTGAGGACAATACATCAAAACAAGTCCTCGTGGGTAAGCAGCTTGTTATATGATCACAATTATGTTTACTCAAATCCTATGTTTACTCAAATCCTATTCTATTTTACTACAGTATACTTGAGAAGCGATCGTCTCGTGAGGGTGCCCAGTTTAACTGCCGTGCGGTGTTACTTGTAATGGCCTTTGAATTAAAATGACATCACAGTACAGTATTTTACTGTCTGGACTACCACTGCATTTAAGCATCTATGGCTTACTTATTTTCAATTGCGACGCAAAGCTCTGCAATCACTCCTCCTCCTCACCGCGCTGCGCCAACACACACAATAACACTCCTGTACTCGGTATGTATTAAATCAGGGCTTGTCAAACTCGGTCCTGGGGACCCCCTGTGGCTGCTGGTTTTCTTCCAACTCTCAAAAACTCTCTCAAGCTCTCAATTACTTAGAGACCCTTAATTGAATTGATAATTTGCTTAATTAGACCTTTTTACTTGTTTTCAGCTGTTAAACAGTTGCAGAATTCAAGTTACTTATCAGATGTTATAGCTAACTTGAAATATGCAACTGTTCAAGAGCTGAAAACAAGTAAAAAGTTCTAATTAAGCAAATTATCTGTTCAATTAAGGGTCTCGTTAAGTAACTGAGGAATGATTTGGTCCCAGTGGTTTTGATTACTATATTTGGTTGATTCTTATATCACTGACTCTTATAAACAGAGTGCAGTTAAAGAGGGAGTTATTTTTGACCTGAGTAATCCTTTAACAGTAGTCAAGAGCACCAATACTAACTGGACCACAGCATACCGTGGGAATCTGTTGCTCAAATGGCACTGGTTGCAGTAATGATTCTCCACTCTATGGGCATCCCATCGCAGGTCATCTGTGGACGGAGGTAGGTCACCAGCATTTTGGGTCTGGCCACCACACTTGCTGCAGGGCAGGCTGTTCACCCAGGAGAAGAACTCTTCCTTAAACCAGCGCAGAAGTTCTAGCAGCAGGAAATCCTCAACATTCACTTCACTGCCTAGAACATTGTGAGACCAGTGTTCGAAAAATCAGCACGTTTTACAGAGAACAAAAATTCAGTCACGGTAACAAAGTACAAGTTTGTTCATTTAAAAGCATCAGAAGATCCCTCAGAGACCCTGTCTCAATGTGATCTGCCACTTGACATCAAAAGAACAGCCTTATTAATGAATGAAACACATACACACACACATATAATTACATGGATGATATTTGCATCCTGAGCCATTCGAAAAAAGGGCATAATAGCACAATTCCTCCACAGGGCTTCTCAAACTCGTTCCTGGACCCCCTGTGGCTTCTGGTTTTCATTCCAACTGAGCTCTCAATTACTTAACTAGACCCTTCATTGAACTGATAATTTTCTTAATTAGACCTTTTTACTTGGACAAAAGTCTAAGTTTTACATCAACAGCTCACTGGGCACATACATAATGTTATTTACGTTTTAAACAGTGAGCAGATAGGTTTGTTGATTGTTCCTTGGAATAACCAAATACTGAGCTCAAGTCATGTGATTTCATAAAAACGGCAGGTGCTCAATGTTTGGTATTTGAGTGGAGTTAAAATTGCCAAAATTAGCTGATTAAGAATCTGTATAAACAGCCATTCAAAAAAACATGATTTTAATTAAAGCAAGAACAACGAAAAATACGACCGCACCCCGCTTGAGTAATGAAGCTCGTCTGGTCGCTATCGGCATGATTGAAGGCAGCCTGTCTGTGAGAGAAGCTGCTCGAAAAAAGTGATGTTCTGCTTCAGCAATCAGCAAACTAGTCTACAGAAACCAGGAAACCGGCTCTGTGGTGTCACATTTCATACTGAAAACTTGTTCAGACCATTTTCTGTGATTATGTTTGTTTATATATATATATATATAATATATATATATATATATATATATATATATATATATATATATATATATATATATAACATTGATTTAAACCCATCACACCTGAGTGTTCCGTTTCTTTTGTGCATCAGTGTGTGTGTGTGAGATATATGCATCATATATATATATATATTATATATATATATATATATATATATATATATATATATATATATATATATATATATATATACATACACACACACACACACACACACACACACAGCGATTCATGCGTCCTTCATAATGACAAATCTGCCCGATTCCAGCCTTGCTGAAGCACCCCCAGATGAGTCCAATTTTCAGCTTTGCCCAACACCTGGTCGTCTAATGGTTACACGGAGACCTGGAGAGGCCTACAAGCCACAGTGTCTCGCACCCACTGTGAAATGTGGTGGAGGATCAGAGGTGCTTCAGCAAGGCTGGAACCAGGCAGCTTTGGCATGAATCAAGCCAAGTACAAGGTTGTCCTGGAAGAAAACTTGCTTCCTTCTGCTCTGACAATGTTCCCCAACTCTGAGGATTGGTTGTTCCAGCAGGACAATGCTCCATGCCACACAGCCAGGTCAATCAAGGTGTGGATGGAGGACTATAAATAGTAAAACCAGAGAAACTGATAATTTTGCAGTGGTCTCTTAATTTATTCCTCTGGAATGTGTGTGTGTGTGTGTGTGTGTGTGTGTGTGTGTGTGTGTGTGCTGTGTGTGTGTTTGTGCCAGGAGTGGCATATATATATATATATATATATATATATATATATAGCATATATAGATATATATAATATATATATGAAAATCAGGGTTATTCCATATATATATATTTCTGAACTCTTCACAGCTCTGGAAAAAACTAAGAGACCACTGCAAAATTATCAGTTTCTCTGGTTTTACTATTTATAGGTATGTGTTTGGGTAAAATGAACATTTTTGTTTTATTCTATAAACTACTGACAACATTTCTCCCAAATTCCAAATAAAAATATTGTCATTTAGAGCATTTATTTGCAGAAAATGACAACTGGTCAAAATAACAAAAAAGATGCAGTGTTGTCAGACCTCGAATAATGCAAAGAAAATAAGTTCAGATTCATTTTTAAACAACACAATACTAATGTTTTAACTTAGAAGAGTTCAGAAATGAATATTTGGTGGAATAACCCTGATTTTCAAGCACAGCTTTCATGCGTCTTGGCATGCTCTCCACCAGTCTTTCACATTGATGTTGGGTGACTTTATGCCACTCCTGGCGCAAAAATTTAAACAGCTCGGCTTTGTTTGATGGCTTGTGACCATCCATCTTCCTCTTAAATTAAAGTAATTGAACCCATAATTGTTGTGTTTTTTTCTTAAGAGTTAAATGTGACTTGCATTCAGATTTATTTTTTTGTGTCCGTATCTGGAGTAAACACTGTGTGTGTGTTTGTGTGTGTGTGAACATAGAACCAATTAGGTATACAGCTCAATAGCCTGATCATGAGAGTTTAACACTAATGTCAATTTAGATTGATGTTTTACTTTTTCATTATCAACCAACAAACAAGCAACAAATGGTATATAAAATAAAAAACAATATCACAATATAATTTTGTCCACTACAGTCACAGCAAACATCTAGTCCAATACTTTGATAAAACAGACGTGTGACTAATAAAAGTAGGAAGAAACTGAAACAGATGGAGCCCAAACAATGGTTACAGTAAAAAGCTTGGACAGGACTCTGGAAACACAGGAAAGAAACTAGAGTGCCTGTAAATCAAGATGTTTATTATATTCAGAGACATATTTATGACTTACCTGGATCCACTTTTTTGGCTTCTGACAGATTTTCCTGAGCTCTTGTTTGCAGCAGTTGAGCCGGAATGCAGGAGAGAGCTTTTTGATGAAGGGCAGGGTTTTCATACACCATGACATGTTGAAAATTGGATTGCAGGGTTCTAAAAAAGCTCATATCAGAAGCCTAAATCAGAGAAAAAAGGGGAGGGGGGGGGATAATCAAACAGATGTACAGCACTATATGCCAATATTTTTAGTTTCACTTTGTTTTCACTTCCTGTTTCTCATTTTCTGGTCACATGACCGTGTTCCCTCCTATTTATTTGGAAAAGAGCTCTTTCACAATTGAACTCACTTGTACAGTAAGGCAAGGAACAGCACATTGGTTTGGTGGTTAGAGCTATTATTCTTGCTAACTTTCACAGTGTAAGATAGACCTATTGCACATAACATTTTAGCAGCTCAGTGGTTCAGATTCTTCTAAAGATAAACATGGACTTAATATATAAGAACTTAAGCATAGTGCTGCATGTTAAAGTATTCAGCTGACCAACTCTGGCTAAAATATTAAACCAATAATATTATATGGCACCTTTTGAAACAGCATATTGAGTCTGAAATCTGACTGGAGGGTAACATTAAGTTCTCCAGCTAATTATAACAGAATGTTTTGTTTTGGGGTTTTTTTACAGCAGAAATTTTCATGCAGTCTTTTTGCTTGTCCATTCGGCCACTATTTCGTAGACTTGTGATTGTTACATAATTAAAACAAATAACAATGCACCATTGCAGTTGGCTGGGAAGGCGCAGGGGTCCATGCTGGCTGAACTGGAGCGGAGGCAGAAATGCTGACTGGCTGGTGCTGGGCAGTGTCTGTGTTCTGGGCTTGTCCCAACGATGAGGAACGCCCACCCAGCCTCTGATCCCTTTCATTGGCAATTGATTCTCGTATCCGACGTAGTTGCTCCACAGATGCAGTCTTTGGAAACACAAGGTGAGTCTCTCCCTGGAATTAATTTTAAACCACATTTACATGTTTAGAAAAAAATATTGTCTGAAAATGCCCTGTTCCAGTTGTGTGAAGTTAAATAAATTGTAGCTAACACAATAACACACTAACTCTTACCTGTTTTGCATTTTAATAAGCTAAATAGGTCTCAAATGTGCAGTTTTGGAAAAATATATAACACTCTATTTCATTTTTAAACATGATCTCTATAGGAAGCTCTCAGTTTCTCTGATTTACACTTGCACTTCCTGGGTCATTTTGCCTCAGCAGTGTCTTCTGGGTCAAAGCATGCTACTGGCTAGGGGTCCCAGTGTTTCATCTGGTAAAAGCACACCTGCGTGGTACACAGAGCGAGTCATAAGCACAGGTTCGCGTCCTGGCTGTGCAACTTCAAAGGAAGCATCGCACTGGCTCTTGTCTGTTATGGAGGCAAAACTGGCAGGGGCAGTTTCTCCTCATCGCACTACAGTGAACCCTGCTGGCCAGGCGCCCAGTGGGCTCAAAGACGGACACCTGCAGGGCTGGCCTTTATCCTACAGGGGTTGGTAACTTGCTGACATCCGCTCACAAGTTCCTGGGTTAAAAAAGAAGCTGGCAGGCAAGACAGTCTAAAAGCACAGCTTGAAAACAAGATTTATTTAACCTACAGTAGTACCAGATATCATATCACCAGATATCATGTTTTAAAATGAAAATACATTTTTGCTGTAAGATGTTTCTTTTTTTCAAAACTATACACATTTGACTGCTTGCTCCCTACTGCTATGGAGATCTATCGCTCACTCCTCTCTTCCTTCTCTTCTACATTCACCTCTGCCAGATGCTCCTACTTTCACTCCATCACTCAATCTTCCACTAACAATCCCTGTAAACTTTTCTCCTCCTTCTCCTCCCTCTTTATACTGTCCCGTCTCGACTACTGCAACTCCCTCCTGGCCAGCCTCCCTGCCTTTGCTATCTGTCCGCTCTAGCTCATCCAAAACTGTGCTGCTCGCCTTGTCTTTTCCCTTCCTCGTTTCTCTTCTATGCTGCTCCGTTCTCTGCACTGGCTCCCTATCGCTGCTCACATCTAATACAAAACTCTTGTACTCGCTTATCACTGTCTTGATCATTCTGCTCCCTCCTATCTCCACCATGTCTCCCTACAACCCCCCCCCCCATCCCCTCCGCTCCTCCACCACCAGCAGATTAGCTGTACCCCCCCTCTGCTCCCAGGCTTCCAGAGCCTGCTCCTTCTCCACCCTTGCACCTCAGTGGTGGAACACACAGGCACACGTGGATATCTGTCACTGGCCACATTCTGGTGCTTCCTCAAGACACACCTGTTTAAACAGTAACTGTAAACTTCACAACTCTCAGCTATACTGGACTATATGGCACGCAATTGTACCAGTACTTGCATCAGCTTGTACTTGCACTACTCTACTACTGCTCCTAATTATCACTACTTCCTGTACCTTGTACTTGATTTCACTCTTACAGGTATCCGTATTCACATTTTTTGCAATTGCTCTTATTTGAAATTATTCTCATCCATTTCTTGTGCTTTTACTGGACTTTACTTGTATAAGCAAATATTTTTACTATAAGTTAACTGCTCTTACATGTAATTATTTACTGCATTCTTTATTTTGCTCTTATTTGATTTATCTGCTGCTGACTCTTGTACTGTATAACTGCTCTTATCAATAATGTGATATTCTGTAATGTGACATTTTATAATATGATATTTTTAACGTGATACTTTGTACTGTGACATTTTGTAATAACTGTAAGTCATCCTGGATAAGGGTGTCTGCTAAGAAACTAATAATAATAATAATAATAATAAATAGATGTGCACAGTGGGATATATTTATTAAACAGTTTGGTTAGCTACAATTACTTTAATCTTCAATCTGTCCTCATTACTGTATTTACTAAGAAAGCTTTACTCACTACAACTGTCTTAAACTAAGCATCTATAAATGTTGTGCTTTTTTTTTGTTTTTACAATCTGACAACTTTCATGGTTAAGGTAAAAAAAAACATATAGATACTGCACTCATTTTACGTGTAGGTAAGTATGTACATTACTAATGTCTTATTCAGTGTACTTGACTTGTAGTTTTACCTCAAAAACTATGATCAAGTTTTTAAAAGTTGCAAATAAGGTGCATTCTTTTCACACTCACACTGCAACACAATATACTGCACTAAATACTGCAGCATGTTTTTATACCTTTCCATGAACATTTATTAAAAAAACAAAGTTACCTCTTCAAATCCCATCTCGAAAAGGCATTCCACTGCCCCCCTGACTGGCAAAAGTCTTGATGAAAATGCAGGGTTTCCAATTCGAATTGATCTGTATTTGTCTTCATTAGGATTCCTGATTTAATAAAGATAGAATTAAATAAACTTAATTACGCAAGTACAATACTAAAATAATGACAGAATCAAATAAATTGATATGCAGTTTAAATTACATATATTATAATTAGCACTGTTTTTATCAAAGTGGTCACTTACAAATGTTTTTAGAAGTTTGTTTTGTCTTTTTTTTATTTATTAAGCTTATAACTTGTTTTTTGTTTTTTTTTAATTCTAATCTGACTTTTCGAAAATCTCGGCTCTATGCATCAGTATTGACCAAGATGGATCTTACCCGCAGCCAGTCCACAAACATTTTGCAGTAAACGGTGAAGTAATTTTTATTATAATCAATAGTTTTTACATAAACACACAAATAATGACTTTCTAACTGCTGGCTTTTTTATGTAAACATCAAAGTTTAACTAATATTCAATTAGTATGACACTGCAGAATTATACAACACAGTGAATGACACTCGTCAGCCGAAGCTTTAATAAGAGATTCCATGCTTACCGAAGAATGTTATCTGCGTAAGTCAACAGTAATTGTGATACATCTAGAAATGCATTGGTTGGATTTTCACATAATTCACTCACTCCTGGTGATCGTGCCATTTTTAGTTCACGCCGTTTCACGACTGCGCCGCCTGCGTAGAAATGCGTCACACTTGACGTACCTTGCAGCTGCATCAGCTTTTTGAACTCTATGGTTCCAGTTTATCTCCCTACCCTGCCAGTTCATCTTTCACACCTGCCTCTTGTATGGCAATTTATACAGTTGCTTATATGTTATGCAAAAATAAAGCATGTTAAATATAGATAAAATATCTGGATCACTTGTCATTTTATGTATGGTACTTAGAATACATAAACTGCCATGACAATAAAAGTGTCTTTAATGCGGGTTTGTTCTTTATTTCCCAATTCAACTTTTGCCAACACTCACTCACTGATGTTCTTTTTTTAATTATCAGCCAATCTAATTAAAACATATCGACCTGAAATATAACATTCCTGTGTAAATTATCATTTTTTAACAGGAAGATTAATACAAATGAATGTAACAGGAATTTCAAGAATAGTATTACAGCAGGTTAGAAAATACAGTTTTATTAGTTCATCAAATGCAAAGAAAACTTTCAGTCATTATACAGTGGTCATGTAAGTGTTTCCGCAATTACCCGCCATTACCTAGGTGGCAGTAGCAGCGGGTTTAAACATAACCACCGTTACTTTATATGCCTCTGAGTTGTTCAGAACTCCTTTGTTGTTTGCATCTGCTTCTGTTCTGTTCTCATGGCAAGCCGTTTTAACATGTCATTCTCCTTTTTTTTTAATAGAAAAACAAAAAAAAACATTACTGATGTCAGTAATAGAATTGCTGATTAAATACAAAGTTCTTGGCGCCCATAGTTCTCTCGCAACTACTTTTTGTAGCTGCTTAGAAGCAGACCTGTGTGACCCCAGCTAAGACCCACAGACTGTTATCAAGACAAACTTTAGTCGCAGATCTGCGCAAGCAGTTACCCGGGGCGCGTTCGCGGAGGTCATTCTACGCAGATTCCAGGCAGAATCTGAGCAGTTTAGCCAATGATCTTCTAAGAATGATCTCTGTGAACGCACCCATTGGCTAAATCGATCAGATTCTGAACAGAATCTGCGCAGAATGATCTGCGTGAACGGACCCCCAGAGTTCGAGCAATCGTGACGTGTTCAACATAGAGCTGTCTACATTATGCTTGAACGCATAGCATTTGTTTATTGTTTTTACATTAATACCATAGTTTAGGTATACGGCTCACAGTACTACATTTTCAGTACGCAATATTCACAATTAGCTATTCATTTCTAAATTTTGAGCCTTTCCAAAGATACTCTATTATTAAAATATAATGTGTTGACCTTGCCCGAGTTCAACAGTCAGTACGTTATTTGTCTAATAACTTTTCTGCCAGTCGATAAAATAATATGTTAGGGAAACCTGCCAACTGATAGAAAGCATGTTTGGTATTAATTTGTTCTGCCTCAAATTTTGGGGATTTGATATACTGTGTTGCCCTACGGTATAGTGCATTTGTGATGTCAGTTAGCATCTTTGACATTGACGACTGACTGATGCCCGATCTGTCCCCAGCTGTCGTCTGGATGGCTCCCGTCGCATAGAAATGTAGAGCTGCTGTAACCTTTACTGGTACTTTATTTCGTGACTTCGGGCTGTTGTCGATTCTAACTCATCATTCAACATATCACACAACTCTGTTATTGTGCAGGAGTCTATATCTACGCAGAACCGGCATAGGACTTACATCTGAAAATGTTGGTCGCGGTCTTACTATCCTGGGATGAGGGTAAGGTCGTCTTCTCCCTTCCCTCTCTTGCTGCACTCTGAGGCTCAATAATGCTTCAGTATCCTCCACTGTGTAATAACTTCGCCAGAGATCGCACCTTAATGTGTCATGTCTTAATTAGCGAGTGTATTTCGGTGTACTTACTGGGCACATCAGTGTTTTGCAACTTATGAAATTAAGGCGCTGTTTGCAAAATAGAACCAATTATTAATTTCAATTGCTTAACACACTAATGCGAGTGTATTTTCAAAAAGCGCAAAGACTAAAATTGCACTGAGCCACTGACTTATACAGAGATGCCAAGGGTTGACTATCCCAAAGAGTGAGATTTCAGGTCAAAGAGTGAGACTTTCCAGCTGATGTTATGTGTCGTTGCTTAAGGCAGGGCCTCTCTCTGGTCCTTGGGGACACACAAAAAGTCCAGGATTTGCTATAGGTTATTTTAAAATATACACTGCTTAATATTGCATACGAAACACACTATAATAATACATTATATTAATATGATACAAATAATAATAATAATAATAATAATAGTAATAATAATAAATAATAATAATAATAATACAATTAATTAACATACTTAATTTATCAGTGAGAGGATTGGAAATTGGTGCAAAAGGTACTCGTTGCTGCGACGACACTGCTCTGCTATTTGCACGTTGTGTTTCTCTTGATGGCCACAGGGCATCTTCAACGACAGGGTACATTTAGGAAAAATGACTGCTACTGGGACAATGAATAGCCACTTATTTGTCCAGTGCGCTTTGAATTTGGAGATGCACCTTGCAGAACCTGTAAGCTTTTTTTTTTTTTTTTTTTTTTTTTTTTTTGCGGGGGTATAACTCATGGCCTGTAGTCAGTCTCCTTGGCTACCACAGCACACATGCCCGCTCTTTCCAATGAGGCTCCGGATGTACTGCTGTCTCTTGCAGCGCATGAGTAAAAATATTGTATGTGTGTGTGTGTGTGTGTGTGTGTGTGTGTGTGTGTGTGTGTGTCTATATCTAGAGAGAGAGCGAGAGAGACACACACACATAAATTATGTCTGCTTATATTAGTTTGGCAAAGGTTTTTTGCGACCTGTTATTCCCTTTGACCCTTTTGAAAACACTATACAACACAATTTTTGTTCCTGGGTAGTAAGTGTTATTTCCTAATTGCTTATGCCTCAAAAGTATAGAAAATGGCTATTATTCCCCACAGACTTTTGTGACCAGGACAGTGATATTTTGAAATTTACCTATTTCCAATGAGAAAACAGGCAAATTTGTGTCTTTTCGTTCACATAAAGTCAGAAAAAAAAACATATGAATCCAAATTAACATGTATTTATACTAAAGTAATACAAAAATGAATACAAAAGATTTAGAAGTGAGTAGTTTTTCGTGATTTACAATTATACTGTAAATCACTTTCACGAATCAGCCCCCAAATGTAGTCTCCCGTGATGTTCTCGTTATACTGTCCTTGGTAGCAGCGTTCAAAGTCCAGTATATCCTGGTGGAAGCGCTCTCCATCCTTGAATTTATCAAGATGAGCATCAAGGATATGGACTTTGAGGGACATCCTACAGCCCATTGTGCCGTAGTTCTTCACCAGAGTCTCAACCAGCTCCACATAGTTTTCGGCCTTGTGATTGCCCAGGAAGCCCCGAACCACTGCGACAAAGCTGTTCCAAGCCGCTTTCTCCTTACTAGTGAGCTTCTTGGGGAATTCATTGCACTCCAGGATCTTCTTTATCTGTGGTCCGACGAAGACACCGGCTTTGACCTTTGCCTCAGACAGGTTAGGGAAGAAGTCTTGAAGGTACTTGAAGGCTGCCGACTGCTTATCTAAAGCTCTGACAAATTGTTTCATAGGCCCAATTTGATGTGCAGTGGTGGCATCAGCACCTTCCGGGGGTCCACCAGTGGCTCCCACTTGACGTTGTTCCTCCCCACAGAGAACTCGGTCCGCTGTTGCCAGTCCCACCTGTGGTAGTGCGCCTTGGTGTCCCTGCTGTCCCAAAGGCAAAGATAGCAGGGAAACTTGGTAAAACTGCCTTGGAGACCCATCAGGAATGCCACCATTTTGAAGTCTCCTATGACCTCCCAGCCGTACTCATCATACTTCAAGGTGTCCAGCAAGGTCTTGATGCTGTTGTAATCCTCTTTGAGGTGCACCGAGTGAGCCAGGGGAAGAGACGGGTACTTGTTACCATTATGGAGCAGCACGGCTTTGAGGCTCCTGGATGAGCTGACAGTGAAAAGGCGCCACTCATTCTGGTTACAGGCGATTCCGATTGCCTCGAACAGACTGGTCACATTGTGGCAGAAGCAGAGCCCATCTTGACGGGTGAAGAAGCTGGAAAAAAATTGGTGACGCTTCCTTTGATCTGCGACTTGCACACTTTCATCCAACAAGTTCCACTGCTTGAGCCTAGACGTCAAAAGCTCGGCATTGGACTTGGTGAGACCCAATGAGAGAGCTGCTCTCTCTCTGGAGGAGTGGGTACGGGGAGCTCATGGCAGTGTGGCACCGGGGCGATGGATGAAGGAAGGTCCGGATATGTGATAGCAGGTGCATTCTTGCCAGTCCGACGTTTGGAAGGGTCCACCATGCAGAAGTAGCAGTTGCTTGAGTGGTCAGTGGGTTCCAGCCAAATTCTTGGGATAGCGAACTTCATGGCTCTCTTTTCCCCTCTGTACCATCCTACAAAAATACATTTATTTCACCCATGACTAACGTGTAAGAGATTCTCGCAACATTTTTCATATATTATATATTTTTTCAATAACACTGAAAATTGTAAAATATTTTAAAATTAAAAACTTTTTCAATTTTAAAAATTTTAACAAATTTTATAACATAAAATTCAGAGCAACAATTGTCCATCTTACCTTCCTTAGTTTTTTTTTTGCAGTGCTCGCAGGTGAATTGAGGTGCCCAGGGTTTGTCTTGATCCCCGACAGGCATGCCGAAATATGCCTTGTAGACCTCACACATCTTAGCAGATGCTTCTACGGAGTACTTTTTTGCTCTTGTCTTGATAAATTGGCCGCAGACATAGCAAAATGCGTCTGCCGGATGCTTGCAGCCTCTTGATGCCATCTCAGAAAAATGCAGATATGTATCCACTTAGGCAGTTGAAACTAAACTGAACTGGTGGGCTTAAGGCCCCTGTATTTATACTACTATTTATATTATTAGAAAGTTCTAGAAGTTACTCCAAGTTTACTCAGCACTGAATCTATCTGGAATGTTCTGGAAAATAGGTAAATTTCAAAATATCACTGTCCTGGTCACAAAAGCAAAGTTTGTGGGGAATAATAGCCGTTTTCTATGCTTTTGAGGCATAAGCAAATAGGAAATAACACTTACTACCCAGGAACCAAAAAAAAAAAAAAAAAAAATGATGCGGTTTTGTGCAGCAGGGAGCGCTGCATTTTCCTGCTGCAGTTTACTGACTTGCAGTAAGTTCATCTTGAATCTAGTTGTAGTGCCGTTTTCTTGTGTGTGTCTCATATGAGGTCCTAATTTTATAAACAGACAAAGACGTAATTTAAAACTGGGACGTGTGGTGCACGTAAGACTGTATCCTTTTTATATTGTAAATATGAATACATCCCTCGTCATACTAGATGTGTTGATTTTTAATTAACAAACTTTACGAATTACTTATTGATATATGTTACATCGACTGCCATTTTGATGTAATACTGGTTATATCTCTCTTTAGATTATGGGTATAATGGCACTCTGATCATTAGTAAACTGGCTGGAGTGCTCTGTGGTGTCGTTCCTAAACTGAGATGAGCTTTAGAGCTGGATTCTCAGCGTTCACTTTCAAAATGGTTAACGGCTCACTGTGGTGGATGAAGGGTATGTTATAAACCTATTTGTATTATTTATTTCTGTATTTGTCAGCTAGCATTTTCTAGATCAGTTGTTAGCACTGAGCAGTTTTTCTTTATAAAAAAAAAAATCAAACTGAAGTCAGTTTGATTACAGTGGTATTAGATGTATTAGACTCATGTATATATATATATATATATATATATATATATATATATATATATATATATATATATATATATAAACTCTCACACACACATTTAAACGTTAGGTGTAATTCTTAAATGGTTATATTGGTCTAAGAAAAAGCCATTGAACGGCACAACTGCATAATGATCATAGTATAGTACTATCAGTATTAAACTGTTTTAGATCGTTCGAAAACTAAAGAGAAAATTCACGCTCTGAAGCATTCCGAAGAGATTTCTCGGAAGCTCTTAGTTTCAGAGCTTCAGATTTAGTTTACGAACGCACACTTTGTAATTTGGTAATCGGAAAAAAGGTTGAATGACAAGAGTTGGTCTTTTAAAACATTTTATTCTTGGGAATTGTACATTATTCAACCAAGTAGTTACATCTATATCCCTTTTTGCAGTGTATTAAGGTTGCGTTGTTATATTGTGTGCCGCCTTAGTTCAAAATAATAAATAATTTTAACAAAACAAGCTTCCGGCATTATATGGACACATTCTAAATTTTTTTTTTTTTTTTGACAGTGTGATTTTGTTAGTTATATATATTTAACATGTTATATTATAGATTAAAATATGTTGGGGTTTTTTTTGTTTGTTTTTTTTTTTTTTAGCAGCAGCACAGTGAATTTTCTTTTTTCTTTTTTTTTTTAAACGATTCCAGTATGCTGCTAAACCAGGTTCTGAGATCGGCACCACTTACCCTTTTGAGCCTCACAAGCTGTTTCAGTCAGAGTTACAGTAATGTTCCAGTGAGACTGTACAGCAGCCCTGTTCCCCAGAAGACTCCAAGGAGGGTTGTGATTACTGGAATAGGCCTGGTATCTCCCCTTGGAGTTGGCACCTCTTTGCCTTGGAAGCGCTTGATAAGCGGGGAAAGTGGAATTGTCAGTCTGAAGACTGATGATTATAAAAAAGTGCCTTGCAAAGTGGCAGCCTGCGTGCCAAGAGGAGATGGAGTAGGTGAGTTCAAGGAGGAGATGTTTGTGTCTAAAGCGGATATAAAGGCCATGTCCCCGGCAACAATCATGGCCCTAGCGGCAGCAGAGCTGGCATTGAAAGACTCAGGATGGTACCCGCAGAGTGAGCTCGACCAATTAACCAGTGGAGTAGCAGTGGGCATGGGAATGGTCCCGCTGGAGGATATTGCAGGAACAGCTATAATGTTCAAGACCAAAGGCTACAACAAAGTCAGTCCCTATTTTGTGCCCCGGATACTAGTCAACATGGCTGCAGGCCAGATCAGCATCAAATACAAGCTCAAAGGCCCTAATCATGCTGTGTCAACTGCCTGCACCACAGGGGCACATGCGGTTGGAGATGCTTCCAGGTTTATTGCCCATGGCGATGCAGCAGTGATGATTGCAGGAGGGACAGAAGCTTGCATTGGTCCACTGTCCATTGCTGGCTTTGCCAGAGCCCATGCACTAAGCACCAGCTGGAACTCAACACCTAAACTTGCATCTCGCCCCTTCCACCCAGAGAGAGATGGGTTTGTGATGGGAGAAGGGGCGGCAGTGTTGATACTAGAGGAATACAAGCATGCGATAGACAGGGGAGCCAGGATCTATGCAGAAGTGCTGGGTTATGGACTTTCTGGTGATGCCAGTCACATGACAGCACCAAGCTCTGATGGCGATGGCGCATTTAGGTATGTTTATATTGAATTTATTTATCCTTCTTCGTTAGCTGTGGTTCTTCCCTCCCAAGTATAAACGTGATTTCGTGTGAAAATGTATGTCTTTATTTCAGCTTATACTCCACAGCCACTACTGTTTTATACGCTGTAAAATCAGTCTCTTATATTGTTAATGGCTCTAAGATAATGAATGTAGGAATATAGTTTGAATAACAAGTATAACCACTCCTTTTAACATGGAAAAACAGTGGTTTGGATTAAGTTACATTTATTGTTGATACTGGTAGAAAATATTTGGTCAGTTAAAGTGTACAATGGGTTTTTACTGTAGTATGTCACAAATTCACTATTATTTTATTTACAGGTGCATGTCTGCTGCTATTAAAGATGCTGGCATACACCCTGAAGAGGTAACCTACATAAATGCACATGCAACATCCACTCCACTAGGGGATGCTGCTGAGAACCAAGCTATCAAGAGACTTTTCCAAAATAATTCCCACTCATTGGCTGTTTCCTCCACTAAGGGTGCAACAGGGCACCTTCTGGGAGCCGCAGGGGCTTTAGAGGCTGCCTTCACTGCCCTGGCGTGCTACCATGGTACTCTACCCCCTACTCTCAATCTTGACAGGACAGGCCCTGGGTTTGACCTGAATTACATTCCGTGCACAGCCCAGGAGTGGAAGACTGCCGGCAGACGGATAGCACTTACCAACTCATTTGGATTTGGGGGCACCAATGCAACACTCTGTTTTTCCAGTATGGTCTTGTAGAATTTAAGTGCTTAAAAAACTTATTTTATATTACTTTAGTTTTACAGGTATTTATCTAAATGTCATTAACAATAATAACCTCAATAGATAAATTTTGGTAATATAATGTTATTGGAATATGTCCACATACATTGATGAGGTTGGATTATAAATGCTATTAAATACCATTTTCACATGCACAGAGTATATTATTGTATTATTCCCGTAAATGTGTTGAAAACAAAGCAGGCAATAGATGAACAGCAGATGGTGCTGATTCATAATAAGAAGAGTACTTTTGAATTATGTTACATTGATATTTAAACAGTCAAGTTAGAATAAAGAGTGGTGAAAAACTAGCGTGGCTGTATACACAGACCAAAGATTTTGTTAAATCTAGGGTATTACCACAGTCCCAATGCCATTCCTCATGCATGTGTGAAAATCATGTTTTGGTGGTTTTTCTTTCTGTTGAAAACCTAGAAACAAAAAAAAGCATTTTCAAAATACATGTTAAACAAGACACAGTTGTGGATAACTTGGCTCCTGTTTATTCATAAAATGCGTTAGTTGTGCCTTGTTTAACTTTGATTTTGTATAATGTATACAGCTGATCCTTTGTTGGTAACTTATCTACACAATAATAAAAAAGTGGTCAGATAAAGTATACAGAATTTTGTTAACTATGTATTATCAAGTCCAGTTTAAACTCATCATGATCCACTGAAGAAATAAATGATTTGGAAAACAGCAGTGTAACATGTTATTAATTACATATACAGTATTTAACAGCACAGGCCTTGTAAAATATTACTGTAGTACTGTATATATGACTTAGCCCTCTTACCTCTGGAATCATATGTGTAAGCCAGTCTTTTTAAACCCCTCTGTACCAAATTCATACCATATATGGGCAAATCAAATTGTTATTGTTGCTGCCAAATGGATCCTAAAACAGACATGCAAACGACCAAGATAAAATACTACAGAGATTTGCCTGTTCCCCATATGCACTTCATAAATCAATTCCTAGAAATCACCAAGACCTATTACGGTTCTGCATGGGACTAAATATAATAAATTGCATTGAATGACTTCACATATTTTGCTGGACCTTTGGAGCACCCTTTACAGACAGTACTGAGCCTTTCACATACAAATCTCTATGTGAACTTGCCAGGGTTCACTGGCTAAACAAGATAGTATATTAACCTTTTTTAATTGAATATCTCATTGTAACGGGTGTGAGTATCCGCCATCATGTTTAGAGACACAGGATGTTTTATTTGCCATGCCCCCAGGGTACAAGCAATGGTAGTACAACAGCAGGAGAACATACACAAGGGTGTCAAACTCTAGTCCTCGAGGGCGGCAGGGTCTTCTGATTTTCATTTCAACTTAAGCACTCAATTAACTTAATTGATATTATAATTTGTTCACTTGGTCGTATTTAGTTTTTATTCAAGGTCTTTTAAAGTTGATTTTTAAAAAATAAATTCATTTAATATTTTTTAATGAACTTGGATTTAACACAGGCATTTATCAAACAGCTATTTTTTCTTTCATTTTAGCTAATACCTGCTTACAGTGTCAGACTCACCTGACATGAACTACAGAATCTGGACAGTCTGCAGTTTTTGTACTGCTGCAGATTCAGTTGTACAGTGTAGACAGCAAACATAATGTGTGCACGGTGTTATAGAAAATCTACTTTGAACTTCCTTATACCCTTTTAGGATTTCAAACTTATGAAGAGCCTGATCATTCCAACAGACACAGTCTTCTATTGAGCAGTTTTGGAATAGCTGTGTTGTTCGCTAGATGGTGACAACAGTTTATTCTCTCAGCTGTATCATGTAAAAAAAGCACATGGAAACAAGTTAACCTTACGTTTATATTGAAATTATATCTTATATATCATATGCTGTAGATCAAAAATATGCTTTGCCTTTTTATATTTGCAAAAATTCTGAGTGGCTCTTATTGCAGTTACTTAAATATGAACCAAAATTGTAATAAGAAAGACCCAGGATGATTAAAAACATCAAGGGCCTTCCGATAGCTCCAGATCCGCGTGTGGTGGCAGCCCCAGCAGGCGGTGGCGAACTGGCATCCCCGAGCGATGGCAAAAAGGGATAAGTGGTGCAGGCGTGGCAGCCCTAGGCGGTGCAGGCGCTGGTTTATTTCCTGGTGTGAATTTCTGTTCTACTGTATATTTTAAATAAATTGGAATAATTTTTATTTTAAAGAAATGTAATGTCAGCTTCATATCTGTTTATTTTAAGCAGTGCATCAAACATTGAAAGGGTTGTTATGTAGCATATTGGATAGTATGAGAAAGGAAATATGTTTTCTATTTGCTGAAGATCAATGAACTGCAAGGTAGCGTGCCAGTCTCAGTAAATTGGAATGCCACCTTCAGACATCACAACAGGCAACTATTACAACAGGAAAATGACATAGGACAAATTCTAATTAGTAAAGGGAAAAAAGGAAGATACACAGAGGGAGTTCATTGTTTTTATTGGGTTTACATGGATTTACTAGTAGTAAAACCATAACCAGCCATATACAAAACACATTTCACTTAAGTTTTATTTCAATAGTTTTGAATTACCTATTTTTGGAGGTTAGAGTGGAAAGAAATTCCAACCTGCTTGTGGCATGATAGCTTCACAGGAATAGAGACTCAGAGACAGGAAAACTGCAGTTTAAGAGCTATAGCACACCTTTATTAATTAAACCAAACAAAACAAGCAGGGCACAAGGGCCAAAATTAAAAGTTAAAACAAGAAGGATTAGATCCAATCCAAATACTTACTAGTTCCAGGCTGGGCAACACCTTCACTGGCTTTCTCCAAAACACCACACCAACAAAGCCTTTTTTCCTCCCTTTTTATAAATGTGGCCATTCCCCAATGTTCTAATTAGAGAATGGCCACACTTGTGATTGTTGGCAGGGATAGATTTAACCCCATCCCTGCCAACCCTACATTCACACAACTATTTCTGAAGGAAAATATGGAAAATAAAACGGCTGAAGTGTAGTAGTGAGGGATATAATGGATCGTTCATGGAAAGCAGTCGCAACGAGCAGCTTTTCAATTCAGTGAATTGCAGGGGAGAGTCTATGGAAGACAGAAAGTATATGAATGTGTCTACATTTTGCTTTCCTCTGTCCAAATCCTCATATCATGCAGAAGCTGTTTCATACTTGCAAGAGAAAAAAACCTAGTAAACAGAAAGGAGCCTAAAGCACTTCATTTACTTGACAAAAATCAACAGATGGAAGATATAATGTCTATATAATTGTTCTTGACTCAGCTGTGTCTTTAAAAAGATTGAGAACAGAAAAATGAGTGGAGATGACCGACAGGTGAACCCACAAACCACAATAAACTTCTTGTTTCCAGTGAAGCAGTGCAATTGTCTCTTTGGTCCTTAGTAAGAAAGTCAGTTTTTTACAGATTTCATCTGATTTGAGATCTTGGAAGATACTTACAGCCCACAGCAAAATAAACCATTGAAAAAGAATTACACATCACTTCACTCTCTTATCTCAAGGCCTAAATGCCATATCATGAGGCCCTTTTCAGAATATTCCCTTATATATATTTTTTTGAAGAGCGACCAAGTGCAAGAGGGCCTGCAATCATTCATGCAATAAGTTAATCCAACAGTTCCCATGAATATATAATACATTCATAGACAAGTATATATTTTTTGTAAGTCAATAAAACATATTTATTTTATCTTACTTCAAAGTCTAGTTTGACTGCTCATCAGATATTGATACAAATTCTTTTGAAAGATTGTGTAATCATGATACAGGCCTGCTTGGATTTTACTCAGTGCACCATTGTCTGTTTATTTTTTGTTTCATCAAGACTTCCAAGGTTCAAATCAACAGCAATTGGGGCTTTTTTCTGCTCTATTAGGTCCAGATAATCGGCCATTCACATGTTTCTTAGACACTCCTGGAAAAATATTACAAAGCATAAATGTATTGTGATACTTCTTTATATGATGTAATGATGATGAAAGGATTTCTTAAGCAGTTTCAAAAAATGTTAATTTCGAAAGCTGTTATTCTGCCAGATCAGCTATCCAAGGGGAAATAAATCCATACTTGAAAAGTGTTATTCTACGCATAATGGAAAGCAGTAGTGTGTGAAAAAACAAATAATTCACCATCAGGTTATATCATGCCTTTATAAACCATAACCTGGAGGTGAGAAAATCCCCTGGAACTGAACCTCCACTGGGGGTTCTGACATGCGACAAGCCTATATCTATCCATTTGAAACATTAGAGTGGCCTCCATTCTTCCTGATCTGCTTCGGGTGATTGTACCTGCACCCCCTTTCCTAGGTCTGCTGTGTGATCATTCAAGGTTAAACCTATCAATTTCCACTCAGATTTAGTTCTCTGCTTTGCTCAATATCCCTTGTTAGTCATATCTTAGCAATACTCGTTCAGGTATACTGTACTTCAAGCAAGCCAAGGCTCATGATATAATGAAATCATTATATAAAAAGCAACATATCTTATGCTATCTTCTAGTCTATCTAGTTTAATTAGTTATTCACCATAACATTATCATTGCAGCTTTGCTGTGGTTCAGAGAGGCACAGTGACAACCCCTTCACGTCCCCCCATGTAAATTTACTCTGCCCCTTAATGTAAATTATACCTGTAGATCTTACCTGTTTCATATTCCCTCCCTATCTCCTCCATCTCTGTGTGGCAATTCTCTCTCCCTGTGGGGTGTAATGGAATTACTTTGCTTTCCCAACCTCCAGGCATCAAACTGAATTTCGAGAAGGAGATCAACTAAGTCTCCTAGTGAGAGAGAATCTGGACCAATGTGTCTGCGCTAATTTGTCTGTGCTTGATGGTCTCTAATTAAAAAAAAAAAAAAACCTTAAACTCATTGCTTTGTCCCTGTGCCACGTTGAACTATTTTTCAAAGGAAAATGCTAAATATTAAGGTTCAGTGCAGTAGCACTGGCATTGGTTGATTCGATCAATCTCTATAGGTGCCACAGCTGGACTGTTTATACCATTTTAAAACACTGGGGATTTCATCAACCACTTATTGGTGAATTCCTGGGATTACCCCTAAAAACTATTTAGCTCACACCATTTCTTTCTTTCCTGGTGACCTTACCTTTTACAACCATTAAATATTTGGATTTTCCATCGATTCCCTTTACAGTCGTCTCAGATACTGACACACACAAGCACTTCTTGCATTGTACCTCAATCAAGACAATAAAAGAGCAGCACTTTTGATTTTATCTGCACCTTTTAATACATTTTTCATTCAGGCTTTTCAATTAGGGTACACTGAGGCTGAATTATTTTCACCATGGAAACAGTTCAGCCGGTTTCCTCTTTAATATTCAATCCCCCCTCAGGGGAGTTCAGTGTCTGTTTGCCACATACATTTAGAGCCTCATTTCCCAACACTGACAGTCTCACATTCTGATTTTCATGAAGGTGTTGGCTCTGATACAGTACCAGGATCTAAGCCATGCTTCAGACCCACCACCTGGTTTATCATACACCGAGTTAAATAAGGAAAGATGAACTTTTGACATAACATTAGTGCAAGCTGCAGTAATATCTCGTCAGAACACTTAAGTTTAAAATGAATTTGCACAATGAGTTAGAGCTTGTAATGTCCATGTAAGTAAGGAAGCAATATTAACTTAAACATGAACTTGAAATTCCTCTCTAAATTACCTTCCTGTTGACATCTACAGAAATAGTGAATTCTCCAGGTGGATCAGCAAGCTTCATTGCTGCTCTTTCAAATGTCTTCCCGCATTATCATAGTCTGAATGTCATTGAATGGTTACTGCTGGTATACTTCCTAAGCTCTCCAGTTTATGGCTGAGCTCATCTTCAGCCTTTTGACTGCTGTGCATTCACTTTGTTTCAATGAAAGTTTCCAATTTCAGTCAAGTGACCCCATAAAGGAACAACCTAATGCAATAATTGCGAGTAAGGTTTCATGTTAGCTAACTTAGAGCAAATATTTGGCATGAGTCACTGTAACAAAGACGGCTGCAGTGGGCGACGTCAGACCAGAAACAGGAACCAGAAAATAAACAGAGAGGTGGAGTTTGGTGAAGCTGAGCGATTGGTTTCGCTTAGTATTTATTAATGAAACAGACAGAAAATAAAAGGTTGTAAAGACAAAACACACAGGACATGGTACATTCGCCAAAATAAACAGACAAACAAAACGGACTACATAGACACGGTGAGCTGATATTTAACTATTATTATTATTATAACCTCTGTCTCCAATCCCATTCTCCACTCACCGAACACACAACCCCGAGTGGGTGAAAACATGCAGCTTTTATGCAGCTGTACCGAGACTCGATTGCTAATCAATCATTCAGTTGGAGTCGCGGTACAACTGCACGTGAATTAATAAAGTGCAATTCCCCGTGCTCACATATTATTAAATTTTACTTGCACGTAAAGTGCTGTGCAATCCTCGTGCCTAAATATAAATATACATTTTAAACACTCGTGTTACACAGACCCGTTTATATCCCATGTACCAAAGACTACACACCAACATTAACACACAACATACAACAAAAAATACACATGGGGGGGGGGGGGGGGGGGGGACACTTTGCCACATATACCCCCCCTTGTGCAAAGCACACATGGCCTCAATGGCAACCTCCCCCCTTAAAATCCAAAAAGTCTTGCTCAAAGTCCTGGGCCAAGAACAGGGACTTTAAGGGGTTGATGGGTGGCAATGTTGCCAGTAGCCAGGCTGCTACTGGCCATGCTGTCAGCAGACGTGCTGACAGTGGGGTGAATGTCTCCACCCGCTGTACCACCGGCAGCGGAAATGCTGCCAATGGTGCGACTCCTTCAGCTGGGGCAAGTCCAGTAGCGGAAAAGCTGTCAGGACAAGCTGGGATGCGGGTTTTGGCCTTCTTCTCGGCCACTGTGGCGAGGTGGTTCTTCCCCGTGCTTCCCTCAGCAGCCTATGCAAGGGCTGCTGAGGACTGCCAGCATTTAGTCCTGGTTCTTCTGGTGAAGGGAGAGGAAGCTCTTGCTCTTCGCTCCCTGATGGTGATGGAGGCAGAGGCAGCTCCAGTTCCTCGTGATGGTGGGGGAGGTGATACCAGCAGGCATTCATCCTCTGCTGGTGGAGGAAGTGATACCAGCAGGCATTCATCCTCTGCTGGTGTGGGAAGTGATACCAGCAGGTATTCACCCTCTGCTGGTAGAAGGGGACCCAGCAGGCATTCATCCTCTGCTGGTGGAGGTGGCGGAGGCAGAGGCAGCTCCTGCTGCTCTGCTCCTGGCGGTGGAGGTGGCAGAGGCGTGTAGTCTCCTGGCGACGGAGGTTTATACTCCATGTACCAGTGACTATACACCAACATTAACACACAACACAAAATACACACAGGGGCGGGGCACTTTGCCACAGTCACTAATACCACAACCAAACAACATAAATAATGCATGATCGTATTCATAGAAACTACATGATTGACGTACTTTTTCAAAATTCTCCAGGTAAAGATCTCGGCAGAGACACTTGGTTACTTCAGTTGATTCTTCCACTTTGAAAAATTTTTAAAATTATTATTATTATTATTATTATTATTATTATTATTATATAGTTTAAATCTGTACACTGAGGAAAGCAATAGCCAAAATGTTTTTACCTTAGAATGTTGATTGAGTGCTTCAAAGTTATGGGGTAAATACATAAATATATTCAGATACAATTGCCTAACTTAACTGTGAAGCTAACTGGTGGACAACAAGATAGATACATATTTGGCAATGCCATTTGTTTTAAAGTTTGATTGTTGTGGTTTCTTGGGAGAGTTTCTAGATCTACATTTCATGAGTTATTAGCATTAACTAAAAGCTCAGGGCCTTAGGCTGAAATTTTCATTCATTAGGTTCAACAGTTTGAGTGGCGAGTGAGCTGTGACTTGAGTGTTCACTGCAGCTTTGCCACAGCCACTGTGTCAGGTAAAAGAGAAACCTTGCATTCCTCTGGAGAAGGTCAATGTGGCAGGCTTCACAGTGTGCACACATCCACTTTGCAATGTTTACAAGAGACTGTTATCTGAAGCGTATAAACATTTCCACTATCGGTTTTGACAATTTACACACACATTGTTCCACCCATTAATATTCCACATGACTTAGGATGCACAATTAAAATCAGTGTCCCTAAGATTTTGAATGCATTTTCTTATGTTTTTTAAGCTTCCGTACCAATTATACAGAATTGTCCAATTCAATTTAATTTCTAAAACATTGTCTTCACTTCAAAAAGTCTGTCAAAATGCACACAAATGAACAGCAGCAGCTTCATGCAAGACCACACATATTAGAGTGCCTCCTGATTTCCCCCCCCCCCCCTGGTTAGCATCCCACTTACTGCCATTCTGTTTTACTGAAACCATGGGATAGGTTGATTATAAGGTGGGATATAGGGCCACAAATTTGGAGCAGGGGATAAGCAAAAAAAAATAAATCACAGCTGCTGAAACATGCAATGCATTTTTTAGTTTCCATTTTCTAGTTTCTGTGCACCCACATCCACAAAAAACAAGCCAAGGGAAACAAAATGCTTTACCCGTGCTTAACTATTCCAGCCACGGGTAGGTTACATACTATTCCCTTCCATAATGTCTTTCTCTACTCACTGGAAATGACACTACTTAAGCAATAGACCCTGAAAAAGAGGGCTTTACCATTTGGTAAGGCCCACCTCCTGTCATCAAATGGCAGGAGGTGGTCCTTGTCTGGTAGCATTCACTCAAGCTTCATTATACCATTGGTGGACACTTCGTGGGTATTTCTCCTTATCATGCTTCTAACTATGTGTCCTCACCCCTCCCCCCAGTCTTGTTTAAGATCAGAAAGGTTGGTATGTGTGTGTGAGAATGTTTAAAAAAACACATATTACTTAGTTTTATATGCAATGAGGATGGATCCAGATTCCTCGACCCAGTGGTACTTGTTTTTATTGACTGTACACCAGGAATGCACTGTATACTAAGTAGATTCTAGGTTTGGCATTCCCTGCTCCACATTCGGCCACAAAGAACACATCCACTGTGAACTTAACTGACTTAAAATAGGGGTGGGGAGTAGGGAAAACTAATACATATTTAGAATATGTTTAGTTCTGGACCATGACCTTAAAAACACACTTGAAAGACAGCATAACCTCATCATTACTTTTAAAAGCCAATGTGAACAGGAGAGGGAACCAGGTCAGTCAAAACCCAAAACAAAATTCAACTCAGAATAAAGTTTTTTTTTTTTTTTTTTTTTTTTGTTGTTGTTTCAAATGGTGTGGTTTTTATTTACATTGTCCAGAAAAAATAAATAAATACAAAAATGCACAAAAATAAATAAATAAATCTCAGCAAATAAAAGATGGTGCAGTCATCACCTGGGTTTTTTCCGTTTCAAAAGGGCCCAGAAGATAAAAGCAGAAATTACTGGTCTGCAAAGCATGTTCCTTTCCTTTCCTCTCCCTCCCCTCTCCCCAGGTCTTCTGGCAGCTACAGCCCACCTCCACTATTTCCTCAAGCACACTTAACTTCCAAGCCATCACAGTCCCCTTATATGCTTCCAATCTCTGCCTCCACAATCAGCGACACACTACTAGTTGTCAGGTGCATCACCTTAATTCTTATATTGGAGAAGGAAAGGTTGGAAGCATCTATGTGGCTAGCTCGTCTGTTCCATCTTGGTAAGGTAAGAAAGTTATGACTTTAGCGCCTCCGCCTGTCGGGATGCCGAACTTCACAACTAAATGTCCTTCAACCGGTCACAGCCAATTACAAAGCATGCTGTGATTTACTGCTGCCAAAAAAAAAACTGGAGCGTAAAATTATCCAGGAATGTTATTGTCTGCTAAGCCAAACATTTCAGTGAATTGTGATATGATAGGCACTAAACAAGGTGACCTACATTTCCTAGCAAACATGTAGAAACTTTAATCAATTATTTCACATTCCCTTTCCTATAGTTCAGTGGATCCTAGAGAATTATGAAAGGACCTTATGTGAATGTCTTATAAAAGAAAATGTAATTAAAAACGACCTTACAGAAACAACTGTATTAATGTATTACCCGAAAGGAACCTTAATCTTAATAGCAATGACAAAAATAAGGGCATTGCCAGGTATTCCACTGTCCTGCTATGCACTGACATACAGTATGGTACCATTGCCCCTTCAGCACAGAAACGCTATTTTGTCGTTGATGGTTATTTCAAAAGAACCATATTTGTATAGTAGTGCCACATTTCAAATGTCCACTTTTCCAAAACTGCCTTTCTTCTATAAAAAAGGCCAGTTCTCTACATAAAGTAAATAGCAAACAGAAGCGTCAACATCCTAGCCAATAAATCAATTGAACACTTTCATCCAAAAAAATAAGAAAGCTTTAAGATGCTGCAGATTTGAAATTATGGGCTCAGTTTACTTTGGGATTCTCGGGGAATGGTGTTTCAATTTTTTTTAAATGTTTTTATACACAACTGTGATTTATAAAGTTTATCGGCAGACCTCTCAAGCTTAAAACAGTCTGCGATAAATTCCAAAAGAGCTGTAAATACTAAAATGCACTTGTCAGGATTGCCAGGAAATAAGACAATTTCTCACTTCATACTTACCTACAGTTTAGTCCTCTCTTTTAGGGGTTGATGTTTGCAACCCTTCAGGCTGTATACAAAACACAGAAAACTTTGTTTCCTTGCCCTGAGCTAAAAACTATAATACACTACTGTATTGGAAAACTGTCATTGGGCTTTTGCATTGTATTTTCCAAAATCAAACAATAGCTCTAATTGCGAGTGCATTTGCCATATGGAATACTAAACAGGACTATATGAATGATTCTCTCTTTTTTTTTTTTACAACCTAGTAAAATCATGACCTCCAAATGGAAAGACTTCACCGATAGAAACAAATGTAATTGAAAGCCTTCATAAAGTTCCTCTATATCACTGCATGATGAGTTTTTAAAATACATTCTAAATTTACAACCATGTTTAACACAATTCTCATGATGCTCCCAGGAAAAGCAATAAACACAACAGGGGTTTCCAGTTTCTGTTTCAGCATGCAATTTAATTCCAGGCTCATTACACAAGGTCAGTCATTTCAACTTATAGATCTGTTACCCATTCTTATTATTAGCCAACACATTTATCATGTTTATATAATGTTCATCGAATCCTTAAACCAAAGTTTGACAGGTGCTGCTATAACTTATATGTTATGTTCTATTCTAATTTGAAAAATATCGTCAATGAGAATTTTGTTACCTCAGCATGTTTTGGGATATAGTGAAACACAGACGCTTAGTTTGCAGATGCAAGTAAAGTCGAATTTTCTGCTTGAATGATCAAAGTGGGCCTTAGAGAATTCACACAGATGTCCTCAATTCATACTAGCATAAAGACCTTTCATAAAAGGATATACTGACAGTATCGTTCGAAGTTTGGAAAGCACATTTTTGTTTCATAATTTAGTTTGCTCAGGGGTGAAATTCTCAAACAAGTAAAGGTACTCAAATACATAGCTGGGTGTAAACATTAAAAAAATTGAGACAATTTGAGTGCCAATGAATAAATACCTTTAAAATTTATACATACAGGTTTATGAATACAACATAAGCCTTAAAAAATAACTGATCAATTATAATCAATTCACCATAAACAAGGTGCATGTATCACTCAGTGAACTACTGTAATATAACACTTAAGTTAAACCTTAAAATGACAAGCATTACGAAATATTACTTTATGTGGTAACTGATGTAGAGAGAGGGAATTTTGTTTCAAGATATCCTAAAAAAAGGGATGTTATAAAAAAAATGGTATACAAAAAAAAAAAACGTGCTATGAAAAAATTATTAAAAAAATTCTAAGTCAAACAATGAACAATAGGGGCTAAAATACCTATCCATTTTTTATGTAACAGGCACTACTGCTACTAATGATGTACTTGCCTTGGCCATTTTAATCTCCATAGTATTCTCTTAAATCATCCCCATACTTTCCAGACCCTGGGTACTCGTCTACAACAGGACCTGGCTATGCTACAATAATAGCCTTGGATTATTGCCTGTTTCCATTTTACTTAATTATCCCACAATAATATATTCTGTGTGTTTCTGTGTAGATTAATTACCATGATCTATTCCCTAAAGACTTTCCATGCAGAAACAGTATAAAAATAGACTTAAAAAATATCTATCACTGGTATTACGGTTTCTGCACAATAAACAAAGTGGCAAAAGACACATTTTCATAAATTAGTATCATTACTGTGATTTACTTATGCCTTTTGGTTTTTAGATGTACACGCAAGTGAAAACTCATGTTTAATTTAAATAAACTCAAAATGTTTTAGAAAAGGGGGCTTTGTACAAAGAACAAACACCTCACAGTTTTGGTTAGCGTTTATGACAATCCTCATAACAGAAAATACTATTATCACAATAAAACTAAACATTGATCACTATGCTTAACATGTACCTTGCAAGATGGGCCCGTGTTTGAAAAGCGTGAAGCACACCTACACCTGTAACCTGATTCTGACTCGTTTACCAAATCTGAAGCAGCACTTTCTTGAGCCTGTTTTTTTAATGTTAATCCCTACTGTCCTACACACTACTTGCCATTTTAGAAACTTTCATGCAAATTCTGGCAATGTGGTAAATCGGTGCAAGGCAAAATGCGTTATGATAATTATTTCTAACATTTATCAACCATGTAAATTTATAGAGAACACTGATGTGTCTTTTTGGCTTCAAATTCATGTGCAGCAATGTTCATTTAGAATATTTCAATATATCTCTGCTGCACTAAAGAAAATAATTTACTTCTTCATAATCAAAATTACTCCATACTGCTGTTTTCACGTTCCACTGCTAAGGTCTTCTTCTTAGCCACAAATGAATTAGTTAGATTCATGTTACCAGAACTAGATTTCTAACCAATGACAAGAAGCCATTTTGCTGTTGTAATGGCCCTGTGACAGGATGAAGATATACAGGAGTGAAATGTGGCCTTGTGACAGAATGATGCTTGGTGTTAGATCCCTGTCCCAACCTGAGAGAGTGTTAGATAAAGGGAACAGAGTACCCTGGATTAAAAGGCATGACACTTTATTCCCATGGGTAGGTGGAAGTCGGACGGTTAGAAAAAGGACTGAGCTACGGTACCGGAACAGGAAACTGCGTGGCAACCGTGGATTGTATATAATTGTCCACTTATTTATATACAGCTATCAAAGGAAGGTTAATGCTTTTGCCAAAAGATACACTTTCAACCAATACATTTCGTTTCATGTTACAGTTTAAAATTATGTTATTGAAGTTATGAAACAGTCCTTTCAAAACCTCATATACCATGGGGAACCCAATTTAAAATCTACATGGTCCATACAAACAAAACAGAAACCAGCTTATATACGAGCACACAGAGCGATTGCACTATCTGAATCAAAAACGTGTTGTTTTCAATAAAATAATCATTACTTGACTAATATAAGGGTGCCAGCTAGGCTTTGCCTTAGCAATAAGTTGCCTAGCACTGGCCCTGTGGACAGACAATGTAATGTTCATGGTAGCATTCGTTGTACCTGATTCAGAATTATTAAACAAATGGAAACAATGTACAATGTTAATATTATTTTTTTTCCATTGGATGATTTAATGTGTTAAACCCCACGGTGCAGTATTTTATGGTATCTGGTAAGAAAAGTAATTTTCATTCATTAAAGTGGAAGCAAGCCATCCAAGTAACACAACCTTCTGTTCTTTGTAAGTTTACGAGTCCTTCCAATTGTAAAAGTTATCTCAAGTTCAGGGAGAAAAAAGCATTTCACACAAGATATTTCTCGTGTAAATATCTCAAGTTAAAGAAAACACCAAAAAACTTGCAAGGAAACCCCATGAGTGACGTGCAAGATACAAGTTTCAGACAACTTTGATGGGGTTTCCATGCAGGGAAATTTACACATGAAATGGCGATGAACATGCACGTTTGGGAGAATTACTCAGATAAATCAGGTTTGTGGCTGAAAAAAAATGGCGAAAGAGAGGGTTCGGGTAAATGACGAAACACACAGGAAAATCCACGCCCAGTTTCGCAAGGAAACCTGGATTTCACGTGTAAATGTTAATCAGCATGTTTATCCTTAAGTGACATCACTATAAATATTGCAAGGGAGCAGGTAAGTTGTTACTGTAGATTTCAAGACAGCAGAAAGTAGAGCCTGATGGGCGGTTTTATGGTTAGCAGTAGTGTAGTTCACCTTAATGATAATTTTGTTTTGCTGTGTCTGGCCTGTCATGTTGAATATATCTTGTGGGTTTACAGTTCTGTATAAAACCACTTAATTAACTGCATTATGCCCTTGTTATAGTATTAAAGCAACTGTTTGAGAATACCCTTGCTGTAAAAACTATGCTAAAGTTAAACACGAAGAGCAAGTGAGCTGCTTACTAATTATCTTTTCTGAATTCCCTTGCCTTTGATCCCAGCTATGTCCAAAGACAGAGTGTGTCCACCCTCCACTAAAAAATCGCTGGAGTGAGGTGGAAACCCGGGCATTAATAAGTAGTGACTTGGATGTGCTGAGCCATCTTGATTGCCCAAAACAGCGCAGCAAGCATGTGTACCAACAAGTGGTTGATGCCCTCTCAGAAAGAGGAATCGAGCGCATAGTCCCACAAGCTAGGAACAAATTTTAAAAAACTGAAATACTCCTGCCTGCAGGAACGAGCAAGGAGGCACTGTTCGGGAGAAGCAGGACAGTCCCACAGAGCATTGTTTTTTGCTTCAGTTACATCTTGCTGTGCCTCTGAACAAGGGAGTTTTCCAACTTGTAAATACAGCAATGAACTGTGGTTTTATACACCCCAAACACATTGCCAACTATCCTATACTCAGGTGAATAACCCTAACTCTGTAATCAGCTGAGGATGCCAGCATATACAGAGCAATCGTCACTCTTTTTTCCCCACTGGCACAGGAGGCAAAACGTAATTCCTTTTTGGCTGCATATCCTCCTTTACCAGATCCAGTATAATGCTGAGTGTTGCCCTGGTGATGCAAATTGACACTAGCCATTGGCATTAGAGAACAAGGCATAAGGATTTGCTGAAAGAGGATGTTTGGAGGTTCAAGATCCCAAAACAAACGGAAAACATCCACTCTTCTCAATCCAGACAGCATTGGGCGTATACATGGAAGATGTCTGTCATAGAGCTTTAGAATCCTACGTCTCCGCTGGTTTTCAGCTGTGGTGATCTGCAATACCTTTGTTGGTCAGTTTCATTTTATACTTCAGTTAATTTTTAATAAATGAGTCGTAAGATAAATGAGATGAAACTAATTCAATACTAACAATATGCCACCCTGCCAATGGCATTTAAAAAAACAATTTGGGCAACAGCAGTAAAACACATTATTAACCAACCAGGCACAAGGTATTTTACTTTATTACAGCAGCTTAGATTCACTCATGTACCAGTTCTCTGCACATGGAAACCACATTTTCACAAAATGTCACTAGCAATCTTCAAAAACAGCACAAGTACTTTATGCATAGCTAATTTACACATCAACCCCCACCTTTCCCCTTTATTTGCATGGCGCTGGGTGAAAAGCCTGGTTTACTCAAGTAAAATAAACTGAGCGAATGGAAACCCAAGAAAAGCATTTTACACAAGGCATTTACCCGAGCAAAAACACAATGCATGGAAACTCCACCCTTGTTGCAAGCATCAAAGGACTGTTGATTTTTGTAGAACATCTCAAATAAATCAGCCAACCAAAGTGATGTAAAAAGCCATGTGACTAGCTTCTTCATTGGGGAGAAAATGATGAGTTCGGGATATTGCGAGGGAGACTCACTATCGATTTTTTTCAGTGTTTTTTTTTTTTTTTTTTTAAGTTCTCTTTTATTAGGTGGTATAGGCGAGTAAATAAGTGGTAATTCCTGGTAGTTAATAACCAATTTGTCAATGAATGCCTTGAGATGTAGTGGTGCGGCATTAAAGTCGACAAAATTATGAATATTATATCCCTTGAAAAAAAACAAATTTACTATTATGAACCGTCTGAAACAACGTTGTGATGGCATTATAGTCTAATATTAGAAATAAAAAAGCTGGTTTGGTACCAATGCTGAAGCATTGGAACGTTAACGTTAAACTGCAGCAGTGGGTAAGTTCCCAAGTTGTGTTTTCAGTGGTCATTTTGCCTCAAATAAAGGCTTTCATAAAAGTGAGTCCTAATTTCTGTTTAACGTCGTCTGAACATTGCAGTTCAGCAGACACAACTTGCAAATATTGTTACATAGTTACCGATATCTGATTTTTAGAAAATAAGAACAAAATCCTCACCTGGCATAATTAGTAATTCTGTTCAAAATAATAATAAAAAAAAAAAAACTATAACAAATCACTACATTTCAACTTCTCTCTGTTTACAATCTGTTTTATTTACACGTTTACTTACACAAATAAAACAGAAAAACTTAAACAAAACATGCAAGCTACAAATAACTAATTCAGAACAAAAATGATGTGGGTAATGGTAAATATTACAATCATATATATATATATATATATATATATATATATATATATATATATATATATATTATAGATAGAGAGAGAGAGAGAGAGAGAGAGAGAGAGAGAGAGAGAGAGAGAGAGAGAGAAATAAAGTTTATTTTATATTGAAAATTATGTGGACACTAAAAACACTAATACTTTTTGATAGCTATCTACAATTCATACATACTATAGAATAGTGTCCCCTGATATTTGCAGCAACAATGTAGAAGCAACAGATTTCAATCTCCCCTTGGCTTAGGAACAGTGTGCAAAACGTCATCCTGTGCTCATCCAGGTCCTGCACCTGAAATGAATAGTGGCTAGTGTTGTCCTTTTATCCATAATGATGTTATTCATGACAAGGAAGCGCCTTTCGCAGTCAGCTGTGTTCGCTGCATGAGTATCCAATGCGACTAGTTTTGTTTGTTTTTCTAGGAATGCTTCTTCCAACATTGAACGTAACAATGTCAGCGATCTGCCCTGTGACGGTTACCATGGCGATCACCCACTCAGTCATCCTAAATCCTATGAATGGTACCCAAGTGACTCTAACTAAGTTATTTTGCTTAAACATCAATTAGCAACCGGACAGCCAAGAAGGCGGCGAGAGGCGGGAAAGGACTTAAAATACAAAAGAAAAATGGTGCAGCCTAAAATAATCGTTTTGTTAAGTCGAAATATAAAATTACCTTGACAAAATGTTTAGCCTGTACCCCGTACTGGCAACAAATGTTTTATGCGTACTCAGTACAGGCCGAATCGGCTTAATTTAACCTCTGCCTGTACATTTTCAGAGTCACACACTAACAACTTACTGTAGTATTTTAATTGTTTGTTGAAAATGAGCGATTCCAGTTGGTTGGTCTATCATCGTTATTTTGGTATTACCGTTTATTATTAGTTAGTAGTAGTACAGTAGTATTTATTTTCAATTTGTGCTCCGTTTGTGCTCTGATGAAGACCTGTTGGTCGAAACGCGTTAGCGGTTTTGCTGCCGTCTTTTAAAATATGCATTTATAAGTTGTTTTTTTTTTTGTTTATTGCGTGGTTACCTGTGCAACTCTGTCTGGATTTTTCTTGAGAGGATTCTTATTGTTATTTTGCATTATTATCCATTCCAGAGATAAATTGTCTTTCATCGGCTAGGGTGGAACACAGGAACCATCTGGCCCAGCTTCATTATTTTCATTTGGGAATATTTTTTAGCAGATCAGAATATCATTTAGTGGTCAGCAATTGCTGTCACACAGCACTGGGATTTTAAGGATCTACTGAATTTTGCATTTTAAAACAAAAAATGTATAATTTCTAGAAAAATATCAATGATAACAATAAGTCCATAGTTAATGGTGATGTTTAAATATCAATTTAAGTTAAGCTTTTTTATAACAGTTTTGAAATCTAAATATAAATTTAATGGTCAAAACTACTGCAAACACACATTTATAATTAATGGATATATAAAAATATGTTTACATTTTTTAGTAGTATCAGGCCTTGTTTAATTCATGTAGTATCTATTTTGTGTTATTTTTAAAACAAACCAACTCTAACAGTGCATACACTATAGTGTATTCCTTTCTTAAAATGATTAACATACAGACAGCCCAAGTTTATGAGATTGATTTCAGTGAACCAGGCTCAGGGACCCAAAGACAAATTCCTTTTCCTTCCAGTGATGATGAAATTCATATGAATACTGTATGTTCTCCACATTTGCTGAATTACAGATAGGCAGATCTACAAAGCCTACACTGACTTGATCTTCCTCTTCATCAAAGTACCTTGCAAGGATTGCACACTCTGTCATTACTAACATCTATCATTACACTGTATGGCCTTTTCTCTGACAGAATATGCTGAAACAGGTTTGAGGAACACTCTGGTTCAAGTGCAGTATTTACAATAGCAGATGTTTTTTGTGTAACAACAGGCACAATGCTTTGCTGTCTCACTGTCTGGAAACATAATTCAAAACAAATTACCTGCTTTTTGAGCCACAGAAAATGGCAGGTTGTGCTAAACTAAAAATCATGTAAACAGCACCTCAGCATTGATAACCTTCTATTCTGATCTGAAAAACAGAGATTCTGTGGCACTTTTCTCTTTCCTTTGCCTGTCTTGCATGCAGTAAATCCTGCAGAACAAACAATACAAGTACATTTTGCACTTGGTTTATAAAAGATGCATCTCCTAAGACAATAAAAGTAATTTATTAAAAATGAGATCTTCACTGTATAATGTGTAAAGAGAGATTTTCAAACTGGTAGCATAATCTTGTTACTCTGACTAGTAAAGTAAGATGAATGTGCTTGCAAATCAAGAATGTAGTCAGGAATTTCCATGAAATACCTTTATTTTATACATTACTGTCCAATGTATAGAACATATAAAATACTCTACTCCTGTAATGTTTTACTTTTTGTTAAACCGCAGAAGTACAAATGAGGAGTTAAGAATTATAATCTAGGGACTCTTAAATTATATTCGTTTATTGATATGTAGGTCTATAACATTAACACGTTTCTGTCCTTTCAGGAGCTAAATATTTTGCGAATTAACCACGTGTTATAGTTTTGAATTACTTTGATGTAAAACAGGTTTGCAAATTTAATTTATTTCTATAGTAAATGTATAAATGAGAAATCTTGCGGTGTTTTGAGTACTAAAGTTGTTTATTTTTTAAACACGTGAATGTGTAATGTGGTAGAAAAGACTAAACAATCAATTATAGCAATCCTCTTTTTGATGTAGCTATACATCACAATTACAACCTCTACTTCTAGTGAAGTAAAACCGACAGTTTGTACGTGTTGTTACTACGATAATTGAGTTAAACTCATTGAAGCCAACCATAACTACGCTATGAAAACAAACACGGGCCACTACTACATGATACTTACATCTCACGTCTCCTAACTGTTTATCCCGATGGAGAACTGCACAATGTGCACCTGGCAATTACAGAAATAATATAAAGCAATGCCTTTATATAATCTGATGAGAACGGTGCTAAATATTTTATTTATTTATTTTGTATTTTTTAAACAATGTCGTTCACCCTCAGCTTTAGCTTTATCCTTTAATGCCATTGTGTACAACTGCGATTAATGTCTTCAAAACCATTGCTGTCGTGATTAATTTATGTTTGATGGCCAGGTTACTGACCCAAGCAATTTGAACTACCTTATAGTACCCACCAACCAACCAACATGTACTTTAGCAATGCTAGCAGTTTGGTTTTCCCACCTGTGGCCTATTGCACAAAAGTGATTTTAAAAAGCCAGGTTTGGTTTAAATTATCCGGTTTGAGTTAACAGGATATAATTTAGCAGGCTACCTATGTTGCAAGAATATAGACTGAGTTTAAATTAACCTAGATAACTCAGGTCAGGTTAATGTTTCTATCTATGCGCGTGGAACCAATTACTTGAGTGTGTTATCGTGGTAATCTTTATTAACGGTCATCTAAAAACATAGAGAAGACGAAAGGATTTTTTTTTTTTTTTTACTGCTTCCGAGCAACACATTTTAGTTTCATAACAATAAATAAATAAATAAATAAATAAATAAATAAATAAATAACACGCTACTGCTGTTAACCCGTAAGTATACAGTCGTATTTACAGTACACACTCACAAATCGCTCTTTATTTTGATTAAAGAAAAATAAATATGTACTATATAGATGTTTCTGCCTTATTTATATGGACAACTATTATATATATATATATATAATTACCTGCAATAGCAAGTATAGAACGCTTCCCTGGACCATGTCCGGGAAATTTCACAAAGACTGGCAGCAACTTCGTCAATGCAAGGTACACTTTCCTTATAGCTCTGCATATCGTTGCCTTATTAAAATTTTTCGCATCGCAGACTATATAAAAATGTTCCACAGGCCATAAATCTTAGACCTATACAGAGTACCTACCAGTATATGGATAAGGGCTCTGGTCCGTCGGGTTGGTTGCTCAAGGTAGGGTTAGGAGATCCGGCAGACACAGGATACCATCCCTAGAGACGGGGTATCGCTCGTACATGGTGGAATCTGGATTATTAATCAGAACATCCTCTCCCCATGAAAAGCTCTTAGAATTATAGTACCAACATCTACCACCCTCGGTATAAAAGGTGACACAAATTGTTATTATTATTATTTTCAGTTTTAAAAGTCAGGATTAATCTTTGTTATCATGCTCCGAAGCAGGTTTATTTAAGCGTGATATGTTACCATGGTTTTAAGTTATTATTATCTTGTTTTGTGAAACAGACTAAACCTGACTTTCACAATTAAACCTGGAAGTTATCAGGATAACTCTTTAAACCACTTTTGTGGAATAGGCCCCTGGTGTGTTTGCTTCAAACACAGCAAACCTTTACGGAAAAGGGGCAGTGCATTTAGCCGTACTTGCGTGAGGTTTTCAATCATTTTCGGGAAAGGGAGGGTGTTATGCAGATCAAGGAGTTGGGCTGTCTGAACTTAAAAATCCCATTTTGTATAATTAATCATCATAAATATTTAAATTAACACTTTACACAATTATTTTGTAAAAGTACCTTTGAATCAATAACAAAAATATAATGAAGTGGGCTAGAGCTGCAAACAGGGTATCCGATGGTTATGTTATGGCATCACTATAGCATTTTGCAAATACCTTATTGTGTTGTTGTATTTGTCATGCTTTTAAACCAGGGGTTACGCGGACCCCAGGGGGTACTTGTAAGGGTCATAGGGGGTACGCAGGATGACTCAAAAATGAAAGTAAAAGAAAGGATCTTGAAATTATTATTTTAATGATATTATAAATTATCTATAGACCGATGTGCATGCATATCATTTTTTTGTTTAGCAGCTCGAAGTCTGACTATCCTTTAAATTGTACGCATGTGGGATTTTAATTGAACAGGTTTCCACTCTGATATTAGGTGTGGCTATTTTAGTAACATCAATGGTTGTATTGTTTCTCATGTCGAAAAAGGATAAATGACATACTTGCAAAATAAAAACAATGGACGAAAACACAAAAGTCTACAGAAAGTACAAAGCGACAAGAATGTTATACCAAGTTTCTTTGGATAATTTTTATGTTGACTTTAATAAAAAAAAAGTTTACCATTGTTCGTTATTATAGTTTTATCTTGCGTTTCTGATTTTATAAACATTTTAAATGGCACACATACTTAGGCTGAGATGGGAAGTAAGTGGTAACTTGATAAACATTTACAGTGCAGAGTATTTTGGATTATTTATAATAACTATCCAATAGAAAGTGAATGTGTGTTTTCCAAAGAGATTCCCAAATACTGTCTTTTGATTCTGTGCCTCTAACATTTTTTTAAGAATTACTGTTTGGTATTCTGTCCTAAACCAGCAGTTTGTCAGCTCCAAACTGTTGTGACATAATTTATATATTAAATAAACTGAGAGAAAAAAAGTTCACCAGAATATTCAGCCTTTTATTCCAACAATGGTACCATTCATAGAGTGAAAAGTGTGAAGAGTAGTTGAGTTGAAACCAGACAGAAGGCCTACAGTTTAAAAAAAGGTTGAAAACCACTGCTTTAAAGGGTGGCATTTATAATAATAATCCTTATAAAGCACCTTTTATAGTGGACCACCATCACAAAGTGCTTTACAATTTACTAGACTAGGGTGTGTGAACCATGCATCAGCTGCAGAGTCACTTACAACAACATCTCACCTGAAAAACAGAGCACAAGGAGGTTAAGTGACTTGCTTAGTGTCACACCATGAGGTCAGTGGCTAAGCCGGGATTAGAAACAGGGACCTCCTGGTTACAAACCAGTTTCTTTAACCACTGGACCACACAGTGAGTCTGTTTTAAAGTGCTTTCAAGGTGCTTTTTAAGGAGTTCTCTTCACTTTTAGTTGCCTAACGTGTGTAACAACAGACTGGCAACCTTTATAAAAGTACAAGCCAGTGCCATATAGTGATCTGTCACTTTGGGTCAAGTTTCCTGAAGACAGTTTGGATGATCTAGCCTACACTGGCAGACAACTAGAACTGAAGAGCAGCTCTGGACTCGCAGTCAAAGCACCTTAAACTAAACATATAAAAAAATGAACACAATATAAATAACACAAAGAACTGTAACTTATGGTGTTGGTAGCATGTGGTAGGGCGATTGCCCTGAACAGGTGGGAATTAGTACAGATGGACGCTCAGTTGAGACATGCTGCCTGCTAGGTTTGGTTGAGAGGAAGGTCAGCCAGTGGTTGGCTGTGCCGGTCCTCAATCAGCAGGTGGGCGGGCCTTGACCAAGTGTCCGTCAGTTTAAAAACATCCAGTGGAGATGGATCTGGGCGTGCTACAGATGGGAGCTGCGTAAACACAGGAGGAGAACATCCGCTCTGCAGGAACAACAGCTACGCAGCCCTGAAACTACAAGCAGTTCTTGTGAAGGCAATGCCCAGCCAAGGCCATATGAAGCAGCAAGAGTCGTCGTATGAATACCGGCTCATCAGTAGGTTAGTTTAGGGGATAGTGATCCCAAGAAATGTACAGTGAGGGTTATGTAGTGTAACCGGTTCCTGGAGTGGGGTGCCTCATTTAAAGGCTGGCGCTCACCCTGTGTGGCACCTTTTATTTGTAGTTTTTGTACTGTGTTTCATTTTGCCTTTGCACAGCTTGCTGTTTGTGTCCTCTGCGCGTTACTATCGCTGGTAACATCACATGACCCCTTTGTTTGCTTTTTGTTTGTATGAATAAATCCTGCTCACCTGTGCTGGCGTTTCAACTCCACCTCATTGTCTCTGTATTGCCTAAGCAGCGGCTACCCACACACGTGACATGAGCACCCTGTCACACAGCATCATAAGAATAATTCTGTTAGGTGGACTTTGGTATTGTGCTTGCATGGATCGACACTACAAGGTAAGTGTGTTCAAAAGACTTTGGTTAGGAGGTCCAAAAGTTTACAGGTACAGTGTAGAACTACAAGGTAATGGTGCTGCTTCCCTGCCTGCAACACGCCTCTCTCGTGTTTATCTTTCACGCACTCCCTGCACCTATATCTTCCAAGGCAAAGTTCAACCCCAGTTCTGAGAGGTTTCTCACCAAAGCCAAACGCTCAAAAATATAAACTGGCTATTTAAAGGTATAAATACTATATCTGAAACTAAGTAACTAATACCAATATCTAGTGTTTTGTTTACAGTATTTGCATTTATCAGAGCCTGTGGTGAGATAGGGTTCAGTTGTATTATACAGCTTTAAATAGTGTCTTGGGAGATAATTCAGTGTTATCTGTTTATTGCCTGGTCTATGTGTGTGTGGCTGTGTCTATATTCCTCTCAATAGGACTTCTTAAATATTGTTTGCAGTATTATCCAGACATAAGTTGTCATTCATCGGCTAGGGTGGAACTTGAGGACCGTCAGGCCCTGCTTCATTATTTTAATTTGGGAATATTTTTTAGCAGATCAGAATATCATTTAGTGGTCAAAACTAGTGCAAACACACAAACCCAGATTTCTAATTATATATAAAAATATGTTTTAAAAAAGTAGTATAATGCCTTGTTTTTATTCATATCTGTGTGCATATCTATATTTTATGTTTTAATACAAACACAATAATGTTATAAGCTAAATAGTCAAACCCCTTAACTGCACGTAGTAAACTGATTATTTTTCTTTCAAGGTCAGTATTCCAGGATGCTTCACTGAATCTTTCTGCTCAATTTACTAGATTAAACCAATAACAATAACTGGGCAAGCCATATGTTAGGAACCCAATTTCAAACTAAGCTACAGAATAAATTCAATGCATTAGGTGTAAAACTTTCATCCCCTTAACCAGTTCTGCCTTACAAACTACAGTTTCTTTTACAAAATACAACAGCAGATGCTTATGGTTGCATAACACGCACTCAGCTGCTCTAGGAGTTATCAGAGCTCACAATGGAGCTGCGTAAATTGTCAGTTGTCATTTTAATAGCCATCTGTCAACAGCAAAAGATGCCCATAAATACATAGTGTTGCCTCAGTCTTGTAGAAACTACTGTGCAAGCATTATGTCTGCATGAAAGAATTGATTGAAATACGTTAATTTGTAATAATTTGGTATCTATCAAATATATAGAAAATAATTAACTAAACTTAATCAGAATAACCTGAAAAAAACTCAAAATCTAAATACCACAAATTACTTATTTTATTCACCATTCCTAACTACCGTGCAACCCAAACGCATGTTCAACACAAGCAACATGTTTTTTTTGTTTGTTTTTTTTTCAAAAAACAAAGTATAATAAAATCATAAATTTTAAGTGTTAGATCATGAGTGTATGAATCTAGACAGAGAGAGAGAGAAAGGTATAGAGACTGAAAAAGAGACTTATTCAGTGAAAAAAAAAACCCTTTCTTCACATGTGTTTTCTTGTGTGAAAAACCATTACCTTAGCACACTCAGGTATTGTTTCTGAATATGGCAGAGAGAGCTTCAAGAAATCAAAAGAGGACTGAAAGCCTGGATCTGTTAAATGGAACTAGTAGAATCAATCTAACCTTAACACTGATCTCCAATGTGAAAGGGAAAGACGATGCACACTTTAAAGAAATAAATAAACTAATAGCTTTTATAAATGTGCAGCCAGAATCAGTGTTGTAACATGAGCCAGCTGTCAAGCGCACCAGATTCTAACCCTGCCAGTAGGTTCTGTACCCACAATTTACAAAAGCCTTCAAATACACTACAATGGAAAACATGAAGGTGCTTGTAGTGTAATATATACATGAGACACATAAGGCTTCCTTTCCCTGGATTCAGTGGTCTAAAAAGGCTTGTAATCGTGCCGTACCTTCTTCATTAAGCAACACGAATGTATGACTTGATCAAACCGACTCAATCCATTTTTTTATGTGTAATAAGCATAGAAAACTATAAATCATCCAGACAAAAATGGCTCGTAATTATTATTTACAGTTCAGTAATTAAGAAAAATAAATGCATGAAATATTTTACATATAATGAATTATAACCAAAAGATGGTTGTGTTTCTGTAACAAGTGATTGTCTTTTTATGATCATTTAATTACTTTTTGTCCAAGCATAAACAGAAGAGATCGCTTTAGTTAAACTGTGAAGAAAATAAATCGAACAGCCTTTCTGTTCTTTTTTCCTTTACAGTAAGCATTTCATTGCACTTTTTATGTTTTGTTTTTGGGTTTTTTTCACATGGTGGATTTAGTCTATCGAAAAGCTTACAGTGTTTTTTTTTTTGTTTTTTTTTTAATGTTTTACTTTCAAGTGGTTCAGATTTATGAGATGAATTAATTCAGCAAAACATGATTCACGCTTCCAGTACCTTTCTATGAGATGCAAATCTCACTTAATTTAGGCTTACAAAGGGTATGAGCCTGCAATGTTAGTATGAATGTCATTATTAACTCAAGATTTACCTGGGGCATGGTTTTACATTTCTAATGCATTGATATAGATGCAGTGCACACAACTAATTTAAAAGTTAATATTGCACAAATGGCAAAAGCAGATGTTGATCATGCTAGTTCAACAAAATGTAATGCAAGAGCTGGTTAAGATGAAAAACAAATAAACAGTACATTCTGAAAGTATTTTCTTTATCTGATGGTTGCATACTGTGCAATGTACTGTTAAATCAGTATTTTACAGCTCTGCGCCTTTGCTCTGGTATAATCAGCCAGTGGAGTAACCACTAAACATGCATTTCAGTTACCAACGATAGCTGGTCCCCTGCAAAATAAGTCTCCAAGGAAATGTCATAACCCACCCCCAGAATAATCTGTACCTCTTATAGACATTATCACCTGGATCGTGGTCTGATCCCTGGGTTACAATGCCGTGTACTAGCCAAATACATCACAAATTAGCAAACAACAGCAATATCAATCATATTTTCTCCAAATCCCATTTTTTGGAGTTGGTGTAGTCTGACATGAAATTATTCATATGATTGATGATGGGTGTCCAGATGACATTTGTTGATAAAGCAGATAACTTGTCAATAGGTTCAAATATAGCAAAAATAGGGAGAAGTGAGAAGCCATCTTTATTGGTCAGTGGGGTTGTTGACTGCCCCAACAGTAGGTCTGGGAATTAAACCAGGGTCGTTGTACCACCATAAATATTGTCAAAGAAGCACCAGGTGTACTCAAGCCTTTAGGTCCCATGTGAGGATGTTTATGAATATGCATGGCAAGCCCCATATAATCACAACACCACCCCTCCCCATGTTAGAGCGAAGATACAGGGGTCATACCTCCAAGAATATAAATATTTGTATTTCTACGCAAAAGTTTTATTACTGTTTCCTATTCCATGCTAACCCAGCAAAATAATAGATGCATTTATTTATTGCTATTATGGGTCTTGTCATGCATACTCATAAACCTGTTCCTACACCTCCGAACCTGCGCCAGAGCGAGCAGGTAGGACAGATGAACCAATCACAATGCTGATCTTTGGCAGAGGAGTTGGGAACCGATCAAATGTTTCTGATTGAACAAGTTGAATTTTAGCAGCCAATGTTATCAATTCAAAAGACATTTTGACAGGAAGACCTGAAGCATAACCATTGTGAAATGAAAATAGCTAGTCAAAATGATGAATGACCAGAGATGTGTTAATAAAAATATCAAAACAAACAATTATGTTGAAAAAAGATGAAATAATATGTACAACAAAGCAGAAAGATAGAGAAAGTTGTGTTTTAAACATTTTAACCTGTTCAGTTACACTTTGAGGTCAGAGGTTCAAACCTTGGTAGGGACAACGCCACAGTTTTATTCCAGTTATCATTTTGCTTGGTGTTGATTCTACGAGAAAGCTAATTGCACTCCAGAGAGATGTGGGGAAGTGAAATTAAGAAATGCACAAGTAACTTGGTGTCTGTTTTTCTGATTAGTGCCATTGGATTATCAGTCTGCAAGGACTCATGGGGACTGGGGCACCGCATATCACAACATGGGAAGGTGCTGAGTCATTAAAAAAAAGAAGAAAAAAGAAATGGCTAAGGAAAATCAAGTAAATAATGCACAAGAGCATCTAACGTTCTAGAAAGTTTGAAATGGATTTCAGTGACATCATTGGGTTAGTGTTCTTATCATGCTGATAATTTCATTCTGGGGCCATGTTACAGCTGTTGGTAGAGGGGATTCTGAGGAAATGTAGATCTCCTCATGATTCCATCAGACCCTACTCACAATGATAACTTGTGAAAGGGGGTGTCTGATAGATGGAGTTGTGAGTCTAAAAACCACCAAAAAAACATGTACACTTGCTTCTTTATCCTAAAGGATTTATCTGTCGTGTTACAGAAAGTGAAACTGGAGCTTTGAGTCACTTAGCCACCAGTATATATGCAGCTGTGTTCAGAGCTACAGTAATGGGTGCTCTTGATTAAATTGATTCTCAGCAGACTTTGGCTGATAGGAAGACATTCACAATGGACCTGCTTAGTGCAATCACATAAAGAAAGAATGTTATCACAACCTGCATTTTTATGTAACTCCTAAAGGTGCTACCCTGGCTTTGTAACAGATATGTTTAGAAAAAAGATTCTATTGAAACTGCCTGCACAAGGGGTATACCAAATCAGCTCCCCAAAGATGTTCTGAAGCCACGGCTCTGCTCTGCTGTGGCTCAGGTGGTTGATGTCATTTTCTTTTAAGCCACTAATTAAATCAACTGTTATGCACTCTGCATCTCTGTGATTAAGAACACTCCTATTATGAATTCTAATGTCTTAATTATAGAGTGGTGTTGCCATCAAGCAACATATTCCTTTCCAAAGGTTAAGCTGAAATGAATTAGGTATGAAAAGGCATTTTTCAATTGATTATATTCGAAACCCATTTCTGTACATTTTTATTTATTTTTACGTGACAGATGCATTTTAGGTGAAAGGACTAACAGTACCAAAATAATAAATACACCAAAAACAAATCTATCAGGTACGATTGATGATGGCAATTATAGACCTTTTGCTGAAGCACCTGTGTTATTTCTAGTTTTTATATTGATTATTTGCACGGTTTCCATTCTTGAAAGGACAGTCAGCGAATGTTTTTCAATGGGGTTGGAGAATTACACTACATAGTCTATTCTCTACATGTTTTATACAGTTACATATATATATAGGTCATATTTTCCCCCGTTACGAGAACCATCCTGTATGTGCATATATATATTATAGATATATATATAATATATATATATATATATATATATTAATTGCACATGATAACTTTCAGCCCAAACAGTGCCCATACAATAGATTCTTTAGCACTTAAAACAGACGTACTGGTACTGTAAAACATACCCTGATGCATATGTACATATGTAAAGCAAGTTTCTAACTATTTTAGGAGTGAACGTGGCATATTGATTTTGTGTCAGCACCCATGTATTCCATTGCCTAGGCAAATTATTGCCTTTAAAAGCAAGAACAGGTGCAAAGCACCTCTCAGGAGATTCTATGATGTCCTTTTAAAATTTTGAAGAAAGCCATAATGAAAGCCATTTAAAATTTTACTTATACAAATTATTATTATAATTATCAATGGGGCAAATGGGGGTTGTATTTAAACTAGAATTTAAAACATAATCTATAATCTTAATTCAAATATCATTTTCTATGGAATTAAGTAACAATTTTGTTCTGTTTGTTTGGTATCTAAAACGGGCTGCAATTTATCTAGATCGCTAATTAGTTCATTGTTTGCACAATTTTTAAAAACACTTCAAAGTCCTCCATCAAAATAGATTTCAAATTCATTTGTTGCCATGACAGATACTATTGATTGTTTAGCAGAAGGCCATGTAAAACTGAAACAAAAAGGTAAGGTGCCCTTTAAGGGGCTCCCTTTTTATATGTGTAAGTAATCAAGGAACAAAGCTGTCTATCCTAAATCAATATTGATAAGAAAGAATTTTCGGACAGCTTTGATGACAGTGTTTGTTTTCGTTGTTGTTGGTTATCCATATTACACTGATATCAATGGGCCAAATAGCTTTTTTGAAATAAACCATGAAATCAAAGCAGACTGTTTTAAAATGTGAAATACAGTGTTGCTGTATGAACTCAATTATTGCACCAGGCCTCAAATTTTATTTACCTCATATCTTATATATATATATATATATATATATATATATATATATTATATATATATATATATATATATATATATATATATATATATATATATAATTTATGACAAGCAGCTGTCTATGGTACTTTGATTTCCAAGTTAAACCATTCAAAATAAATTGTGTAAAGTTCCATTATAACACAAATGCAATACCAGAGTAGAATTACAAACCAGAAGATGGTACTGGAAAAACATTGCACACTCACCACGTGAATTTAAAAAATGCAAAGCTGGTAATGGAAACAAGACACAGCTGACTGTGTGCTTGTAGTTAATGTAGCCTAATGATTTTATTGAAATGGCATGTTATAATATGCTTGACATTAGAATGTTCATCTTTTAAAGCCTCATTATTACAGATAATTGCATAAGCAAGGACTATTGATTGTTAAGATATAACTGTTTTTTGCTTTTAAGTTATAACCACTTAAAAGAAAACTGTAAATCAGCGATCAGCTGTGGACCAGGCAGTGACTCGTTACACCGGGGCGCCAAGCTGATTGCAGGGAGGAGTTGGGCTACAAAGGGGAAGCAGCTACTTGATGACGGCCACCTTGTGCTAAGAACGTAACCTACAGCTGGAGCATTGTTTGTTTTGTATTACATGTTTGTTTTGTCTATTGCAGAGGGTGAGTGGGGCACCAGGAGCTGAAGCTACAGAGCCAGCACAGCCTCTGAGCACTTCCTTCACCACACAGATAGAGACGCTCACCACAATACCATTGTTGGTAGAAGGGTGGCTCTTCTTGTTTTGATTTCAATAAACACGGAAGTTTTGGGAGGAATATTGTCTGTTGTCTATTGACAATTAATTATTACACCACACCACTTGCGTCAGGATCACACCACTGTTTTATCCCAAGCTAATTCTTTAAAGAGGAGGGGCTGCATAGCATCAGACTTCCTTGGTGGCAGTGAATTGATTGTTATGGCTCCCACCTAGCCAGGAGTGACATCAGATATTGTATTGTTTGTTTCCTTCTCTTTCTTCCCCCTTAAGATATCAAACTTTGCTAAGTTACCCAACATGAAGACAACAGGTTGCAATCAATTAATCTAAACACTAGAACTGATGAAGTACTAACTTTTACTTGTATGAAATCAATTATGCAAATCAGTTTTACTTTTGCGATTCCAACCTTGTTTTGTCTTGTTACTGTATAATTTGAATTAATAAATGAACAGTACACATATGAACAGCTCCCAGTTATGTAGGTTTACGGTACTGATCCTGCTGTAGATCAAATCCCAGTTTAGATCAAGACTATACCTAAACAGGTAATTTGGCTTCAGAAAATCTAGATTTACAATCATGATTTTCATGCCAAATGAATATGCTTAGCAACAATAAATCAGAGTCTATCTAGACAAATTGCATTACAACAGACCACGATTAGAAGGCTGATTAATCTTGCCTTGGTTATCAGGACTTTGCAGGTTTCAAAGCAGTTTTCCCTCCAGTGAATGCAAAATAGGGTTTATACATCATATACTCAATCAAACTTCTCCAGGTTAATTAAGAAAAACATGGTATTTTGTATCAGGTGACGACAGTGTTGAATAATGGAAAGGTTAGCCTGGGTTAATAATATTTTCAACAGAAAAACGCACACATGCACACGGCCTTAATTACAGGTAACATTAATCATCTGTATTAGTCAGACAATGTGTAGCCTTTAATAACATCATTACACCGTGTAACAATTTTTTTTTTTTTTTTTGTTCCTGGGTAGTAAGTGTTATTTCCTAATTGCTTATGCCTCAAAAATATAGAAAATGGCTATTATTCCCCACAAACTTTGCTTTTGTGACCAGGACAGTGATATTTCAAAATATCACTATTTCCAATGGGAAAATGGGCAAATGTGTGTCTTTTCGTTCACATAAAGTCAGAAAAAAACAACATATGAATCCAAATTAACATGTATTTATACTAAAGTAATACAAAAATGACTACAAAAGATTTAGAAGTGAGTAGTTTTTCAAGATTTACAATTATACTGTATATTTTACAGTATAATCGTAAATCTCGAAAATTTACGAGTGTGTTTGTGGGGAATAATAACCATTTTCTATACTTTTGAGACATACAATTAGGAAATAACACTTACTACCCAGGAGCAAAAATTGTGTTACATAGTGTTATAAATCTTTCTAATAAATTTTGCTGTGGAACATTAAGATAGAACTAGTCTAGCCTTCAAAAAGCAAAAAAGTATGGAAAGCAAAACCTATTTAGTCATTTAGAGACTTTAAATGTTTAATATGACAGTAAAGACACTGATTACAAGTTTCTGATTGCAATAAAACCATGTTAATCAAGCATTACCTTGATGGTTGACCTTGTATATATGTAGTCAATGACCAGGTGGGACTACCTCCAAATCAAGGCTCAATTCCCTAAAGATCCAGTATCACAGTTTAACCTGATAATCTAAATTTGTTTTCACAACCATAGTAGGGATGTATGTTTCCAATATACTTGTTTTACAGGGCTTCCTGTTACAGATGTATTTTGCCTGCTGCAGTGACAAGGCTCACACATATCTGTGGGCCTGTAATATGTATATTGATACGAGAGAAACATTTATCAATCATATTTAACCCTTAAAGAACATCAGCTGGTGGTAACTAGTGCCTAAACGAATTCAATTGGAAGAAGGAATAACTGAAAAACCTGTTGTAATCACTTTGGAATTGATTAACCGTGCAAGTGTAAAATAGCGTCTTTCAGATGAGACAATGAATTGTGTTGCTGTATATTTAGTGGATTTTAAACGTCTGTGACAATACATTGAACAGCAGAAGGATTGCCAACCTTGGAAAGCTGTTTAAATGACCGAAAAAGAGAAAATAAAGCTTTTCCCCTTCCTCTTTTCCAACTTCATACGATGTGACTTAGGGGGGCAGTGTGTTCCAGAGGCTATACCTATTCATTTTGCTATTTCCAGTTAACTGAATTGTACTGTGCTATGAAGAGTTAGTTTGAGATCTAGGGGGTGGGCGTCTCAAATAAGGCTGGAATCTATCAAAGCAGGCTTTCCCTTCTATAATAACTACAATATATGTCAGTCTGTTGTGTTCATTTCCAAATGCATTGGTCAAGGGGACAAATCAATGCACTTTTTTTATTTCAAATGTGGTTTGATGGTACTGAAGGGCATGTAAATGTCATGTGGGCAATTAACTGCATTTATGATGGGGTTTCATCAACCGAACAAGCTTTCATTCAGCCATTCAGTCAGTTATGGTGGTCAATAAATTAAATCCAACAGTTGCTTAGGTCTGTTGTTAAATATTATTTAATGGTACTGTAGATTTTTATATCAGTGGCTTCGGAATTATTAACTCTTTCTGATATGGAATATGCATTTGGGCTGGGGCATTTATTGGCCATCTTTGACCCTCAAAAAGTGTTGCCTATTCAGAACGACTTGGTGTGATAGGTGAAATCAGTAGAATTTACTATCATTTCCTTGAATTTAGTTTTTTGTTTAGTCTGTTCTTAAAGGATCCTAATGATCTGTGTAAAGTATATCCTACCCTCTGACACGAGTCTCTCGCTACATAATTTCTAATTGTGTCCTCTGATCCCTGTCTGTTCTGTGGTTAAAATGTTTGCTATGGTTAACTATCAACTCCTTTTAGGATGAAAAAAATAGTACAGTATAAGCTACACAAATTAAGTTCCCTTACATTTATTTTTTTAATAAACAATCAAAGTTTATGTAGATGCTGTAAATACAACACAAAAAGGAGAATGTTTCTTCCTCCCTTCAAGCATGCCTGTTGGGAAGGCTTACTCTTGTTTTATTTACTTTTCTATGAGGACGCTAAACGTCAGGATGGACCAAGACACGAACAGCTGAGATTACCATAAAAATTACCATAAAAAGAAGAATGCTAACAAAATAAAACACACATGACCACATTGACTGATTTTTGCAGGACACACATGAACACATTGACTGATTTTTGGAAGACACACATGAACACATTGACTGATTTTTGGAGGACACTGTTTTCAGTTCCCACACCTTGACAGACTGGTACTGTTTAAGAAGGTAGACTTATTATTTGTCTCTTATTTGTCAGAATCAACAGCAACAGTATTTTACAATAGCTATGGCTAGTAACTAATTTTGCTTCATAAAGTCAAATGAAACCTGTTGAATAATGTTACCTTAACATATTGAATTACATGCTGCTTTTTAGCTTTCCGTGTACTTAACAAAAAACTCAGAAATTGATTGTAACATTTTGAAATTTTACATGAAATACTGTACTACTATTTGGCTTCTGGCAGACTTTTACGATCTAATTTTGTAGCTTCTTTGATTAGATAATGTTAAATAAAAGATCTCAATTATGTTCCTATATCATTTTTATTTTCATTATGTCTCAATCTGAAAATTCTAGGTGATGAAAAACTTTTTACCATAGCTGTACATCAGCTCACAGATATGAACTGATGTACAGCTATACCAATACCGACTATATACCGACACACTATACCGATACCGACTATATACCAACAGACTATACCAATACAGACTATACACCAACACACTATACCAATACCGACTATATACCAACACACTATACCAATACCGACTATATACCGACACACTATACCGATACCGACTATACACCAACACACTATACCAATACCGACTATATACCAACACACTATACCAATACCGACTATACACCAACACACTATACCAATACCGACTATATACCGACACACTATACCCGACTATACACCAACACACTATACCAATACCGACTATACACCAACACACTATACCAATACCGACTATATACCGACACACTATACCGATACCGACTATACACCAACACACTATACCAATACCGACTATACACCGCCACACTATACCAATACCAACTAGATACCAACACACTATACCAATACCGACTATACACCAACACACTATACCAATACCGACTAGATACCAACACACTATACCAATACCGACTATACACCAACACACTATACCAATACCGACTATATACCAACACACTATACCAATACCGACTATATACCAACACACTATACCAATACCGACTATACACCAACACACTATACCAATACCGACTATATACCAACACACTATACCAATACCGACTATACACCAACACACTATACCAATACCGACTATATACCAACACACTATACCAATACCGACTATATACCAACACACTATACCAATACCGACTAGATACCAACACACTATACTAATACCGACTATACACCAACACACTATACCAATGCTGACTATACACCAACACACTATACCAATACCAACTAGATACCAACACACTATACCAATACCAACTAGATACCAACACACTATACCAATACCGACTATACACCAACACACTATACCAATACCGACTACACACCAACACACTATACCAATACCAACTAGATACCAACACACTATACCAATACCAACTAGATACCAACACACTATACCAATACCAACTAGATACCAACACACTATACCAATACCGACTAGATACCAACACACTATACCAATACCAACTATATACCAACAGACTATACCAATACAGACTATATACCGACACACTATACCAATACCGACTATACACCAACACACTATATCAACACACTATACCAATACCGACTATACACCAACACAATATACCGATACCGACTATATACCAACACACTATACCGATACCGACTATACACCAACACACTATACCAATACCGACTATACACCAACACACTATACCAATACCGACTATATACCAACACACTATACCAATACCGACTATATACCAACACACTATACCAATACCGACTATATACCAACACACTATACCAATACCGACTATACACCAACACACTATACCAATACCGACTATACACCAACACACTATACCAATACCGACTATATACCAACACACTATACCAATACCGACTATATACCAACACACTATACCAATACCGACTATACACCAACACACTATACCAATACCGACTATACACCAACACACTATACCAATACCGACTATATACCAACACACTATACCAATACCGACTATACACCAACACACTATACCAATACCGACTATATACCAACACACTATACCAATACCGACTATACACCAACACACTATACCAATACCGACTATATACCAACACACTATACCAATACCGACTATATACCAACACACTATACCAATACCAACTAGATACCAACACACTATACCAATACCGACTAGATACCAACACACTATACCAATACCAACTATATACCAACAGACTATACCAATACAGACTATATACCGACACACTATACCAATACCGACTATACACCAACACACTATATCAATATACCAATACCGACTATACACCAACACAATATACCGATACCGACTATATACCAACAGACTATACCGATACCGACTATACACCAACACACTATACCAATACCGACTATACACCAACACACTATCCCAATATAGACTATATACCAACACACTATACCAATACCGACTATATACCGACACACTATACCGATACCGACTATATACCAACACACTATACCGATACCGACTATACACCAACACACTATACCAATACCGACTATACACCAACACACTATCCCAATATAGACTATATACCAACACACTATACCAATACCGACTATATACCGACACACTATACCGATACCGACTATACACCAACACACTATACCAATACAGACTATACACCAACACACTATACCAATACCGACTAGATACCAACACACTATACCAATACCGACTATACACCAACACACTATACCAATACCGACTAGATACCAACACACTATACCAATACCGACTATACACCGCCACAATATACCAATACCGACTAGATACCAACAGACTATACTAATACCGACTATACACCAACACACTATACCAATACCAACTAGATACCAACACACTATACCAATACCGACTAGATACCAACACACTATACCAATACCGACTATACACCAACACACTATACCAATACCGACTATACACCAACACACTATACCAATACCAACTAGATACCAACACACTATACCAATACCGACTATACACCAACACAATATACCAATACCGACTATATACCAACAGACTATACTAATACCGACTATACACCAACACACTATACCAATACCAACTAGATACCAACACACTATACCAATACCAACTAGATACCAACACACTATACCAATACCGACTATACACCAACACACTATACCAATACCAACTAGATACCAACACACTATACCAATACCGACTAGATACCAACACACTATACCAATACCGACTATACACCAACACACTATACCAATACCGACTATACACCAACACACTATACCAATACCGACTATACACCAACACACTATACCAATACCGACTATACACCAACACACTATACCAATACCGACTATATACCAACACACTATACCAATACCGACTATACACCAACACACTATACCAATACCGACTATACACCAACACACTATACCAATACCGACTATATACCGACACACTATACCAATACCAACTAGATACCAACACACTATACCAATACCGACTATACACCAACACACTATACCAATACCGACTATACACCAACACACTATACCAATACCGACTAGATACCAACAGACTATACTAATACCATTTGGCAGGTTGTTAAAAATGCTTATCATTCAGTTCATAAACTAGCTAAAAGCTATTAAAATAATGGCCATAGATCAGAGGTGGCCAAAGTTGGTCCTTCCACTCCAGGTCTTTATTCCTTCCAACCCTGTTCTGAATTGCTTAATTGAACCAATTAAACCTTCATCCACACCCTAAAGTAGTTATCTATCTCATTTTACCTGGTAAACCTGGAGTGGAATGGCCCTGCAGGACCATGATTGGACACCCCTGCCATAGATGCACACACCCTACTCTCGCATCTTGTAAAGCGCTTTGTGATGGTGGTCCACTATGAAAGGTGCAATATAAAATAAAGATTATTATTATTATTATTATTATTATTATTATTATTATTATTATTATTATTATTTCTAAAGGCCTGGCTTCTAAAGTCAGACATGCATGCGGATGCCCAGACCACCATTTTGTAACAATCTACTGAGTTTCTCCAGGCTTTGAAATTCTCTGGACGTTGTAGTCAATGAGCAGAAATTCAAGCACAAAATAAACCGCCACTAGCTTCATGATCTTGAGCCCACTAACAAGCCCTTTAGTTCAAGTACTGTTCTGTAGAGGTCACCATGGCAGTGGCCTGGTATATGTTGAAGCTGCTTCTAAACAAATCTATACTGTACTGTTGACAGCAGATAAATAAGAAAGACGACTGTAGTTTAACAATGTAAATTGATATGCATCAATTAAAAATTGAGAACGCAGCTTCAGCTACCTGCTTGCTTTAATTAAAATGAAGGGTGGTCTGTAAGGGTGACAATAATGATAAAAGCTTATATGTTTTGTATTGTTTCTTTCCGCTCACATTAAGAAAAGAAACCTCCACTCACTGTGTTATATAAATTCAACATTACAAATAATATTGTCTAAGCTTGAACAAATATTACAGTGCATATTGCAGACTGACCCTTATCTATAATTATGCCAAAATTGCAGCTCCACTTTAAAAATGAGTTCCTACTTTTCTTGGACCAGACATGCCAACAAGCTTTTGATCATCTCAATTTTGTTAAACAAATCTCAGATTTCATTTTTTTTTCTTAAATTTTTTTAAACAGGTTAAAAATATGAAGTTAATTATTTCTTTAGAATTGGTTACATATTTTGACACATATGCAATTGGCTCATTTAGCAACATGTGCTTGTAAAGTGTAACACTCTGATGGGTTTTTTTTTTGTATTATTATTATTATTTGGTTTTTTTAATGAAAATTAATATTGCAATAGGCCCAATCTGGAACATGATGCGATGCCAACATATACTGTGCCTACAAAAAGGGCTGTTCTGTTCCAGTTTACTATATTTGATATTACCCAGTGCAGTTATTTATTTGAAGCAAAATAAAGGAACACAGCAAGCTATAATGCAATAAAACCAAAGTGGCTTTTGCTGATCACAAAATACACATTCTCGTCCACAAAGAACCCTTCGTGGCTAAAGTTTGTAAAAAAAAAAGAAAAAAAAAAAAAAAAAAAGAAAGAAATAAAGAAAATCCACACACATTAGATCAAGCTCTGATCCTGTTCTGAAGCAACATAGGACAGGATCAGGGCTTGATCTGAAACTGAGCTCAGGATCAGTGCTGATCCTTTTAGTGCAATCCAACACATGACAGGATCAATATCGGAGCCTGGATCCAGGATTATATCTCTTTACTACAACCGGTCCCAGGGGTGATTTCAGGGGAGCCATTGACTCAGTGCAAACAAGTAAAAAATGTGATTACAGTGCTCCAACAGCTCTAGAACCAAGCTGACAGCAAAACATGTGATGCAAACACATTTCTTTTCTGCCAGCAGTTATTTTGCAACATTGAACCATGTTTGCGTCAAGATTCTATATATGGTCTGATAGTGTGTTTTCTCAAGTGTCTCTGCTTACAAAAGCCCACAGAAGAAAAATGGTTTCATCAAATTACACCCAGCAAGCTTTTCAAAATAGGTCTGTAATGCCATACACTTCTTGATTGGTCTCCAAAGATTTGATGGAAAACTGGAAAATTACTCTCTTTTTTTTCCCCCAGCAGGCAGCAATGTAAAATAGTACTCATATCCTGATGAAGATCTTTTGTAGATGGAAACATTGATTTTACCTGATGGCATGGTGTTTTTAAACTGTAGAAAAGATGTGGAGCTTTATAGGTGTGTGGGCATTTTATCTTTTTACTTACAATAGATCAAATGAAATATCTACAGCCACTGTATCTGTGTGACAGCAGGTTTATATAAAAAAAAAACATGGTATTGTATCAGAGTTTATAAGAAAACCCTGCATTTTAGTTAATTCCTCCTCTGTATTGTGTGAATTAGCATTGTATGCTTACTGCATGTTTTGTTTTCAGGTGTGCATCGTTTGGGACACCCTTGAAAAAAAAATCTCATTGAATTGAATTTCAAGCTGAATCAAATGCCTTGACAAAGTCCCAAAGTTAAGTTGTGTGTATTGTTTAATGAAAAGCATGAACAAGAATGTTTACATTACAGGAAAGTAACATTACATATGACATTTCTAGTCTTATCTCAGATGACCGAATCTTGATCTTAAAACCCTGTGCTTTTTAGACTTTAGAAAGAAAATCTATCCTGAACTGAAAAGGAAACATTACAATGCAGCATGAATTCTAATTTCTAGATGATATGGTATTTATTTAAAAACCTATTTCTGACTTGTTCATGGTTCAGCGCCTACATATTTCAATGCCTTGGTCTCAGCTGTAGGTAGATTCCTGTTTGTGGTATATAATCAGTGATGGGTCATGGCTGGTTTCCTCACTGTATCATTTGGAAAACTGGAAATTATGGATGGCAAGGCTTTATCATGCTACACAGATTCATATTGGATTGTGTGTGTGTGACATTTAATTCAAATCAAGGCTATAACAAAACTAACACACAATAATTTAATTAATATAAACCATCACATGTTCCCTATGCACTGACTGTCTCACCTTTTGCAGTTTGCAAAAACTATGGTAAAAATTATTATTATTAAAACAAAAAAGAAATACTGTATACAGTATTTAAAAGAATCTTGACTCATCAGTGCATCATCACTTCACACCTACTTTCAGCTCATTAACCAATCAGTTGCTTCCCAATAATGCCTGGCATAAGTAACACCATCATCCGTTGGTGTGTTTGGGGCAGCCCCAGAACTGTGAGATATGAGAATAATAGGTGACCCCTTATAAAAGCTTACCATAGTAAAAGGATAATAAAGTGTAATACAGTCTAATGAAAGCATAGTAAAGCACTGTAAGCCCCAGAGAGGTGTGGTAAGCATATTTAGTAAATGCTTTGTCTAACCATGGAAAAAGCATGGGGAAACTGCAGAATTACCATACAAATGTTTGTAGTAAACATTTATAAGGGACATTGCAGAGTTACGATCCTTCGTCCCATCAGGTTTTTAAAGAGTAAGTGTGGAGAAGCATGTTAAGGTTGGGTTGTGCTAAGTTGGAAGGGCCAGGGTTTAAACCAGGGAGTTCTGGGAAGGGAAGAAGGGTGGGGTGGGTAGAATTAAAGCACAATATCATCATGGCACAGAAAAGGGAAGCTGAGATAAATACAAGACCCCTGCAAAATGAATCAGTTTTATATCTGTTCTTCCTGGAAAGTGATTCAAAAGGGGCTGTAAAGGCCACGGAAATCATATAAATAAATAAATCAAATAAATACAGAGTGCTGCTGTATGTCTCTATTTTGAATCCCTATGGTCAGCTGAAAGCTCTCAATGCGCTATTGGTTTACAAATTGCTGTAGAATGAGCATGAGCAAAAAGTTAGCATAAATTGAAAAGTTCAGTTTTCACAAAATTAATCCCAGAAGAATGTGAATGATGTAAAGTCTGATGTAAATATATCTATATACTGTTAAGTTAAACATCTGTGCTGTTAAAATTATTTTTTCTTTTTAATAGACTGTTTAAAAGAAATGTATCTGACTCGGATTCTCTAATGACTTTGAAATAGCTTTTTACATGCAATAATATATCTCTTCTGCCTGGACATGCACGTTTTCATATTTCTTCTTCTTCTTCTTCTTCTTCTTCTTCTTCTTCTTCTTCTTCTTCTTCTTCTTCTTCTTCTTCTTCTTTTAAGTCTAATTTCCTGAAATTGAGTCATACACTTCACAGGTCCCAAACTTCTGCTCTTCATGCTCTGTCAAAGCTAGGAAGGAATATCTATCACATTGTGTAGGGGCTAGGCCAGCTGCAGTCTGTTCTGCAGAGTAGAAAGGGTTGTGTTTTAAAGGTATACAAGACATGAAGAAAGGCACAGCAAATATTCAGCTTGAAATACAACATAAGAGGGTCCTGCCAGACCATAACCATTGTCACTGCTGATGTTATTGCCAGTGAAAATAGATTAGCCAGTCGATGAGAATTTAAGCCACAGTCATTACTGTCATTTTCGACATGCCAATTGTCCTGACATTTGGTAACCCATGGTAACGTTGTTGAGTGTCATCTTTGAGACGATCCAGGCAGGTTCTAGATGAATACATAGCATAAGACAACTTCAAGGTCACCAACATGCTATGTATTAGCTGTGACAATGAGTCACTGACTGCTTCTCCTTTGGCACCAGTGATCATAGTTTACTACAAGGCTGAAATTCTACCACGCTAGTCTCTTGGGTTTATCACTAGATTAATTTCACTCGAGTATCTGTCACTTAACAAGTCTCTGCAATTGGTGAGTGTCCTTCTCTTTCTTATCTCTTGTCATGTTTTTGGTTTACATTTTTCACTGTATGTTGAAAATACCTAGATCACTTTTTCTGTAAAGGCCTTTACTGTGCTTTTTATTTACCTAGCAAATCTAAAACATTGGTCACAATACACTATTTTGCACTGAACATGAACAAAACTATGTTATTAGGCTCTTCTGGCATTGTCATATTTAATTCACCAAAACATAATTGCTCTGTTCTGCTGGATCCTAAATTACATTCGGACCCTTTATCTTATACAATGCATGTGAATTTGTTTCTTATTTTTGTGCCTGTAAAGGTCTATAAAATGCCTCTTAAGGCACTATTTTAATTAAAATAATGGAAAAATCTGTTATGTTTATTTTACACTATAAACAATGATCTGAGCTTGAAAATATTACATGAAATAACATTTAACATGTGTTCAAATATGTTATGTTATTATGACTACCCCAGGTGACCCCTACAAAATTTTAAAAAGTATGAGGTTTGTAACAAGTCATTAACAAAACATAAAACTACTCCAGAAAACTACGCGGCTCCGGAAAACTTGACAATTACCTGAGTATGTATCACCAACGTCACGTATAACAGGCTACACATCAATGAAATAATTTATATCCTAAAGTTCTGTGCCAGTTTGACACCAACCGGAAAACATATTGCTTGCCCAGGAGCCCCTCAAAATAAACATGCACAGCAAGGGGGAAAGCGTTGTATAGAACACAGTGTTTAGTTGCGGTTGCTCTGCGTATACTTATACATTGTGAGTTCGGTCGAAATAAAACTGCATTCTCAAATATTATTTTCATTTATTCATGAAAACCTGAAGGAAATCATGTACCACAAACCTAGTCAAAACAATGTATTTTTACACTGCAAATCTAAGAAAAAATAAATGAAAGGCAAAACATGTATTCATGCATGCCAGCACAAAGTCAAGAAAATACATTTAAACAATGAATGTCGTACATTTTCTTTTAGTTGATCCCGTTTTAAGTATAGGCTCTAAAAAACTGCCAATGACATTGAAGATTTTTGACCTGGTAAACGCACAGTAAACGACAGACCAAATAGGGGGGGGCAGGGCTGTGAGACAAGAGAACTGAACGCTGTCCATCCGGACAGCAAGCAACAGACTACCCTCCGCTCCACTCATTCATTTCAGCCTGCACGCCCAGGGAAGCGCATCGAACCCCTCTCTGGGACCTCCCTTGTCAACACTTTTCTTGTGTTGAAGACCGAATACGGTTCGAAACTGCATAGATGCAAACGCCTACAGCCAACTGTATTATATTCAAGAAACAGAGATCATTCAAGTCAAAATGTATAATTACTAGGATAACTACGCCGTGGTACCCTTCTCAATTGTGCGCTGTAGCAGGTAAGCACATGCATGACGCCTGTTGCATCAAATAAATGTTTTTAGGTTTCTAGGAATGCTTTCTTTGGACAAACCAGTATTTACGCAGTCTTATCCGGTGTATATATATATATATATATATATGTATATATGCGGTGGTGTATATATATATATATTATATTATATATATATATATATATATATATATATATATATATATATAATCGTACTTGTGGAACAAATGGTTACCATACCCTATATTATGGGATATAGATATTTGGTATTATCTGTAAACGCATGGACCCCGCACATGTCACAACAAACAAAATAATGTTTCTTTTTTTACACAAATTCACGGTTTGACAAACGTGTTAAGTGCCAAACTGTTTGCAAATAATTTTTTAACATGTGTTTAACTTTCTTGTTATCCTGTTTGATAAGTGTTTCGGGGGGGGGGGGGGGGGGGGGGGGGGGGGGGGGGGGGTCGTTGGGGTATGGGGGGGGGGGGAGGGGGGGGGGGGGGGGGGGGGGGGGGGGGGGGGGGGGGGGGGTGGGGGGTGGGGGGGGGGGGGGGGGGGGGGAGAATTCATTAAAGACAAAACAGTATAAAGAGTTCAACTTGCAGCATGGAATGCCAAGGTCTCTATTGCTTTTCACATCTGCTAAGGGTAATTTTGTTTTTGTTATTCTAAAACAACATTTAATGCAGGCCAGAGAATATAAGACTGCAGTAGAAAGCATCATTAAATAATAATAATAATAATAATAATAATAATAATAATAATAATAATAATAATAATAATAATAGTCGCTTATACAAATACAAAGTGGTTATAAAGATCTCCTTATCTAAGTTTCAAGATATACATATATTATAACACTTAAGTGAATTTTGGAACAAGTCACACTTACGACCGTGTTTTAGTGTAAAGTAGTCACAAAAATAATTCATCAGTATCCATAAGAGAATATTATATATTATATAGATATATATATATATATATATCTATATATATATATAGTATATATATATTTATTTACAGATAAATTATTGTTGATCTCTTATTACGCCTAGGATGTAAAAGTCCTACCAAAAAGGATGGTGTTAGGACGTTGGAGAATAACATTATTGTAGGATGTTGTGTAGTTGTTTTTTTTTTTGTTTGTTTGTTTTTTTGTTTGTCCATTTCCTATTGGAAATGGATTTGGGATAATTATTAATGTGGGCAAATTTAGGAACAAATCATTGCTGTGGTAAAATATGTAGTATTAATGTACAGGTACACATACAAGTTTTACATCATATAATGAATTGTTTGAATACACTTAAATACAGAAACTGTTTCAGTTTGCAGGTGTTTCTTGCATTTTTTTTAAAGGGAAAGGTTGCAGCAAATGTTATAGCACTAGTGTGTGGTGTAACTGTCTGTGAGTAGGGGAAGTACCTGGATGGTAGGCAAAGCTTGCTTGCAAATGTCCAGATTTAAATGAAAGCTCTTACATGCCTGAGAAATATGCAGATTTTGTATCACTACAGTACTATAAGTTGCTGGGACTCAACAGATTTGGCCGTATGTATCAGTGTCTTTATTTTATTGTTACAAAACTAGTAACAAATAATGTTTTTTTTATTATTTATTATTTGCTATTTTTCTTTCACAAAAAAATGAAATTATGTAATTGCACTTCAGAGTAAAAAAAAAAAGAACCCAAAACAATGTGGTAGAGTTTTCTCACAAATAGTATTTTAATACAGTGTACCTTTTTGGAATACATTGCCTAAAGGAGTTATTATTTTGGTTTAATAATGCTCGTATAGCTAGCCAAAATAAGTATACAGCACATTCTTCATATGCTATTTCATTTTTGTCTGGTACAATACATTTACAAGCCATCACTGTTTGCAAGCAATGTCAGTGAATTCACCTGGCAAATTCAGTGTAAAAATATCCTACTGTCAAACAGGCAGATATATCAGACTGATATGACAGAAGGACTGATTGATAGCAAAAAAAATGACAGAATAACTTAATACCACTTAATTTACTAAAATGAAAAAATCTTTTATTATGGATGTGAGAAAAACACATTAACAATATGCTGTCCACCGTCAACCTAGAAATCTGTCTATGTGAGATTCATGTTTTCATTCTATTATGAACCTGCACAAAGGGGCAATACAGAAATATATGTTTTTGTACAAAAAAATACATTCTCTGAAATCAAATGTAGTGGAGCACAACCTCATAAATACATCATTGTTTACAGACGTAATAAAAGTGCAAATGCAATGAAAGTGAAACATAATGTTTCTGTTTTGAAAAACAATACAAATAATACTAAATTTACTATTTAAGAACACAGTATATGTACAGTTCCAGCAATATCTAAAGCAGATGGGCAGATTTTACCCGAAGTGAAGTCACAGTAGATGCTATAGTCAGAGGTAAAAGTAACTTTCATTTCTTACCAGTATAGTCAGAGGTAAAAGTAACTTTCATTTCTTACCAGTATAGTGTTATTTTCAGGTACGCATATTTCCTCCTGCATGCCTAAACAACTTCCACTAAGAAAGCAGGGAAGCAGCCATTTAAATATGGTTATGCTGTTTTCGTCCGTTTACATCTTTTTAAAAATTGAATTTATCATATTTTCCAGTCTTTTATGTTGTTTTTAATGTATTTGTCCACCATTAAGAAAATGGTATGCAAATATTTCTCACATGCACTACTTTGGGTCTTGTACATTTTTTTTTACTTGTGCAACTTTGCGGTGGACTTCTCGTGAATTGTTTTTTCTTTTTAGAGAAATTATTGTCTGTTGCCAATTTAAGTTTGCAAAAAAAAAAAAAGTATAATTAACGGTAAATGTACCTCATTAGACAATAGGAAAATACCCATCAGATTGCAATTGATCGCACCTGTACCAAAATATGACACTGTACCACTTTCTGCCAAGTTGTGGTATGCAAACCACATTCTGATGACTTACCACTTTCTAACACTACACCAACTTTATAGTCCAGATCATGGCTTCTATCAAAGTGAAAAACAGCGACCACAAACTTGAACTTAAAGCTTATCAATAAACTTCAGGTACATTCAAACAGTATTCCAATTCCAAAAGAAAAGAAGATAGACAAGTTGACAAAGGCATGCAAATAGATACTCTAGCTAGAAAAAATAAATTGAAAATTTGTTGTATTATTTATGCATTTTCCTGAGGGATATCGGACAGTTCATTAGGTAAACTGTTCCCCCACTACTACCAAAGGTTGAATGAAAACTGATTTGAGTTTGTCAAGGACTTGTGACTCGAATGATAGTGACTCGGACTCAAGGTTTGAGGATTTGACCACAGGTCTGATAGGAATATATACAATTATATATACAGCATAAATTAGATAGAAAACATGGTGTTAGGTGACTTAAACCTAAATTCATATGACTAATGGTTACGCAATTGTGATTTCCAAGACCATTCAGAATACATTGGCTAGTCTACCTGTTGTATTGAAACATAACGCCAACTACGATTCGACTGGAATATAGAAACAGGTGATAACTGATGGAGATTGCAGGTGATAACTGGTGGAAAGACCTATCGTATTTCAACTTACGATCTGGCAATACAGAACCGAGCCCCAGGTCTGGAAGGCACTGGGAGCGGAGTTACTGCCTTTGCTCCCTGTGCTTCCTTTGTTTTAACCAGTTGTATCTATTTGTTTCCATTCTCTTCTTCAAAGAAGTCCAGGAGGTTATTCAAACAGGATCAGTCTCTTCTGGATCTGTGTTTGTCGTCTGCTACAATGATATGTGCTCCTGTAATGGGCTGTGCAAATACCCATCTTTTTTGAGTAATTATTTTTGCCAACAGGTATTAAACAGCCTGTTAAAATGTGTTAATTTCACAGCAAGAAAAGCTGCATTCACCTCATCTGTACAATATTGAGTATGAACTTCTGCAGTGATTTCAAGGCTGATTGTAAGTGATTGTTTAAATTAAGGAAGGCTTTGTTTTGTGATGTTCAATCAACCTGTTTTTAAGAGGTTTTGTTATATTTTTATTAATGCATAAAAACTTAAAACATGCTAAAGGGAATAACTCAGAAAAAAAGAGTGTCTGCACAAACCTAGTTGCTATACAAATCTACTGCCAAATATTGAATCAATGATTTAACATCTTATGTAGAGAACGCTGATGGGTCTAGATATCCTGTCCTAATTATCGGGGTCTGCTAGAACATCCTCTGTATCGATTTGTGTCTCTGACAGCTCCCTGGAGATTACTCCCCTTGTTTCTGCAAATACTTTTGAGTAGATGCTACTCTAACAGTGCATGGGTCCGCAGTGGGTTACAGTTTTATCACACTTTATAGTCCTGACTTTTCTGTTGCTGTGAACATAGAGACAATTATGTGTTGGCAGAATCCTGCCTGTATTTGCTTTACTGTCCATGTTGGTGGTTTTGTTTTGTTTGCACATTTGAAGCGCTAATTGTCTCATTTTCCTTCACTTATTCTATTTTAAGCTATTGAGACGACATAGCTGCAGGCAGAATGCCTGCAAGAGGTTTTCATATTGTTTTCAAATTAAAAGTAGATATCTGTCATGCCTTATTAAGCATCGCTTATGTGGATAGCTCATTTGTTACCATGACCACCAATTTAACGGTGATATCCTTCAGTTGCTAAATAACTTTGGGGAATTTGTGGGGTGAACATGGCCTTCATCCTAATATGGCTGCTTGGCGGCCATTGTGTAGTTTTCTTGCAGATACAGTTAGGGGTACAACCAAATAGTCGACTAGAAAAGTGACAGTGAAACTCAGAAATTGGTAGTCAACTAATCACACTCAAATGAGTAACAGCAAGATCAAAATAGTTTTGTGTGTTTAAAGTTTATACCAGTAACAAGCTAGCAATGTCAATATTTTAATTGTATTCAGCTGTTTGAATTGAAACCGATGGATTCAAATTGACAGAAGTGAAGTTGCAGTTGCAATCCAACATCAACATGAGTAAATAGTTTTAAAAAAATCTAAGCCGTTTTAAAATATAGTGCACAAACAAGTGTTACAAAACAGTACATACACAAATAAAGAACCTGACATCCTAAAGTGCAGGATTCGTTTATTTTTAAGTGGTGACTATTTTTATCTTGATTAGTCGACGGTAAGTAGTTGTTCTTCCCCCTAGTTACAGTCTCCAGAAGTAACTTTTATATAAAGGTGTGCTGTTTTGGTTTTGGATGGATTTTACGTGAGCAAGAAAAACATTGTTGGATTCGTGTTTGAGAAAAGCACTTGTAGCAAACTACATCAATGCAGATGGCTACAGAACAGTATCAAAGAAATACGGAATACCGAAAAAAAACAAAAAACAACTGGAGTAATAATCAAGAAGTACCACAGAACAAATTCAACTGAAATGTTTGAAAGAAATGCATATCCAAAGAAAATTACAGGTACAGCAGGTAGGAGAAGTGTCCAATGAGCTAAAAATAAAATCCAGCATTAAAAGGCAAGGACTTAGAGTGATTTAGCAGCATCAGGCATAAGAGTGCATGAAAGGACAGAACACAGAAGAGTTGTACAGTATACACGCAGACTTCACTGGAAACCACTATTAAAGAAGATTTGTAAAACAAACCATCTTAAATAAGCCAAGAAATATAAACAGGCATCTGAAGCATTCTTCAGCATAATTCTCAGATCCAATGAGTCTAAAATATAACTTTTCCCTAGAAATGGAACATACTTAGGGCTGTATGTTTTTTTTTTTTACTGTAAAAATTGCTTATTTCACGGTCTAAAAAATAGGTGTTGCAAGGCATTTCAGGATTAAGCATAATATTTATTAGAGCAGAATAAAATAACATTGTCACATTCAAAGTTGATCATTCTCTCTAGACTTATTTTACAACAAATGTTCCTAAATATAAAGAGTCAGAAAACAGAGAGACGCTTGTTCTTGTTCCAAATCCTTTTCTTTATTTTGGACGCTATCTGAACACCCACCATGGTCCACAGCTCTGAACAGCAACACAGGATACAGGAACATTTACTTGGAATGGCAACCAGCAAAACATAGCGCCGGGCACAGCCCCATCTTATACCATTAGCTCTGCCCCCGTATGCAAATCGGGGTGCAGAGAGCTTACGAAAGCCGTCCGGCGTTATTGTTTATTATTCATACAATGTGGTTGGCATGGATGAGGTTGAATCCCCCATCCTAAGTAGCTTGTGGGAATGTGGCTGGAGTCTTATTAAGGTAATTATTTAATGGGTAATTAAGGCTCCAGCCACAGTATAAAAGACCCACTCCGGGCTCAGATAGGCAGAGAGTTTAAAAGAGTTGTGAGGAGAGCCGGCGAACAAGGTACTCGTTATTATGGAAATAATGATTTGTTAGTATTTATTAGTGTTTATTTTTACTTTGGCCAGTGAAGCCTTTATTTTTAAAAAAAAAAAACTGAGAACAATTAAAATTGGACATTTCGAAATCTAACATGAAATACTGCACTACTATTATGGCTGGAGGGAATGCCTATTTAAAAATTACATTAGTGCTGCATTTATTCAAGGGACTACGTTAGTGAACGATATTTCAATTGCATTTTCGAAAATGCTAAATGGTTTTATACGCTGAAATGATGCACTGCTTGATGATGCTGTTTAACTTTTGTGGTTTTGGACCTGATGTCCAGTCAGTTACTCTCGGTACTTTTTTTTTTGGCAAGATGATTAATTACTTGAAATGCTTTTCACTTAGCAGTACTATATATGGAACTAGAGTTTAATACAATATTTTGTTTTCAGGCATAATCTGTGTCAGATATTTCATTTATCTTTTACAATATTTAATTTATCTTTTACAATGCACTTAAATGAGTTACTAAAACATTCTAAAACTGTTGCAACCTTTTCCATGATGGGGTTTGTGGATTTTTCCTTGGACTAGAAGACTAAAAAGCAGAAATATTTATAGAAAAATACCTACTACAAACTATATAAGCAACAATATTATTTCCTTTTATTAAAAAAAAAAAACACACCAAATCACCTTTTTTTGGTTTATACATCTTTATACATGAGTTTACAGTAGCAATAACTGTTTTGTTTAATACAGTTTTGCTTAGGGTCTTGTGACAGGGGAGAACAGAGCCCCTGCACATGAAAAGGGGGCAGGGCAAAGCCCTGCTGTAAAATGTATGTTTGTTTAACACAGGTGAATGTATTTTTATGATTTCAAATGTCTAGTTTGGGTTATTTTAAAGGGTGATTTAAGGTACTGTATGATTTGATGGATGTTGTGTTATTTAAAAATACAATGTTTTCTTTGTTATTGTTTGGTTTGGATGTGGCCTGGCAGATGCTAGTAGCAGCTCATACCTGCCAGATATCTCGTGAGAATGTGATTGGTGCCATTTATTGAATTATTGTTTGTAATTATTTGTTAACTGCACATGTATATAAACCTGTATGTTTGCGTGTTCAGGGTGGGTGTTTGAGAGGAGCGAACGAGAGAGGATCAGTGAAGGCCACTGCCCAGCCTGACCTTAGGTGTGTTGTGTTTAGTGTTCATGATTTAGTTTTTGTTTTTCTTTTTCGCTCTGTGAGCATTGTTTCTGTTCAACCTTTTTAGTTATTTTTTTGTTAATAAAAATAGCACCGCAGTGTGCTTTGCACAAGAGTACCTTACCTGTGAATAGTTCCTGCTTCTGGCCTGGCATCACCAAACTTAGCCGTCCTGTCACAGGTCTGAACTAAAATTGTCATTTTAACAACACCTTAACCCTTTCAGGACCAAGCATTTTTAGTGGGATGTTCCCCCAGCACCAGGGATTTTTTGGCTGTGTTTGACTCTCTTCCTACAGATTGACATTTTTACAGTAGAATCTTGGAATTGGTATCCTTTTTTTCAAAGAACATTATAAAGTATTTAACTTTTTTTTAAATGTGTTTTCTCAAAATAAATATTTATAAAATAAATAATTATCAGTAATAAGGAAAAAAAAACATAACTGATAAATTTAGTTCATGAAACATTTAATAAATGTTGTAAAAACATATATATTATATATATATATTATATAAGTCAAATACATCAGATTTATAGTGTTTCCTGTTTCTTATCTCTAAACACGTTTGTGTGAGGTTTTGTTTCTGTGTGTTGCTGTAAATTTTCTCCACCCTTTAAAATGTAAATGCCAGTCTTAGTGATGTCACATAAAAAACAAACTATTCAATCCCTCCCTTATCCAATGATATGCATTTCAGACCTATGCGGCAAAGTATGGTGGCCATGTAGGTCAATAAATTGAAGTGCGTTTGCCCGATCACAGGCCCAGAAAGCCACTATGATCACGGTCCTTGAAGGGTTTTCATGTAACCATATCCGCAACATCATCTTAATTTTAATTGTTCTCCTTTTTGATTTAGAAGAGCACATGTTATCGCCTATTTAGAGGTTCACTTACTCTAATCTACTTCCATTTTAACACAATCAACCAAATGACATAACGTCTGCCATTAAAATAAATAAATAATTTATTCCTTAAACTGTAATTTTAGTCTAATAAGATTATTACATGTGAAAGCATAGTAAAGAACAAGCAAGTATGGTGAATCACTGGGGACAATGGTAAAACATGCTGAAAAAAGACCAGTAAATACATAGTATTTACAGTACAAATATACCAGGGTAAACTTTTATGAGACCCTTATGATTAAGGTTCCTCTTTGTTAAAGTATCCTGTCAATAATTTGCATCAGCTACTCGAAGTACATTTGCAATCACAGGAGCGTGTCAGTGTACCCTGTACGGTGACAGAAAAATGCCAATAAAACTTGTTTATTAACACTAGTCAAGACGGGATTAGTTTTAACCACCAGAAGGATGTATATCAGTACAACATAATGGATTCAAAGATGGCAAATAGATACCAAACTTCCCTCCAAGGAAGAACTGCCTGTGCTGGCAGTGATAGCTATTTTGATCCTTAAAGCCAATTTCATTGCTGCTGCAGCTTTACAAACAAACGGATTCCAGAAAACAAGTAATGGCTCCCCTGTGTTTCTAATACTGTTAGAGAAAAAAAAGAAACAACATGAATGGAAATTTACAGTATTTTGTGCATATTTTCTATATTTCTGTTATATAATTAAAACCAACTTTTAACAACTTTCTTTCTCTTTACAGACTAGATTGCACCAATGTGGATCCAAAATGAAATAAACTTATTATGCCACCCTCTCTTCGAGCCGGTTGAAACAGTAAGGTCCACGCTACAAAAACTGGTGTCATTGATGCCTGTTGTTGGGTAATCTAGGGAAGGAGGCCATGTAATTATGCCGGCAGCGCAGCATGAATCTGGTGGACCTGTGGTTAACTCGTTCTCTCTCCATGTGTCTGCTGTTACAGAGTTTTGTCCTGATGATACTGTGCTTTCATTCTGCCAGTATGTGCCCAAAGGGTTGTCTGTGTTCCCACACTGGTGGATTAAATGTCAGCTGTAGCAATGCCAACCTCAAAGAGATTCCCAAGGATCTGCCACCTGACACTGTGCTCCTCTACCTGGACTCCAACCAGATAACCTCCATCCCCAATGAAATCTTCAAGGACCTGCACCAGCTCAAGGTGCTTAACTTGTCCAAAAACATAATTGGGTTTGTGGATGAGCGTGCTTTCAAAGGCGTGGCAGGAACCTTGCAAACGATCGACCTTTCTGACAATCGGATTAAAACAGTGCATAAGAATGCTTTCAGCAACCTGAAGGCAAAAGCCCAGATCGCCAACAATCCATGGCATTGTGACTGCACCCTTCAGCAGGTTCTGAAAGGCATGGCATCCAACCATGAGTCTGCCAACAGTGTCATCTGCAAGACCTCTGTACTTGAGGAGCATGCTGGGAGACCGTTCCTAAAAGCTGATGCCGACCTCTGCAATCTTCCCAAAAAGACTACAGATTACGCCATGTTGGTTACCATGTTTGGCTGGTTCACCATGGTGATTTCTTATGTGGTGTATTATGTACGACAAAACCAGGAAGACGCAAGGAGGCATCTTGAATATTTGAAGTCACTTCCAAGCAAGCCGAAGAAGCCAGATGAAGCAGATGATATAAGTACAGTTGTATGACATCATTTAAACTGTAACATGGCTGAAATACTCTGGAAATGTTTGAAAAGAACAACATTTTACAGGAGCTCCTTTTCAACCTAGTCATTCATAAAATAGAGAGAATAATTGCTGGGGGGAAAAAGTGTTAACATTTAAAGCATCAAGTGATAACCAGAATGAGAAAATATTTATAGTTGTTTCATCCCCTTTTGGTTATCCTTGTGTAAAATGTACAATAGCCTTCAGTAAATTTGTTCATCCTGTGTTACAAGCACTGTGATGGATAAATTAAGGAACTTTGAGATCCTTCTGTTAACAGAAAATATTGGATGCAAGGGTAGGTTTTGGTCAGAGTTGGAGAGAGGGCTCTGATAAGGTCTAGGGTTTTAATACATATCAAGTCTTTCATGATAATACTGCTTGTCCACCACTTTAGGATGTTGCAAAGCATAACCATGTGGAAAGTTAGGTGAAGCTAAGAGACTCAGATTAAATTCCCATGTCCATAAAGGTTAGATGTTGATGTCAAATTTGTCTTTGAACTTTGACTGCTGCCAGTGTCTCCTAGCGGTTTGTCTGGAATAGGTGGTTCATGGATAAAAACATCTGTCTGTTGCACTTTTGGTAATAAGGAATCAATATTGTATTACTGTTTTATTCCCCACGTCAGAACCTGTTAGAACAACCTTTTGTAAATGGGAAATAACTTTAGTCAACAAGGTTTATCAAGATGTATTTCTTTAAAACTAAATTTGCTTAATTTTTGTTTGTGAAAGTCACAAAAAGACGGAACTGTTGCATATCGTAATGTTTCTGTTACTCGTCAATGTATTTATGGCCCGCACGCTTACTTATGTGGACTTTGAGGATTTTATTTGCCTTAGTAAACTTCAAACAGGAGGAAAAAGTTCTGAATAAGAAACACAATTGTTGTATGTCTGATCAACTAGATTTAGTTTGAGGATTACGCTGGATGTGTATCATACAAATAAGTGTGTAGTGCAGAGCTTGGTATGAACAAATATCTAAATCGACAGAAAAATATGAAACACAATTTTGCATAATGCAATGTATAATAAATACATAGAAATGTTGGCAGTTTTCCAGACATTATTTAGAATGCTAGGAAAACAGTTTTTTTAAACTAATGTATTTTAAGTCTGAAGCAGTCCTGTAAGTAAAGTACAGTAATTGATATAATTGGTCTACATTTATTTTAGGAAGTAGCCTTGAATGTAGATTTAAACTTATAGTGACCAGTCCTTAAATAGTTTTATTATTATCATTTAAAAAGTTAGGCTGAAAGCTGATTACTAAGCAGACTTTTATTAAATGCAGTTGAGATTCAAATAGTGTCAGAATTAATTTTTTTGTTTGTTTGTTTAATTAATAGCAACTGTCATTCTGTTAGAGATGAATCCCTGTGCATTTCAAAGAGTGGTACATCAAGCATTCTAAATAATGGGTTCATTTCCTTCATAATAAATATCTTAAGTGATCAGCAGCTGATTATGTGAGTTCTCTGTAATTGTCCATTGTTGTTTCTGCTTAGATCGTTATTTGCCGTGCTTGCACACTATTCCAGCAAAAACATCCTTTCTCCATCATTGAATTTCTAGATAGAAATATGTGCTAGGCTTTGTAGCTGTACTGAATTTTTTCAGCTGAACATCCCATTTTCAGTGGTTGATAGTTAATAAGCCTGGTATTGTAAGTAGAGTAATTAGCTAAGCAGAAACAACAAAAGAGAATAATAGAGAATACATATCATATGATATTAAACTCTGAAGAAAATACATATTAAAATCTATCCACTGTAATATAAAATATCCCTTTAAGGTCTCACAAACCCGTTTTGCAGAAATATGCCTTAATGCATCCCACAGTTGACAGGATATCCTGCTATGCATAGGGAGGTGACTGGCTTGAAAAGTATTGGGCCGTTTTTATTACATTTAATGCTAATGAGTAAACTACCCCAGGGAAATTACAGCTAGCACCAATTTAATAGCCCCATTTTTATTGAATCTGTTTTATGCAATGCAATTGTTTCCCACCACAGGTCTTTCTCTACCACTTCCAACAGGGCATACAGTAACTGTGCTGTTAGTGTATTCCATTGCCGTGATCACTGTCTCAATAAACCAGAGGTGAATTAAGGGTTATCTGGTTAGCTAGGTACAAATGACTCTCTGGTGCTAATTAGGCTCAGAGCCCAAGGCAAGATGATCATCAAAGTGGAAGAACTGTCATGTGTATAGAGTACCTCACTGTCCAAGCAGATCATGACAATGGAGGCACATTGGGTTAATTTAATTACACACAACCTTCGCACAAGCACCCATCATGCCTTTTTTCTCTATGGTAGGGGGTTTCTATCTTGATTAAATTTATTATCATTTACTTACAGATAACACAAGCCTGTCCTTCTGTGTTTAAACAAGTATCATTGATGTAATACGCTATTGGCGAGTTTGGTGCTTAGTCTCAGTTATCACAAGATCAAGTTCAAGCACTACCCGTTTGTCTCCTAGAAATGTTGCGCTTTGGCGACTCTGCATGGCATGGACAACACCTTGCATTTATTTGCAAGGCAAACAAAAAAATCAATTCGCTTGGAAGCGAACTGCATAATACTTGTAATTTGTCTGTAATTATAGACAGTTTGCAGTCTAAACACAGGCATTTAAAATGGTATGAGCTGAGCTTGTTTCCTAATATCTGTTATACCATAATGCCAGAGGGTCAAATCAGAGATCAGTTATTGATACACTATGCTGTGTACATACCTAATTTCTACTTAATGTAGATAATATTACAGCAAAAGATCTGCCTGGAACTTTGTAAAATGCTATGAATTCTAGTGGTGTACATGATAGCTATTAAATGCCTTTAAACTTGTATTAGAATGTATTTAAAAAACTAAAAAGAAGTGGTGGGCTTGTTGATATGGGTCTCTTTACTTACTTTACAGCTGCAGTGTATAGAGTGATAAGGTGGGATCTATGGTATTGAGTATTTATTTAGCCATGTATATGTAAGTATGTTTTTTTGTTGTTTTTTTCTCAAAGGGTGGGGGGAAGACTGAAAGACAAGCACAGTGTAGCACAGAACAATTCCGAGTTTTAAGTGCCTGAAATGTATGTTGCCTGTCTTCTGATTCAGCCATTGTATTTATTATTTTTGTTTTATATATGTCATAAAGATAGTGAATTGTACAGGGTTATTACATGGACTGTCTTTCTTTCTTAGTGATACAGAAATGTATGTTTGTTCTATTATTATTAAATTCATAACTTACTGTGCACTCTATCTGACTATTATAGGTTACAGCATGTTATGCTAAGTATTTTGTCTACAGCCTGTTGGCAGTTGCTGAAATGACTATAGAAATGTTGTGGTCATTTGGCCAAAACCCTGAAATTCCTACAAGCTTGGTTAAATACCTGGCTTGACTGAATGACTATACAGTCGCAGACAAAAGTATTGGCACCCTGCGCTAATTATTCCATAATTCAAGGTAACTGGTTAAGGACAAGCATTTAGTAAACTTTAACCACTTTTTAATAAAATAAAAAAGCAAAATACTCAATTTAGTAATTTAACAAATAGCCTTTACAAAAAAAAAAAGGATTCGTTCATGACAAAAGTATTGACCCCCCCCACCGCGTTAGTATTTTCTGTGTCCTCCTTTAGCTCTTTTTTTAAATGGCTTTCAGACATTTATGATAATTCTCATTCTGTCTTGCATGTTTCCTTCAGCTCAGACAGACTGGATACACTATACTTGGCTACAGCTTTTCTCAGATCAGTCCAAAGCATTTCTATTGGATTGAGATCTGGTGCTTGAAAAGGCCATTCCAGAACTTTTATCTTTGTTTTCTTCAAGAATTCCAGTTGAGTTTGTCATATTCTTTGGGCTGTTGTCATTTTGGAAGATAAACCATCTGCCAATCAGCCTATGAGCAGATTGTATCATTGTACTTTGTAGAATGTTTTGATACATGGCTGCATTAATTCTTCACTTGCATGAATGTCTCCAGTCCCTGAACAGCTAAAACACTCCAATATCATGATCGAAAAACTTCCATGTTTAACTGTAGGTACAAGGTTTTCTTCCTTCGTCTTGATCATCATCTGCTATGTTGCCAAAATATTCTTCTTCAACAGATGTTGGAAATAATTACCTTTTTTTCTGGCTATTGACTTTATAATGCAGTTTAATTACTGTGTAACAGTTTTCTATTAATTAATTGGTTCGATTAAATGTTTATAGACTTTTAATGTAAACATGCCAATACCTTTGCCATGAACAGATATTTGAAATTGCTGAAGTGCTTTTAAAAAAAAAAAATACAAAAAAAATGTAATTGTTTTTAAACTACCTGAAATTATGTATTTTGGTCTTTGTCATATTAATTAGTGGCTAATGTTCACTAAATGCTTGTATTTAACTTATTTTCTTGAATTATCTTATAACCCTTTAAGGTACAAGGGATTTATGTGTTCGACAAATAAAAATGATACAAACATTCTTATTTCTGCAATGAGGTTCACGAAACAGGGTATAAAATGCATTGAAAGCATCAGTGAAAGTTTTCCGTCTGTAGATGAAATTCTGTCAAAATAGACTCTCCCAGGTCCATCAATCAATCAATCTTTATTTTATATAGCACATTTCATAGTGCAACACCATCACAAAGCACTTTACAAGATGCAATAAATACAAGAAAATCCATAATACTTCAAATAGAGAAATGCGTAATACATGATATACAGTGGAAAGTACATAATACATGATAGTAGTAGCATAATACATAGTACACTGAATGCAGTAGAAAGTGCATAATACATGAGATAGTACTCTAAACACAGTGGAAAGTGCATAACACATGAAATAGTACAATACATTGGAAAGTGTAGAATACATGAAATAGTACAATAAATACAGTGGAAAGTGCAGAATACATGATAGTACCAATACGTGAAATAGTAGCAGCAGCTAATAACAGATATCAGGCTTAAGGAGCATGGAAGGCAAGGTGGATTTTGAGAGTTAATTTAAAGAGAGCTACAGTCAGAGCATCACAAACCAATGCTGGGAGAGAGTTCCAGAGAGTCGGAGCCATGAAGCTAAGTGATTGTTGTCCAAGTGTGGTGCACTTTTGCTTGGGGATAACAAGCAGGCCAGAGTCGGAGGACTTCAGCTTGCGGGTAGGGACTTAGAGAGTCAGCAAGTTGAGGAGGTACACAGGACCTGTGTGATGAAGGGCAATGCAGGTGAGTTTTGAACATAATCCTTAACTTTACAGGTAGCCAGCGCAGCTGAGCAAGACTGGAAGTGATGTGATCATATGTTTTTACATCTGGTAAGGATCCTGGCAGCAGCATTCTGAACTAGCTGCAGTAGGTTTATGGTGCGTGCTGGGAGAGCACCATACAGAGAGTTGCAGTAGTCGAGTCAAGAGGAGACAAACACATGACAAAGTATCTCTGCATCTGGGAGGGATAGGTAGGGACAGACTTTGGAGATGTTTCTAAGATGGTAGAAGGAAGATTTAACGACGGAGGAGATGTGGGCATCAAAAGGAGAGGTTGCTGTCAAGAAGTACACCAAGGCTTCGTACTGTGGGAGAAGGCAGCAGCAGACAGTTTCCTAGGTTCAGGGCAGCTACGTTAAGATTCTTAAGTTGAGTTTTAGATCTTACTAGAAGTAGTTCAGATTTGTTACTGTTCAGCTGAAGAAAATTGGCAGATGTCTTGAATGCAGGCAGAGAGCCAGACCATGGCAGGGGCTACCAGGGTCGAGTTTTAAGTAGAGCTGGGTGTCGTCAGCATAGGAGTGAAACATGAGGTTGTGTTGGCGGATGAGGTGGCCCAAGGGAAGCATATAGATATTGAAGAGAAGAGGCCCAAGAAAAGATCCTTGGGGGACATCAAAAGTGACTGGGTTTGCAACACCACTGTGTCCAGCATAAAAAACAGACTGCCTGCGTCCGACTAGGTAAGAGGACATCCAGGACAGACAGGTTCCAGAGATTCCAGCATACTTCTGAAGGTGGACAAGAAGAATGCCATGATCTATGGTGTCAAAAGCAGCTATTAGGTCAAGAAGGACAAGCACAGGGAGCACCAGCATCAGCATTGAGCAGATCATTCACAATCCGGAGCAGAGCAGTTTCAGTACTGTGATGCAGCTGGAAACCAGACTGTAGAGATTCAAGCAGATTGTCATACATGAGATGTTTCATCAGCTGACTGGCTACAGCCCTTTCAGGAGTTTTTGAGAGAAAAGGGAGATTGGAGATAGGACGGAAATTAGATAAGTCAGCCAGGCCAGGGGACAGTTTTCTGAGTACCGGCGTGGCTCTGGCAAGCTTGAGGGCAGCAGGAACCGAGCCAGAGTCCAGGGACAGGTTGAGAGTGTGCATAATGGAGGGAGCAAGATCAGAAGCACAGAGACGGACAAGGTTAGTTGGCCAGGGGTCCGGGGACACGTGACAGTAGTGGATTTCAACAATAAGCCGGAAACATCAGCAATGGAGAGAGGGTAGAAGGAGGAGCGACAAGGTAGTCAAGTAGTAGACTGAGTTTGCGGTGGGCGAGTGTAGAATAGATGTTGTCGATTTTGTTCCGAAAGAAAGAGAACAAATCATGACAGGTAAGAGAGGAGGATGGATGGGAGATTGGTCGGTGGCTGGATGTAGGATTTGGTTTACCGTTGGGTTTACCATGTCCCATACTTATGATTTCAGAGAAGTATTTCACCCTGGCTGCAGCAAGAGCACGCCTGTAGTTTGCGAGATGGTTGGTCCAGCTCTCTCTGTGAACCATTAGTCCAGATGACCTCCACTTACGCTCGAGCTTGCGGCAGGCAGATTTAGGCTGTTGAACTTTGAAGGTGTACCATGGGTAGTTCTGAGCTTTCTTGACGATTCTGGTTGTAAGCGGTGCAAAAGTGTCAATGATACTAGTAAGGGTGGTGTTGTAGAGAGTCACGGCATCATCAGCTGATGATGGGAGAGTACCAGTTAGAGGGGATGCAGAGACACATTCTGAGAGTTTCAGAGGATTCAGCAGATTCTTGGGACGGAAGGAGACAAAAGTATCAGTAGCGGTGGAAGGGGCAGGGAGATTAATATTAGCAGTGATAAGAAATGGTTAGAGAGAGACACATCTGAGACATCAAGGCCCCTGGTGATGAGCAGATCCAGGGTGTGTCCTCGGGTGTGAGTGGGGACGTTGACAGATTGAGAAAGTCCAAGACAGTCCAGAAGTGTGTTGAAGTCAGTCACTAGGGGGGAGTAAGGCAAGTCCACATGAATATTGAAGTCACCTAGGAGTAGGAGCTTGTCAGTAGAACTGCAGTCGAGGGAGAGGAATTCTGAGAACTACAAATAAAAGCAGAGTTGTTCTTAGGTGGACAGTAGATAACAGCAAGGGTGAGGGACATGGGAGAGGGGAGCTTGATGATGAGATGTTCAAATGAAGAAAAGGCAGGCAAAGAAAGAACTGAGGAAGCAAGCACAGAAATAGCAATAACAGCCGTGCCCCTGCCTCTGCCTCTGCGGCGAGGTTTGTCAAAGAGGGAATAGCCCTTTGGAGTGGCTAGATGCAGTGAGTGCATGTCGTTTACAGAGTGCCAGGTTTCAGCTAGACAGAAGATCAAGATTGGTATCAGTTACAGGTTTGCTGAGAAGCAGAGATTTGTTAGTCAGGGAACGACAGTTGAAAGAGGAGATTTTCAAGTTTGTAGCAGGCAGTGTAGGGGAGGAAGCAGTTAGTATGGGTATGTAGAGCAGGTACCAGTGTTCATTCTGGGAGTGGAGAACGAGTGAGCCCGCTTTGACCAGGGGATCCAGGCATTAGGTGTCAAGGAAGGAATGAGGCCTCTAATAACCATCTGGAGTGATTGGGAAAAGGTCCAAGCTCTGCCTGTCCTCGCTCAGACTGCCACAGCTTAGACTGCCCTTGGACGTGTGGCCCTTAGAATGCCAGCCGTTCTAAGCACCAGCCGTCGACGACACTGATTGCCAATTTATACTATCCTGTTGGCCTGGACCCGTATACTTAACACAGCTTTATACTCAGCCTCCCAATTCAACACAGCCCAGCACACTAAGGGAATCTAAATTAGTCTTTTTTTAAGTGGAGCCTGATTTACCTTAACAAATCAACAATGTAACTATTTAATGCACAATCAAAGGTCCATACCATTCCCAGAGGGGGTGGTGGGGTATATATTTTTGGAAAACTATCAAATGTTTTTCGCACATACTTTTTGTCTTCTTTCCCTTCCAGAGTTTTTTTTTTTTTTTTTTTTTTCTGTTGTTTTTTGAGATAGGCAGCCTAACCCATATACACAGGGAAGGCAAACTATATATCTTTCCCATGTACTTTTTTGCTCTGTATATATACACTATTCTTCTATGATTTGTTATGGTTTTGTCTTTAAAAAGTTTAAAATGTAATTTAAAAAATAAAAATAAAATACACAATAAAACGCACCCTACACGAACAGTGGTTTGACCCAGTGCACACTGCACTACAGTCAGCACTCGGTTATCCGTTACCTAGATGCACGTCAGTTACGTTTTACCTCCCGTGTTAAGAATAGTCAATACCCATTTTATATATATGTAAATTGATGCACTTACCCGTTACACGCGATTTTTGACATTTCAGTGTTACAGTTTATCTAAATATCCGTCACAGACCACGTTAAAAACAAATAAATAAAAATCTCTCTAATGCCAAATCAGGCTGTCTTTATTGTGCAGTTACACAGCGCTTCCTCCAGTTTCACCTGACACCCAAAACAAAGCGAACGAGACAAGCTACGGTAATGCAACAGTTAATCATTAAACAGTTCTAGATACTGTGATATATATATATATATATATATATATATATATATATATATATATATATATATATATATATATATATATATATATTTTTTTTTTTTTATATCTGTGAACTTTATTTGTTGAAAATGTAGTAGTGTAACAACAAAACCAATATAGTACATCTAAATGGAATCCTACTTATTTTAAAACACAATCCTTTCAGCTATGTATTGTTGACATTGTATCTTTTTTTGTCTGTGTTCCCTGAAAAAACGGACAAGGATTGGAACGGGCCAAAATGAAATAATCAGATATGCGTCACAGGCGTTAACTGTCACTGAAGCCAAAATAATTTAAACTAGCAAGCAAGAACTTGGTTGCAGTGGCAGCAGTTACATTATTGTTTTAAGTTATTTTATTATGAGCAAACTTGGTCATCTAACTCAGTGGACCATATTTAGATGCACAAAAGGCAAAGATACAATTTCTATGAATAAGACCATTTTAATGGTATAAAACGAGAAACACCTCTTGACTGGACTGTAACTAAGTTTATAATGTTAAATATATACTGTTGAGAAAGTTTTATTCTGCATAAAAACCCAAATATTTTCATTTATTCAAAAAGAAGTATTTTCTTTTATATAGTAAACCAATGCTTCTGACATGGCGCGTATTTTGAACTGCCTTCTTGGAGAATACTTATCTTCAAAAGAACAGTACTTGCATTTCTTTGTTTGTTTAACACTTTCCTTTGATAAACTACATGTGGGAATTCTAGGCGTAGCTCTGTGCAGAGATGCCATTGGTACTGGTTGTGTCATTTGGTGCTACCTGCATGTATTTGTAATATAATGGATGCTCAGTAAGTACATATTGAACATTTTATGTCGAAACACTTGCCCAGTTTTGTCGGTTTGCAATTACTAAACCTGTCTACTTCACAACAGCAAGGTTAGCTTGGTTTCTTAGAGCTTAATTGCCAAAGAAATAATAAGTTAGTCCTTCAGATTGTCCCACAGTTTAACAAAGTTAGACATCTATGACTGAGTCACAAAATTCTTGAGCTATTGCTTATGACATTGATTAAAGCACTGAATTGTTGTACTGCTTTTATTTTTTATTTATTTATTTATTTATTTATTTATTTATTTGTTGATTGCATTTATATAGCACTCTTTATACAAAAGTATCGCAAAGCATTGTACAGTACATAAAAGGAAAAAAAAAACAATCCACAATACATTTGTATAGAATGTCACACATACAACTTCCACAGTCAGACCATTTAAATAACAGTATAACCAAGATAAGAAAGCCATTTTATAAAAGTGTGTTTTTAGTCTTGACTTGAAAACTGTAACGGTCCCAGCTTCCCTGCCAAACGAAGGCAGAACATTCCATAATTTCGGAGTTGTACAAGAAAAAGCCCTACCTCCATGTTGCTTTTGTTGACCCTAGGGGTAACCAGCAGCCCCGCATTGTGTGCTCTGAGAGTGCGGTTTGGAAGATCTGGGGTCAGTAACTCCTGCAAATAACTAGGTGCTAATCCATTCAGGGCCTAGTAAATTAACAGCAAAATCTTAAAATCAATTCAATTCTGCACAGGGAGCCAGTGTAAAGAGGCCAAAACAGGGGCAATATGTTTACTTTTCCTGGTTTCAGTCAGAATTCTAGCGGCGGTACTCTGAACAAGATACAAGCGGGACACCACACGTTTTGGGACACCAGAAAAAAGTGCATTACAATAATTTTGAATGAAACACACACCTAATGGGTACCAAAACTGTTTCAATGTTACTGAATAAGAACGTTTACCGTATTCAAAGCGAGTATAATTTAGATTTGTTATTATACGGTTACATTTCTACAAAGTGCATCCAAACTGTCAGTTTCCTCGTGATCCTTAAGTCACTCTCAAATGTATTTTAAGAAAAAAACATATTTTAAGAGCAACTGCTGAATGCCTTGTGCACCTTCAGGGATTAAGTGTAGCGTGCCAGTGCTTTAGTCTGTGACTGTATGTTACAGTACTTTATAAAGAGACAATTTAAATAGCTATTACTACAGAACTTTACCTAAACATAAAACCCTTTATATAAAACCCATCAAGCACAATCTTATTTAACCCAGATGAAGCAATGCCTCAATTTACAATTTATAATTTGTGGTAAAACACAACAAGCAAATTTGATTAGTGATAGTTTTGGTTTATTCCAGTTAAGTTCCTCTTTTACAAATAAATAAATAAAAATACAAATTGCACTTTTTATGAATCTGGCTAAATGTTCTGTATTGCGCTAAATGGAAATAAGCATACCCGATTGTTTCTGTTGTATTGCTCATTAAGTGTGATGCGTAATTGTTTTGTCCTGAAGTTTCAATACTTATTTAAAAGTTTTGTCCATGACAAATAATGAACATCTGAGGCATGTTGTTAAGCACACAAAATAAAGAGAAGTAAACTCCTGGGGAATTGTAAATTGTCTTTCTGAAATGAGACCACTATTTTATTAGGATGTCTTAAAACAGATTTCCTTTAACCTGATTAGTCAATGAGGTCTCTAATCTCTGGTAAAGGACCTTACATTTTACATTTCAAACTATGTTTAATCTGTTCCAAATCAATCCGCCAGAATATATGTAAATACAGTAGCCACTGTGCAGGCCGAGGGAGCTGAACCAGTGAGAGCCTGTGATGCAGTCTATGGCCTCGTCGATTCTGGGGAAGGGGTACGAATCCTGGTGGGTCATTGCGCTCGACTTACGATAATCTACGCAGAACCGCAGTGTCCCGTCTTTTGGCCTAGAGGCTGGCCGACGGCTTAATCACCCTGGCAGCGGCCATCTCATGAATCATGCACTTGGTCGTCTTGGGCCTCGACCCGGCCTCGACCATTTCAGCGTAGACGAAGGCCTGCTCTAAGGAGGTTGAGGCGGCAAGCCAGACTTGCTGTCAGAGCTCTGTGGGTTTCAAGCCACAGACGAATGCCTCCATTGTCAGATCTTCTTGTACGGCCAGCGGGTAACCAGGATACACCCACCGCACCAAGTACATTGCATCCGACGGCAGTACCCCAAGCTTCTCGCCACTTGTCCTTTTCAACGTGGTGCAGGCCCATGGCGGGCTACACTTTTCCAAAGTGGCACTGGAGAGTAGTGGAGAGTGTGTGGAAGTCGCATGGCTCCTCCAGGTCTGAATCGAGCAACACTTCCAGCACCTTAATTTCCGGCATTCTTGCCAGCTGTCCTGCATTTTATTCTGGGTTCCAGCTGTTCACCAAGGGCGCTAGGCAGAACCTTGCCAGGTAGGCATCCCAGGGCGGTCCCATCGTAGTGGCCTGCCCTGTCGGTACTCTTGCTATCCAGCCTCGTTGGTTCTACTACGACAAAGGGCTAGGGCCGTTCTGGCTGGTCAATGTTCCCAGAGTCTTGGGGCTGCTTGCTGCCATTCTCTTCCTCACCAGCTGTGTTCTCGCCTCTTCTTCCATGGTAGCCCGCCTGGCTGCCGTCTTTGCCGCCTCTCCTCTGGCCTGCTCAGTTGCCGGCTTCTTCCTGCAGCATCAAGAGCTTGCCGCCGCGGGTTTTCAGGGGCGCCAGTCTGACCCTGTGCTGCAAATGCCTATCGATAAAGTTTACCGCAACTACTAATCCTTTCCAATTACTGGTACTTAAAATTAAGGACTATATAACAATAATTCTGTAACTCATTTTTAAAAGGCCTTCTTTGTTTTTATCCAAGTTGCTGCAGTGACTTTGTAGAAGCTATAACGAGTTACTGTAAATTAGATTCTGTTTCATAGACAGATTTCATTAAGTAAACATGTATTTGAATGTTTTTGAAACTTAAAGTATAAATACAAAACTGTGTCATATTTCTTTGTGAATGTGTTAAGTGAGAAACGGCAATTAAAAAAACATCACAACTTACCAAACTAGCAAATCCACTGAATTTAATACCAGCCAAAAATTTCTGTTATATGGTATATATTTATAATAATAAAAAAAAAGATTTTGTATAATAGACTTAAGGTTAAAGATATATAAAGGTTGAGAAAATCAGCAACAGGTTGAGAACATAGCTTGTATTTAAAACACAAAGGTGTCCCTCAAGTTCAGTGTTAAAGTAGAATTAATTTGTTTATGTTTACTACATTATTCAGTAGCCTTCAAAGTACACTACTGTGTCTTTTCCCATCCAATAAATACATGTACACATCTTCCAGAGAAACCGGTTCTTGTGTTGACCTTTCCATCATTAAATTTCAATGCAAAACCATTGAAATGAGACTGTTTTCAGCAGACAAGATTCAAGCTTCAAGATTCAAAGATGGCTCAAAACATAAACTAGGCATGTGCAAATGAATTTGCATGTGTGCTGACTACAAATGAGACTCTTTTCTTCTGATGACACTATTTGGAATAACACCAGGATTTTCTGGAACTTTGTTAGTCTTTCTGGAAATTCATGGAACCAACAGGTTTTCTTTTCCATGTTTTTGTAATTTTAAAACAAACCTTGCTTAATTAATTAGGTTTAAGAGATTTGACTTCAACTCTATAGGAAGTCGCTCAAGCCTGGTGTTGACAGTAGCCCACAGTAATAATACACCCATGTTAACTTAATAAGTTTAACAGTGACTAGAATACTCAAACATACACAAATGCACGAACCTGCACTCAAATCCTAATTAAAAAATACAAAGTTACAGCTAATTTTATAATTTGGCATGTTTTTCATTAAGAAGCAAATAAAATAACAAACAGCTCACAAAACATATTTGCCTTTGTGTACGATGTCTGAACTATTTTATTTTTTAAATTTTTTTTTATTATTATTTTTTTTTTATTAAGTTATTATTTACGCTACTAAATATCACTGAAAATCAGTGAAGGCAGGCCTTTAATAAATCACATTATGTTTGGGTACTTCTATAAAGTCAAGAACTATATCTGAGAATCGTTGGTAAAACAAATTGCATTCATGTTTTTTTTGCTTTTTGTTTGTTTTTTGGTCTGTAACTTTTCTTGAATTGATTATCATGGTTACCTTTGTGAAAGCTAAATAATATGCCCATGACTGAGAACTGAGAATAAAGCACGCTGGTAAAGCATGATTGAAATATGTCTCAGTATATTGTACAAGTATTAATAAAGCATGATACATGACAAAAGTAACACTTATATTTACTGTACCATGGTACATAGTTTTATTATAGAAAGATTGTCTTTTACCAAGAGTTAAAGCAACTTTTCCATGGTCGGCAGCCATCTTTGTTCCTCCATACACAACCCCTTCAGGCTGTTGCCTTCTTCACGCTAATGTTCACTACAAACGAACAGGATGTTTTCAAAACTACAAGAACTGTTGAAGACAGGTGAAACAGACACTTACAGGAGAGAGGAGGCTATCTGGTCCAGTGTTTGAGAAAAGGGCTTGAAACCAGGAGGCCCCTCGGTTCAAATCCCAAATACCTGCCTTAAATCTGTAAGTTGCAGCATTTTCTCACTATCGTGACCCTGAGCAAGGCACTTAACCTCCTTGTGCTCTGTCTTTCAGGTGAGACGTTGTTGTAAGTGACTCTGCAGCTGATGCATAGTTCACACACCCTAGTCTCTGTAAGTCACCTTGGATAAAGGCATCTGCTAAATAAATAAAATAGGCAGCACAAAAATGCACCTGGAAAAAAAGTGACCAGACATTTTTACAGAACAAGGGAATGACTGAAAGTTTCTGGATATGAATGTCATTTAACAACAATCCCTGCATGAGAGTAGACAAAGTTTGCAAATTATGTTGTGGCAACAAGGTCAACCTTTTTACAATTTTTGAAAACAGATATGACCGGTGTGGAGTTGAAAATGAGGATCATATCAGCAGCAAGGTCACGACAGTGAGAAAACGCTGCAGCTTACAGATTTAAGGCGGGTGGTGATGATATAACAAAAAAGAGAAAAGAAACAAATGAGAACACGACAAAGGACAAATATTGAAGACAGCTGAGTGTGTGTTTATAGTATATTATTAAAAAGGAAGAAATACATGAACCGAACAAGCAGGGGTATTATAAGCAGGGATCAATATTATTGCTTTTATTCAAGAGTGGTATATAAAGGGACAACTATTCTGATTATAATCTTAACCACACAGTGGCACACATACAGATATGTTAAGGCAGACAGCCTGGTGTAGTATTTTACTCATGCTTGTGTTACCAAACTACATTCCTTAATGCATTGGTAGAAACTACAAGGCACCTGTTTACTTGGAGCAAAATTGACTGGCCTGTTGTCTTTTACATACTGTGGACAGATTAATTTATTCTGGGGCTGAAATGCTGATGGTGTTACTGTAATGCAGTGAACTGTTCTGGTCTCATCAAACAGAACCACTGAGGAGTATTTTGTGATAATGTCAAGGAATCATCATCATCTTACAAAAATTCCCTCATAAAGTGATACAGATTTAAATTCTTTATTACCGCAGCAAGTTAAAGTGGCATTTTCAAAATTCCTACCAAACAGTCGTTGAAGTCTCTGAATGATGCTGATTATAGAGAGTTAAGCCATCATATGTTCCCTTCTCAACCTGGTTGGCCCTCTGAGGGAGAACAAATGGCCTGGGCTTTGTCATTCACTCTAATAAAGGGTCAGGATAAAAGTACCTCCAGACCATAAAAACAGAATGTTTCTGAGAAGCAGACAAACAGGCTTACAAAAGCACAAGAACATAGTCTAAAAGGTAAAGCTGTATGCCATAGAACTGTGTTCAAAGACAGTTAAAATAAACATTTTCCTTGTTGTCATCACTAATTAATTGTAGAACTGTGGTACCTAACTGCAACCCCAATTATCTCTGAATAAGGGGGAAGACAATAAACTTAGGCCTTGGGGAAGTGGCTCAGTTAAGTATTAGAGAAATGCAAAAAAAAAAGCCCAGGATGGTTGAAGCCTCCAATGGAAAGAAAGAAAACAGGTTCCACTTTTCCAAAGACACAATCCTTGTCAAATCGTTTTTTGGTGACATTTTCTTTGGATTGCCAGAAAATGTGGCATAAATAATCAAATAAAGTGTCTCTTTAACATACAATTTGCATCGCTAAAGAAACCAAATGGCAGTAATGCCAATTTGCAAAACTCAGTCATTCCAGTATTAAAGTGTGACTTCCACCAGTGCCATCAGCAAGTTGACTATTCAAATGGACACCACCCAAAGGACAATTATCGCCATGTAAAATTCCCATTCATAAAAAAAAAACTAGAAGAGATGTGGGACCCTGAACAGGATAAACACACATTTTTACTGTGAACACGACTGTCCCTCTTTCACTGTTGTCTTCGCAGCCTCAGATCCTGTGACTGGATACTGTCATCAGCAACACTCCTATGTCTCAGAAAGCTATCGCTGAGGTTTATACAGGTTGTGTGACAGCAATGTAGTGTAGGAGATTGCATTTAAAACCATACTGTATATATTGATCAATACATATATTAAAGCAATAACCAAAAAAGGCACAAGGAGATTATCGTATTCTGAGTGAAAGATGCACTAAGACTTTTGGGTCATTCAGTGTAGCACGTAACAGACTTTAGCAGTGAAGCCCTTTTTCAAAATGAAAGCAAATCAAACAGAAAATACCTTTCCACTGTTCTGAGGTGGAATTCAAACAACAGAGTTTTGTTTATTTTCTGAAGATAAATAACACATATAATCACATTTTTGGATTGCAGGAGGTGCCTCAACCTGAAGGATAAATTAAATCTTTATGACGAAGAGCTCGAAAAACCAGGGTAGAGCTGGATAAAACCACTGCAGAGACATGTCACTGTGGTAATTTCTTAATGGCTGGCTGAAATTGCCAAGTGAATAGAATACATCAGCCTTTAAAAAGCCAACTAGTTAGGTTCAATATTTGCTAACAAACTATTATCTTCTTATAAAAGAAGCTAGAATAAGCTTGTGCTCCTATTCTCTTACTAATTATGCTTTGCCAAAAGAATGTGTAGTCAGTCTAAACTGTTTTAACATAAATTAAATGTATGCTGACCACAATGTAGCATTTATGATTGATTTTTGATGCAGTATTAATTTGGAGAGCATCAAAAACAAAAAAAATAAAGGCAAGACAAGTTCTGGTGCAGATTACAACCATCACTCGTTACTTAGTTATAATTTTAAATACTTATTGCCATTTCTATTTTTGCCATTGTTTTCCTTCCCTCAATACACAATCATCCCATGCAGAACATCAGCTCTTCATCTAAAATCAGCCGAGCAGAATCTATAAAGTCATCAAAAAGAACTTTCAGCTGCAGAATATTATACCCATGCAATCTACGCAATACTGTGCAGCTCACCCAAGTGCTGCTGATTTTGGTGCCATTGACTACATGCAGAAAAAAAAAAAACGCTGTCATGATCAGACACAGCTGGATTTCTTTTAGCCTTTTACAGCACTGGGAAAATCACCCTGAACTGAATAAACCACTTCTACATGGTAATCCTGTGATAACCGGTAAAAAAGAGTATAGATACAATCCAATAGGAAAGCGCATCATGCTAGGGAGATGATTTGTTCCACCTTCACTACTACATTTTTTTTTTACAGGCACTGATGAGAAAAATCATTTGCTGATATCAATTACCACTAGACAGAATAGCTCTATTTAATTATATGCAAATTAAGACAACAAAGGATTCAACAGTCAGTTGCTGTAACCAACGTGATATGGCATGTTCACTTGAAGCTGTGTTGTTCCCTTCAAAAAATCTATTCAGCTGTGAAACTCAGTGTAATTATGATGTCAACTCTGCCATCTCACTCTGATCCAGCAAAAAAATCAAGCCCACATAAGCAGACCCAAACTCTGCTGGCACAGCTAATCAAGCATGCCCATGCTGTGACACTACAGCTGCTTGAGAATTGTGGCATATTTCCACATTTTTCACTCAATGACAAACTGGAAAACAGACTTCATCAGACAGCTTTCTAACACAGAATACTTCCTATCCAGGATAACTCAGCATAGCTGTCTATAGGCAGCAGGATTATATCCTCCTAATCAATCAGACAAAACAAATAATTTAATTTCTCAAGCCAACACATTTTGCTTATCCTGCATGTTTAATTTGACTGCTATTGCTACAGTAGGTGCAAATGAAGAGTGAGTGAGCTAAAAAAAACAAGAGAGATACTGTCCTGTACACTTTCCCTGTTATTTATTCCATGAATTTATCAATCACACAATACAAGCGAGTGCAAATGACTCTCAAGATAAATGCACAACTATTAAAAAGTACTGCGCATGTCATGAACACATTGCTTATGTTTTAAGATCAGTATTGCCAGAATATTAGAACATCCTAAAATGCAAGCTGCCTCTTAGAGGCGTCTTGCTGCATTTGGTCCATCGAGTTCTAATGACCTGGGGGCAAGATCAGAACAAATCAGCAGTACCAATTACAGTAGTACTACTGGACTGAGTCTCTGGCTCAGGATCTCTGAGCATGTCATTCAAACAACTAGGTACCCAATGTTTCATAAATCACATTCATAATTATCACTTGCCTTAATGCAATAAAGAGAGAAAAAAAAGTGGTATATGTAATACATTTAAATCCCACCTACCCTATTTTAAAGGTATAAGTTATAGTGATATTTACGACCATGGTAAATCATGCTCCCTCATAGTTAGATGCTTGTTATCCTTGCCCTTGTCAGGTGAGGCAAATCCAGTTGAAAGGTCACAGCATCACACCACAACTTAGAACTCAATGGCATTGGAACCAAGTATTTAAACTTTCAGTAAACTTTTTTTTTTTTATTTTACCCACAGTTTTCTCCACATTTTGGATTGGCTAAAATATGTTTGTCAGTTGTTGCCAGTTTTGTGGATGCTGAAAGAAGTGTTTCTTAATATGGACAAATTTTCCAGAGCGTCAATCCAACAAAGAAGATCAGGTTAACTAATTGATGATTCTTAAGTTTAATAGCAAAATATAATGCACAAGAACTGAAAATTGATTTTTTTTTTTTTTTTTCAGGCAAACATAAGTAACATTTTTTGGTCTTCTTATGATCAATTTTTTGACATTATATTTAAAGAAAAACAAAAACACTAAAAACAAAACAAAGAAAAAATAAATAAACACGGCTTATATATGTTCAGAATCTATCAAATGCTCAGATTCCAATAAATGGTTAAAATATCCATAGTTTTGAAGGATCGGTGCAAGAAATGGGAAATCTATTAAAAAAGACAGTATCTTCTCTCTTGTTGCCGAAAATGTATTTGTGCCCGGTGAGGTCCAGATATCAAGAAAACGTAATTGATTTTTCTAAAAGTGCATTGGTACAGTAAAAAACGGTGTATAAGTCGCCCCCCCCCCCCCCCCCCTTTTTTTTTTTTTTTTTTTTGAGACAACAATTTCAGGAAAAAAGTCTATATGTCACATAAGTCGCTCTCCCCTTTTTAGGACCCCCTAAAAATACCTTGAAAATAGACTTATACAAAGGTTTTTACAGTAAATTAAAACCTAAAAATAATAATGTATTTACACTTATGAGTTCTCTGAAATAATACTGAAAAATGGGTAAAGTAACGTAATGAGATGATTGCTTAATGGTTGCTCATTAAGTGGCTTACTCCACGAAAAAGGATTTTGTGAGCATAGTTCTTGAGTCCTTGAACTTCTACAAATATAGAAAGATGATCATCAAAGTCAAATTAAAACTTCATTTAGAAAGGGCGTTTTATTATAGATCATTAACCTTTTAAGTTTTCTGTCAGAAAACAAAACTCAGATACAAGTATTTCTTTGCACAGATGATAGATTACAGTAAATTAATAATAAAAAAAAAACAATGAAATAGAGGGATAGTCCAAACCACCTTTTCCAGTGTGCAATTTCTGGATGTCATGCTGAAAAGGGCAGGCCAATGCATATCATTTCCTAAGGATACTAGCATAACTGATGTTGGCTGAGGCTTTTCCAAACAACTGTTTCATGCTGAGTGACCTCAGCCGTAAGGACTCTTAGCTCCTTCTCAGGAAACTTTTCTTTTCTTTTCTGTGCGCCAAGAGGACTTTGCTGCTCTTCCTCTGACATATTTTTTTGGTTTGTATTTTCGTGCTCCACAACGCCTACTGCTCTCTGTACTCCTAACTCTGCAAGTGCGGCCGCTGAATAGACCCATGCGCTCATTGCGACCCTCATTATCATGATTGCAGCTCATTATTTGTGCGTGTTGAGTAATTTGCATTGCTCTTAAGCTTACATAGGCCGCAGTGCAAAATAATTGCCTGGCCGCAATGCAATTTGAATTTTGCATCTGCAATTATTTGCACTGTGCCTATACTAACATCTACCCCTTAGTGAGCAAGGGGCCTGAGTTGGAAAAACGGGGCTTTAAACGATCTTCCCCCACCACAGCAATTGATCTTTAAAAGTACTTTGCATATTTTTAAAGAGTAGACCAATTAGGTATTCAGGGATACCTAGGTACTTGGTAAGAGGTTTGAGTAGGATAATAGGGGAAGATCCCATCGTTCAGTCATTCTGTTTCAAGTCTGGAGGCATCATAGTCTATGTATGTGTAGCAGGGCTAAGGCCCTGCACCTGTAAATAGTACTTTTTTGATTAGTCAAGTTTGTGTTTGTGGAAGGAGTGGGAACTTTCATGTCTCCCTTGTTTGACGTTTGCTGTTGTCTTTGCTTCCTTGATTTTAGAAACACCAAGTGAGAATGTTTACTAAATGTACAGCTATGGCCAAAAGTTTTGCATCACCGAGAGTTTTAGGATTGAGACATAATGGAAGCCACAGCTATAGTACACCATCGGGCCAAGTTGGAATGGCACAAAAGTTAAAAAAAGGTAAATGTTATTTGAAGCTATTTCCATTCAATAAAAAAAAATAAAATCAATCAATATTCTATATAGAACAATATAGCAGTACTAAAACAGAAACAATGTTGTCCAGTAGATGCTTCAGAATTTATGTGAGACAAAATTCCATAATGTAAGCTATGTGCCATCATTATCCTGTTAGTTCACTGTCTGTATCTCTGTGAATAGTGGACAAGATCAATAAGCTATTAGTTATTAGCACAATCACACAACAAGGGTTTATTGAACAAAGAAATGAGAAGCAAAACATGTTACCCTTAGAGATCAATACATTTCATACTAATATTCATAAAAAAAAAAATGAAACCTGTTTGGTTAGAAGTAGGGACACCAAGTACAACACACTATAATCTGGTGCTGAATACAAGTGCAAAACAGGCGAAAACAGAAGTTTCCCCACCCGGAATGATTACTTAAAAAGTTGCTTTATTTACTAGTTCATCAAAGTAAATATTTTAAATATTCTAGGCAAAACTGTCCAATGTTTTTACTGTATTTCCTTTATAAGTGTGGTTGGGGAAATAAAACATGAAACATTTATTTTTTCAGGATGTCACCTAGACACTGTTTCAAATCTACATATTGTTGTGTGAATTACTGACAAGGAGGTGAATATAAATTGGTTCAGAACGTTGAGAGCCAGCTCTACAGAATATCCTGATAGAATGTTTTTCTTCTTGAGAAGAAGTGGCACTTCACCGTGTATATATATATATATATATATATATATATATATATATATATATATATATATATATATATATATATATATATATATATAAATATATATTATAATATAAAATTTTATCAGAAGCAATTTAAAAATATGTTATGCACTGGCACTTTACTGATTTAGAAACCACATACAAATGTGCAACATCACAGTTCCATGTTTTATGGATTCTGTCCAGCTCAGGAATGGCTGATAGATGTTTACAATTAGGTGTGCAATGGATCATGGCAAGGCTCATTATTTTTAGTTGAAATTCCTGGGTTGTCATTTAGTTTGCAGATGTGCTGCATAACAGTTCTTATTTCTTTTCTGTTTCTGGTTGTGTCTTTAGTGTTATTTCAAATATTCTCTAGGATTGCTTTTCTGAGCATATTGGGCATTTTAAACTAAATTAAATTAAATACATTTTGAAGTGAATTAAACATTTTTCCCTGTAATATATAATGTTATGACTGATTAACCTGTAAGAATGCTTATAAACACTCTTCAATTAACACTACTCAATAAACACTCTTCAATTAACACTACTCAATAAACACTATTCAATTAACACTATTCAATAAACACTATTCAATTAACACTACTCAATAAACACTATTCAATTAACACTATTTAATAAACACTATTCAATTGACACTATTCAATTAACACTACTCAATAAACACGATTCAATTAACACTACTCAATAAACACTATTCAATTAACACTACTCAATAAACACTATTCAATTAACGATACTCAATAAACACTATTCAATTAACGCTACTCAATAAACACTATTCAATTAACGCTACTCAATAAACACTATTCAATTAACGCTACTCAATAAACACTATTCAATTAACGCTACTCAATAAACACTATTCAATTAAAACTATTCGATAAACAATATTCAATTAATACTACTCAATAAACACTATTCAATTAACACTACTCAATAAACACTATTCAATTAACACTCTTCAATTAACATTATTCCATGACAAATCAGTCCTTCAAATAGTCTCATGTTTTTGTGAACAGGACCTAATGTTATAGTAAGGAAATGTACTCTTTAATTCCTGTGTTCCTGAATGCTTGCCCCAATTACATGAACAGTAGATATTGCCTAAAGTTCTCCTATTGGCTGATTTGTCCTTATGCAATTGGTGTTCACATACTTGTAGGACACTGTCAATATGTGAGTGGTGTGGAAAAGCAACAATTCTGCCCCCTCTACCAGTAATGGTATGGGGGAAGTAAATACAGTGGGTTTTCAGTCCCAAACAATAATACACAAACGACTCCCTCAATCCAATCGACCCACAGAAAAGTGCTTCAAGACAGGTGGTGGTGCTGTGCTGTGCGGTGCTGTGCTGTGCTGTTCAGTGCAGTGGTAGTGGTGCTGGTTTCGTGGTTGCAGCTCCCTAGCCTCTACTCCTCTGTGAACACAAACAAAACAAACAACAGAGCTCCGACGCATTAGTGTTTCAGAGCAAGGAGCTATACTCACGTACCTACGTCCCCTTTGTACTCCTCCCTGTGATCAGCCTGGCACAACATTCTATCCACCATTGCATGCCCCACAGCTGATCACAATAGGCTTGTTTAGCAGCTAAAGCTAATCAACTACCTTTGAAATGGACTCCTAAGCATAGACACAAAAGGAATGTTTGGAAAGAACAAAGTTGGTTTCAATATGTACTGTACTGCTAAAAAAAAAAGTCGACACATAAATGAAAAATGTATTGATGTATTTTATATTAACACATCATTTTTTAAAAAAAAATGTATTGCCAGCAACATAACCAGATGGCAAAACAGCCTCCTCCTGTATTAATGCTTAAGTATGTATCCACATGCCACAAAACATCTAGTCACTCTTTGATTACTGTACATATAGAGTTGTGAAGAATCTTTCATCAAAAATGAGTTTGCTGTGGTTCCTTATCTCTGAGATGATGGCTCATCCCATAGAGATTTGTCCCTTAGGGATTCTGTTGGATCCACATCTAGTTACAGGACACACTAAATTAGATGTGTAAGTCCCGTTGGTGCCGTTTAAATACGATACAACCTCTCTATGTTCATGAACAGGAGAATTATTGTCTTGGTTGGTCTCTGGAATATGTCCAACTGAAGGTGGAACTGCTGATACTTTGTTATGACTCCATGGCAGCCTTTCAATAGGAGTCTGCGTCCATCCAGCACATTTTAAACATCTTTGCTGTCCATGGTGACCCTACTCCTAATTTACATGTTTAAAAAACATTTAAAACCATGTTTGCAGATACCATTAAATTCTTAAAACACACCAGGCTGGATCTTTTAATAATTTGAAGTCAATACATTAATAACAAAAATAAATCATATCTAATGAATATCATATAATTAAAATAGTGTCAACTACAAAAAAAAATACCTTTTTGGTTTTAGAGATTTAGTCTGTATTGTTACAAATCTAAATGAGAATCAGCAGGTTATTTCCTTCACATCCTTGCTGGTACGATAACCAGTACAGTTCGGTTTTCCCTTTTTGTTCTCCTGGAATGAATCATGAGCTGCGATGGTGAGCGCTTAGCTTTATCAGGACATTTACAGCTGAGCCCCTTTCTGCTGTAGATCACTGTGAAGCCTGTGGAATTGACTGGAAATAAAAAAAAGATTGATGAGAAAGGATGAGGAGAATAATGAATATTATATTCAAAAGGAATTAGTTAGTAAAATAAAAGAGCATGGTATAATTTTAATGCTGTGCTTTAACATTTTCAGGGAAAGGCATTAAATCTATGACAAAGTATTATTCTGGTCTCTTTGCTTTCTGAAAACTCAATCAGAATGATTTGTTCTAGTATAGAGAAAGAAGAACTTCACAAAAATGAATGAAGTCTAAAGAATTCAAGAATTCTAAATTCAAGAATTTGCCCTTTTTGCCTTTACAGCTGGTATTGTGTGCATTTGCATTTTGACCATTTTCTCCTGCTGGTTTGGTATTATTTTCAATTGTGTTTATATAGCATTTGCTAACACATTTGAACCGGAAGTGTTATTTTGCCAGATAAATCAGTTTAAAAGTTCATTATACATTTAGAACCTCAGAAGATTCTGCATGAAATGTGATCCACCGACGGATAAAACGGAGGATCACATTAGAAACAGGCGAATATTTTTTTATCGGATTAACCTGGAAAAATTGTGCAGATTTTGCCTTTTTACACCGAAAATGAAACACCTTTCGAAAATCGGGCCCTTGGTGTTTTTCTTAGATGAATTAAATCGTGATTTTTGTCAATTGCATTTATTGCTAATGGGTTGATCTGTTTTAATGAAAAAATAAATAAATACATTTTATGGTAGATTTCTAAACCATCTTTGTGTACTGTACAGATCTTCAGATTTTCAAAGAAGGATATATATATAATGTATATAATATATAATATAATGTATATATATATATCGACCCATAGTGCCTTGCAAAAGTATATAGACCCCTGACCTTTTCTCTCGTATTACTGAATTACAAATGGTACACTGAAATTTCGTTCTGTTCAATATTTTATTTTTAAACACTTCAACTCAAAATCAATTATTGTAAGGTGACATTGGTTTTATGGTGGGAAATATTTTTAAGAAAAATAAAAAACTGAAATATCTTGCTTGCATAAGTATTCAACCCCCACACATTAATATTTGGTAGAGCCACCTTTCGCTGGAATAGCAGCTTTAAGTCTTTTGGGGTAAGTATGTACCAGCTTTGCACACAGTGTCAGAGTGATTTTGGCCCATTCTTCTTAGCAGATTTGCTCCAGGTTGTTCAGGTTGGTTGGACGACGCTTGTGGACCGCAATTTTCAAATAGTGCCACAGATTCTCAATGGGATTGAGATCAAGACTATAACTGGGCCACTGTAGGACATTCACCTTTTTGTTCTTGAGCCACTCCAATGTTGCTTTGGCCTTGTGCTTGGGATCATTGTCCTGCTGAAAGGTGAATTTCCTCCCAAGCTTCAGTTTTTTAGCAGACTGAAGCAGATTCTCTTGCAGTATTTTCCTGTATTTTGCTCCATCCATTCTTCCTTCAATTGTAACAAGATGCCCAGTCCCTGTTGATGAGAAGCATCCCCACAGCATGATGCTGCCACCACCAAACTTCACTGTAGGGATGGTGTGTCTTGAGGCATGGGCAGTGTTAGGTTTGCGCCACATATAGTGCTTTGAGTTTTGGCCAGAAAGCTCTATCTTGGTCTCATCTGACCACAAAACCTTTTCCCACATCACAGCTGGGTCACTCTCATGCTTTCTAGCAAACTCCAGACGTGCTTTCAAATGGTACTTTTTGAGTAACGGCTTCTTTCTTGCCACCCTCCCATACAGACCAGTGTTATGCAGAGCTCTTGATATGGTTGACTGGTGCACTCCCAGCCATTGAACTCTGTAGCTCCTTCAAAGTGATTGTTGGCCTCTCTGTGGCTTCTCTTACAAGTCTCCTTCTTGTTTGAGCGCTGAGTTTTGAGGGACGGTCTTTTCTTGGCAGTGCCTGGGTGGTGTGATGCAGCTTCCACTTCCTGATTATTGATCCAACTGTGCTCACTAGGATATCCAAACAATTGGATATTATTTTGTACCCTTTCCCTAATCTATGCATTTGTATTACTTTATCGCTAACTTCTGCAGAATGCTCTTTGGTCTTCATTTTCCTTCAGATTCACAGCCTAACCAATGATCCTTCAACAGTGATGTTCTTATCCAGAAAATGTGACAGCAACTTTAATGGTTCACAAGTGGAGGCCAATGGTAAGGTAATTGTGTCCTCGTTAGGGAAATTTCTTTCATCGGTGCAAACTGGGAGCTTCCACAGCACAGGGGTTGAATACTTATGCAAGCAAGATATTTCAGTTTTTTATTTTTCTTAAAAATATTTCCCAACATAAAACCAATGTCACCTTACAATAATTGATTTTGAGTTTCAGTGTTTAAAAATCCAATATCAAACAGAATGAAATTTCAGTGTACCATTTGTAATTCGGTAATATGAAAGAATTGGTCAGGGGTCTGAATACTTTTGCAAGGCACTGTATATATATATATATATATATATATATATATATATATATATATATATATATATATATATATATATATATACACATACACATACACATACACACACACTACAAAATATGCAATATATTTACCTTTATATTTTCAATAATTTGGGATATATTGAAAATATGATTTATAATTGTATTATATTCAGGATGTACTAAAAATGTAATGTGAAATACAATCAGTCAAATATATATATATACTATGACTTTCGCTACGGTATATACATCAGTATATTTCATTCATTATATTCCATATTCCAATGTAATTCATATATATCTTAAATATAAGACTAGAAAGCATTTTACAATATAATATCTCACAGTATTTGTTTACAGTATATTGTAAGATCTATTTCATATATGACAGTACTTTATCCAATATATTGCAATATATTTGTTTCCGTAAGAGAGGGCTATTAGATTTACATAAAAAGTGGAAATTCTATTTCTTTTAATAATTTGTAGGTGGCTAGAATGTTTTACAAGACACATTTTGCCATGTTTCCCCTTAAAAATCGTTGCATAACTTGTTGACTAAATCAGCACAATTTATACAATTCTGTAGACTGTCTGTTGAAAAATATGTTTTAAAAGGGGCTGCCTATTTTAAATATTTGCTATCAACCATGTACAGTGCTAGTTCTGCAAATTAATCAGTGTCTTTTCCAAAGCTGCTTGGGAGTTTTGATTGAACGATCAACTTCAAAGGCCTTTGGGCAGGATGTATAACACTTTCATCTACTTAATGGAGTTACTGCAGCCAGTACATTTCAGCTTCACTTAAAAAAGAAATAATACTATATATATATATATATATATATATATATATATATATATATATATATATATATATATATATATGTATGCATTTTGGATGCCATGTAATATTTTATTAAAAAGTTCAAAAGCAAATTGAAATGATTTGACACAATTTCTGTATTATAAATGATGTGTTTTATTTTAATCAACTCACTTTTGCAAAGGTCTTCTGCAGGAGACAAACACTGCATTGTGTCTGGAATAATTTTCCTGTAGTCATTGTGTAAAGGTCCAAGGCATATTCCTTACAGTTACAGTTTAACCCAATTGCATTAATTTAGTGATTTGTAATGTTGTATGCTTAATGTGATAGAATAGGTTACTAGCTATATATCATCAGTAGGTACATGTGTACTAAGTGCTTGTGTGTTAACTTTATTCTATACATTATTAAAGGTACAGTAATTGTTTTTAATACCTGTTCAATTATCAACACAAATCGATTATTCAAATTAGTATCGGCCTCAATTAGTTTGGATAAACGACTCTCTACTGTCCTTAGTATTCCAATATACTGTAAGTTAATATATAAAAGTATCTTATCCTTAGCACCTTGGGTGGGAAAGAAACTTAATGAGAGGAAATGTTTAACTTTAATTTAGACCAGTTTTAGTCCCAATGTTTTGCAAATTCCATCAGCTGATTGCTCTCTGCGCAATACAGTGCTTATGGCAAAACAAGATACTTGAACAAAAGAAATATGTGGCATTTGATTGAATGGGACTTTTTGTATAATACCTGTAAAATAATAAAATAACAAATAATGTATATATTTAGTAATTGCAGTGTACTAACTTCCTGTAAATATATAGTTTAACCATATATCAGTGAGGCTACAGTACAGGGATATAGTCTTGAGCTTGAGGTGCCAAACTGACTTGCTTATCCATTAACGTAGCTATGGACTTAGAGGACAGTGAAAACACAGATTGACACTAACAACATTCTACTGAAGTCCCTGGCTGTGCTAGTCTGGTACGTCTGCAATAGCTTGGGAATATTTTTAGACTTACACTTTTTCTAAGAAGCATATCCAGTTGTCCCCTTAAATTATAATAACTGTGTAATAACTAAACAGATCCTCTGGCACAGGCAATTTCCAATTTCACATGCTTATTCAACAGTGGAAGAGCACAGGTGATTATTACCATGTTATTTCATGGCTCTGTATGCCATGTAATATAAAGTGCTATCTTCTAGGTTTCTTTTGTCAGATGGCATTTTCCCCTGAGCTTCTTTTTATGGTGTAGCTATTTGTTATTTAGGTAGCCAAACCCTGCTCACTCTTTTGATCATGACGAGGTGTATCATATTTACTATACAGTGACCCAGAAATAGTGAGACATACATTTAGGTTACTGAAAAAAAGGTTTCTTACAGACAAGAAATCCTCAATGCCTTAAAAACACAAATATAGCGAATTTGCTTGTTCTGTGGAGCCACAGTTTAAAATCTTTGATAGTTGCCAATATGTTTGAGGATTGGTTGACGCACCACTTCGTTCCAAACATCAAAGCTTATTTGTGATCTGAGAATTTGACAGAATGGGCAGTGTTAGTGCTTGACAATGCCAGTTCCCACAAGGACTACTTATCTAATGCCATGGGCAAATTAGAATACAACCTCCCTTTTGCAACCACTGGACCAAGGGTCAATTATGCAGATGAAAAGGCTTTACACCAGATTTAAACAACAGTGCAGAATTCATAAATGCTCTGAAGAAGCTAAAAGAAGTTTTTAGCACACGTGCAACATTAAGGATGCAATTTACAACATTGCTGCAGCCTGGAGTGGGATCAAACCAGTGACTTTAAACAAGATATAGGGGAAACTGTGGCCCGACAGCGTAAATGTCAGAAGCTTGGAAGACACCCCCGTTACTAATAAGGATTTAGTTGCTGCTGCAATGCAGTGCTGGGTCTGGAAGGCTTAGCAGAAGAGGACTTTAATGAGCATTTGCAAGAACACAGACAAACTAACAAACAAAGAATTTGTTGAGCTCGTAAACGAAAAGCAGGAAATGAATGAGACTTACAATGAAGATGACGAAAAAGTGCAGCAGGCACAGCAGCGATCTTCTACTAACTGCCTGAAGGGACTTATTCAGGGGGTCTGGCAACTCATGGGTACTGTCATTGCTTTGGAAACCAGTGACAATCGATCAGAAAGCAGATTTAACCCTAGCCTGGCAGTCTGAATATGAAGAGCAGTTCCGACAATTAAAGACTCAGAGCAAGATGAGTGACTTTTCTAAAATAGCTCTCTCTGCCTCTGAATAACGCTGATGATGTACAGAATATATTTTGACCATTGTTGGTACATTATATTGTACTTGTATTGCATTTTTCCAGTTTTCAATCAATAGCGCAGGAATTCCCTAAACAGGAAAATCAATTTCTGCTAATACATGTTTTTCACTAATTCGGTGGATTAACAAGGATCTACTGTATCATCATAACCTTTCTCCACAATAGTTTGGAACCTATTTTTATTTCAATGAACATTTCAAAGTTGAAATGTTGATTAAAATTTACATTAAAAAAGGATTGTAAAAAGCAGCATAGAAACAAGTGCAAATACAGAGAGCATTTATACACTGTTCAACTGTATAACATATTATATCACTGGCAAGACTCTTAATAATCTACAGTCGGTGATTTGAAAGATTAATGTTTTGTAGAACTGTGTGAGCACTTCAGTATATCTTTATTTACAGCCCTCTCAGTAAAATGAAGCTTGTTAATGTTAAATTATGGTGGTAAAGTTGAATAGAGTTAATTTGTGACTAATTGCAGTGATTTGCATAATACCTCAACTTTCCTTATCTAGTTGTCTGTATACCACTGTATCAATCAGTCCCCCTGTGGTTAATATTTCAAGGGAGGAGATGCTTGCTGATCATTTCAGCAGCTTTGCTGCATTCGATTTCATGGGTAGTCTTGATAAGTCTTACTTTCATGTGAAGCAATTAGGTCAGGCGTACATTTCTGTACAATTGTCTAATAGGGAACCTGCTGCCTGCTTCAAAAAACATCTGACACTCTGTGAATATTACTGTATATAATCCAGTTAAAACTTGAAAACGCTGTTGTTGAGGTTGACTGGTCTACGACATCAAGTGTTGCAAGTTGCCAGGAGGTCCTTTTTGCAGCTGGTGAATGAGATTGCTCTTCTACAAAAAGGTTATCTTAGTAGGAAGTTATCTGTGTTCAACAGTTTAGTTAGCTTTGGTTTGATCAATTGAAAGATTCACACTAGTCCTACAAACAGAAAATGGTGCAATGGAGACACTATCCTGATTTTCCAGCATGTTCCACCTTTGGAACTCTTGTGCTGTAGTAAATAGAAAACACCAATCTGTTTGACAGATTGTGAGTCAACCAAATCCATGGAATTAGCTACCATTTTCTGGATTGTTCCTTCCTTTTAATTATGTCATATTGAAATACAAATCCTAATTTCTTTCATTTGGCACCAGAAGCTTTTATAGCAGGATGTAATCAAGCCAGATATTAGCATACACCTCAAGTTATAGGTGGCTAAGTAGCCCTATTGTACAACAAGTGCCTGAGGGGTGTGACTTCATATCTCTTGTCTGGCTTCAATATTCTATGTTACATTTGAATCAGGTAATACAGGATTTTTAAATATTAAGATTTTTTTAAAGAGAAGCAGCAAATTTAAGCACCTTGATAAACAATTCAAGGTATTTGCTACCAGTACTTTAAATGTTTTAAATCCTTTTGGGATGTGCTGGTTAAAATAATTAATGAATAAATAAATAAATAAATAAATATATATATATATATATATATATATATATATATATATATATATATATATATATATATATATATATATATATATATATAATATATATTATGATCTAACAAACCTGTTGTTGACAGTATGACGGTTAAAATCTAATTACATAAGACAATATAAGCACTAATTGCAATATAGAGATCTACTTAAGTTTATCCAGTTAATAATAATGGCTACTAATTTCTATGAATTCAGTTTCTTTTATAGTAAAGCAACAACACATTGTTATTCAAACATGAATCCTCTGTGGAGTCCAAATGTTCGCTCAGTTACAGCACAAGCTCATTTAACACCATCCGGTTCACAGTCTCCTTACAATTTATGTAGAGATGCCTATTCTGTGCTGGTGCATATAGCTGCACATTTTTGGACTCAATGGCTTCCAGGACACCAGGAAACCCATACCTCCCAATACCTTGTATTTAGTTGCAGCTCGTGAGAGACAGGGAAATGGATGAATTCTCCTGCCCGCTTTACTAAAACTGCAGTTACAGCTTGCATTGCACATGATACAGCTGACTGGCTCATGTCTGTAGTACACTGTAAAGCCATAAACATTTGCAAGCCTTTTATTATGCATTTTACATGTACTAAATCATGTATTTGAGTGTATATTTTGTGTATTTGAGTGTGGCACAAAATCAAATTTCACTAACAGTACATGCTTCGTATATTGACCTGGAATACACTAAATGCAGGTAAGAAATATTGGCTTTATATCATTGAAGAAAATTGTTTTTATTTTGTATAACTATTTAATATTTGAGATCAGCACTGAAGTTTATGAAGTCAGTGTGTAGCTGCAAAAAAAAGTATTGGAACTGTCCTAAGAATCAAGAATGGTACACTTTTACTAAATGTTACTTTTAATTCAGTTAAATTCCAAAAATGTTAGATTTAAAAAATGTGGCTGTTATTTGTAACGCCATGGCAGTAACATCCAACCAGGATCCCCCCATTTGCCAACTGCATATAATGCTGTGTGTATGACAGTTCAAGGGGTCAATAAATACGTAACTGCGTACTGCATACAATGCTGTGTTAACAATATTTTGTCCAATATTGGAACCAATATTGCTGTTATGAAAAAAACAAACCAAAAAAAAAAAACTAGGAAGTGTAATGGATTGGGTCCTACAGGTTTATATTGCAAATGAAATATGTGTTTATTTTCAAAACCTTCATCATGGTTAATTAAAGGTCTCACTGGGTAAATGACTCTATTGTAGATCCATTACAAATTCTGTCGGCTATAAAATTAAGCTTTGTATAATTTTCCTCCCAAAGATTTTTCTAGCAAAAGTTCAATACATTTCAAGGAAAACACATGGATGGTGTTATTTGGCCTTTGTAGACTATTTGTCAGGTGCAGTGATTTGAAAGTTAAGGAACATATTCTTCATCCCTAATCTTCAAGGCATTCATATTGGTTGATTTGCACATTATTCTCATTAGCATTTCTTAGATGCAATATCATAGGAGGTACTGTATATTAGACTATCGCAATTAAAGTCCTGTGACAATATGTTCATTAGTGTTCATTGCATAAGGCACCTGGAGATAAGCCCTCATATCAGGGCTCTTTGATTACAACTGGAAGGTTTGGGAAGTACATTTATATTCAGGGGGAATTGGCAATATGATGGCTTCTACTTGCAATAGTATCGCAAACACTGTTTAACAGTAATTATCTCCTGGCAGCACGAACATTCTTCCTTCCCAATGGTAAGAATGATTCCTGTGATCAACACAAACAAAAATGATTAGTGCAAGCAGAAGAAAGTCTCTATTTTTTGTAATAAGTGGATATGCAATTTGGAAGGCCAAAGCACAGTAGTAATTCAACAACAGTAATTTGTAACCCAAATTTACCTCCATGTACTAGTTAACCCACTGTTTGTATATTACAGAAGTTGAGAAACATCACGCTGTACAGCTATGGTAGATTCATTTTTAAATTTTAACCAACACGAATTAAAATCTGGTGTTTGCTTTGCTGTCCTATACCAAGCATTAAGCCACAATGAACAATGAAATAACATTTTATTGTTTCATTTTAATATTCATAATGAATCATAGCACGGTTAGAAACTTTAAATGACACACTAATTACTTTACTTCAGATGGTTTCAGAAGCAACAGAATCAAACAATAGAACAATAGCTAGTCTCTCCAGGATTTTTTTTTCCAATGGTGCATTGTTTACAACATGCAAAATATGCCTGGTGCTCATAGCCGAACAGTGCATTTAGTAATGATTGATCAAGATTGTTTTTTTTTTTTTTTAAATAAATGCAGTTTAATTAACATTTTTACCTATGCTGGACCTGTATGATTCAAATTCTATTGCAGAGGAATCTGTGTGTTTTCCTTCTGCCACAGATTAGAAGGGATGCTGTCACTGATAAATGTACCTATTTGATGTTACACTATAGTATTCATTTTCTACCAGAACTTCTTCAATCATGGTCTGAGGTGATGAATGAAAAAAGGCAAAGTGGCTCAGGGTCATCCCCAGTTACTCAGTGTCTGAGTGGGGAGTAAGACCAGGGACACCTCCTGGTATCAAGCCCTTTAACCACCAGACCACCAAGCATCCGGTTGAAGAAATTACAAGCTCTTTCAAGCTGACAGGGCATCTAAGGGTGGGGGAGTAGCAATATATGTAAAAGACTGTTTCCAAGTTGAGTTTAAGCTAGTAGACTCTGTTGTGAAGGGTTATGACATTATGTTTTGCAATCTTACTTGCCGTATGCACAACCTTTGTTGATAGTAGGCTGTTACAGGCCACCATGTGCTCTAGAATCTGTCATTCATGACCTTATCTCAAGATTCTCAGCCTTTTTAGGCACTAGTGAATTAGTACTTATGGGTGATTTTAATTATGACCTGCTAAATCTAATGCTAAATCTGCTAAACCCAGTGCAAATCTGGCATTGGGTATAACCCAACTGATAAATGTTCCAACCAAAAAAAAAATATATCTGAATCTTCTTTAACTGATTTGTGTTTTACAAATGCTCCTTATAAGTACAACTTGGCTGGAACATTTTGCAATACTTTTAGCGACCATAACAAAACATATTGTATTTGAGATGTTCTCATATTCCTTAACTTAATCTAAAATGATCTATAAAATAACTTTCAAGAATTTTAATGAGAAATGTTTTAGATCTTATTTGGCTCATATAAACTAGACTGTAATTTGACCTATTCCAGATATCAACATTGCCTGGATTTTTTTTTTTGGCTGAATTTACTTCAGTTATTAATGATCATGCCCCAGTGTCGTGAAAAAACATGTTAACTGTCCCTGGATTTATCTAAAGCCTTTGATTCTGTAGATCATACAGTTCTGTGTAAAAAAAATAGGTTTAGGATTGTGCAAGATTGCTGTGGATTGGTTCAAGAATTACCTTAAAGACTGAACATAAGCAATAAGAGATGATGGAATCATTTCCATCTTTGAGTCTCTATGTAAGGGGATACCTCAGGGTTCAGTCCTTGGACCAGTCCTCTTTACCCTCTGCATAAGTGACCTGGGATAGGATGTGGGTAATATGTACACTGATATGCTGACAATACTGTTTTGTACACAGCAGTATATTTCGTACAGGAAGCACAGAGAGATTTGCAGACCACATTTAATATTGTACAGCAGACTATTTCAAGACCAATTATTATTTAAGGTAATGAAGACAAAAACAATGCTGTTCTGTTCTAATAGGAGCTAGGATTAGAAATCTGATTTGGGCTACTGTTACATTACATGGAGAGTTAATAGAGAATATTTATTGTTATACATATTTGGGTATATGGATTGGTGAGCATCTTACTTTTAATTACAATATTGATAAATTGGTACTAAAATTAGGACCTAACTTAGGTTTTCTTTTCAGGAACAAGGGTTTTTTTTTTCAATCTAGCAGTAAGCAGTCTTTATATAAACTAGATGTACTGTATAATTCATGCTGCATATTTGTTCTAGAGTGCTCCCCTTTGGCACATCATTACCATATGTATATAAGACTATGCTGGCTCTGACTTACAAATCAGAGTTTTTTTTTGTTTTTTTTTGGTATTTTCTTGTATTTAAGGTTTGTAAAGGCTTGTCACCTTATTTGAGTGCGCTGGTAGAATGAATGAACACTGGTTGTAGTTTATGCTCTCAGGATTCTGTTAATTTGGCTGCTCCAAGGTTTCAAACACATTTGACATCACAACTCCTAAAGTTTCCTTTACAGTATGAAATTGTATTTGATATTGTGTTCTTTCACTGGTTGAAAAGATTGTATTTGGAAATTGCTTAGAACCTCCTGCCAATACTTTCCTTCAGTCCACATTAACTAATAGATACATGTCTTACTTATTCTGTTCTTTGATCTCTGTTTGCTGCTGATTAACGTTGAACCACACATGCATTTATTGTGTTGTTTGCACTTGAAATTGTTTTTTTTTAATTGTTGTTCAAGTTCCCTTGTAAACGAGGCCTCGGTCTCAAAGGGTAAATCTCCTGGTTAAATAAACAAATAAATAAAAAACAAAATGATTTGTAGTCTATGACCCATGTTATCACAGGAATGTTATGACATTAACAGCAAAACTGTAGTGTTTGAAAACAATACAGATTCATAACAAGTTTTATTTTCATGATTACACAAATAAAATCCAACAAAAATAATAAATATATCTAAGATAATTAAGGGCCAAAAAATATAAGACTTATCTACATCTGTTCATATGTTACTCCTTCTTGATGGTCACCATGAGAGGTGTTACCTATGAATGAAATGCACATTTTAATATAAGCAAAACAATTGACCCAGCAAACTTTAAAAAGGTTAAGCTTTGACTCTCATATAGTACAGTACATCCCCTGCCATTGCAATAAATACAGAATTAGAGCTTTCTTTTATGTAATTCCTAAAGGTGTCCTTTGAGAAATCTAATTGAGTATTACTATAATAGCGGATGCCCAACAAGCCATAAGTTCTGTATCCCACATCTTGTGATGTGTTAGGAATGAGAAATGTCCTAGAACACAACTACACTTCCTACTACCAACTTCCAATGATACTAAAAGTGCTGGTCATGGATCAGAGCTAGTGTTGCAGCAGGACAGTCTGAATCTGAATATTTAGGCTTTTCCTAAGTTCAAAGTAGTTAGCAGAATCTATTTACTTATTAAACATAATTTGATTTTCATTACATGAGAGTAGCTGTTATTGACTTCATGCTAATATTGGTTGGGACCAACCAAGACATAGCTTTGCTGTAATATATGAGCCTTCAGTACTTTTCTTGCACCAGGTAACTTGGATTTCCCATTGGCCTGATAATTGCTGGCTTCAGGAATCAGCCTATTTGAGGCCTCCCTGGCACATCAGCACACATAACAATGGCGATGCTGGCTCTAGGGATCAACTAAAGTGAGGCCTACCTAGCGCCTCAGCATGGCAACCGTCTGGAATGGACTAGTTGTGGAGCTTCACAGGGATCCTCAGGTGGGCACCTCCGTTTTTGGTATTTCGTCGAATAGAATTGAACACAAAGGACATGCAGGGTTCTCCTCTACCCACACATTCAGGTTTCTGCGGTGATGGAAGAACACCATATGTGTACCTGATTAGGAAGCTGATCCTCCTCTGTCCCACTGTTCACCTTGACATGCCTCATCCTCTCCTCATGCTTTTGCACTTCAGTAACCTCCAACTTCCTCCTTTCAGCTGGAGCTGCTTTTTGCCATCTTGGGGGAGCCGAACTGAGATCAAGACCTCCTCTTCCCTGTTGTACTTACCCCATCTTATCACATATGAAAGGCAGCCTTTGCATCCTACACCAAGTCCTTTGCTGGTCACTTTCTCCCAGGTCTCACTATGGGTACTACCTCACTTACACACTCATCACATGATTCCATCAGTGTCATTTCTAGCCAAACCTTGGCGCACTTGAATTCCTCAGTTAGAGATGAGACTGGCAGCTGCAGTTTCCTTTTACCATAGAGTGCTACCTTGCTAAGGTAGCATACAACTCCCAGACATTTTCTAATGTGTGAACTAATCAAGGCTTCCGGTCTTACTGTTGACAGGGAAACCTCATACATAGTAAGCAGCCACAGCAACCTTGGAAGAAGACCAAACTGAAAGCACCAGACTTTAATCTTGCCCGGTAGAGCACAACTGTCGATACCCTTCAGCCTTTGCACTGCCTGCTGTCTCAACTCTCCTATTTGGACCTTTAAATCCCAATCGTACACCCTCTGTATGAACTGTACGTTTACAGCATTGTGAATGGTAACCCTGTGGTATTTTGACTCAAGACTAACCAAACCTAGGGAATCAAAACATGACCTTTCCAAATGGCTCAAACTTCAAAAACATCATGCAAGGTTTATTTATTGATGAGAAACAGTTGCTTGCCTGGGGATGAACAGCTCTTAGTAAACCATTACGTTTCTCCTCTCATAATGCCCAAGTCTCAGACTTCACTAAAAGTCATATCATTGACAAACTAATGAGAGGCATGCGAGAAATGTACTATTAATACCCACATAATTCCTAGCAAGCCTTTATGGTCTTTGTAATGCAAATGTTTTACCTGCTTTATCTTCAGGGACAATTGAATTTCTCCCTGAGGAATGACAACAAAATCGGCAATTTGTACTTATGAAGATGGGCTATTAATTCTGGAGAGGTTTGCTGAAGCTGGAAATAAAGCAGAGAATAAAAAGACTGGCATGGCAGAGATCAAGAGTCATACCTTAAATAGCATGTGAATTATTATTCATTATTTCATTATTTCAACAAGGCTGTTTATACTGCTACATCATTGCATTCCAATCAAGAACCCCTGATAATACCAGGATAAAAAATAGGAATATGGGCTTTACTACTATATAAAATAATATAACAAGTGAGAATGTGACAGCCATGATTTCTGTTAGGCAGACTGGGTATTTTTGTGTTGGAACTAAAACCCTGGTGTTGCTCCAGGAAGGGTATGACTGCAGCTGGTAAACAAGTGATCCATTAAACTTTAAAATCTTTTAATGCCACCCAAAGCAATCCTGTACCTGGGGCTGGACCAAAAGAGCATTGCTGAAAGAAAGCATTTCATTAAACCATCCTTTTTTGTTTCTACTTTCTAAGTTCTTTGGGTTACTCTGTGGACAAAACTGTGATTTTTTAAACCTTTCAATTGCCCTCCTTTTGAAGTTATGGTGCAAAGCAGGAAGAACATGCAAAGCAAATGCAAATATAACACAGCATATTACACAACTTAATGTTTTGTTTTGTTAAAGGATGAGGTCATGTGATTAACTTCCCTACCCCTTTTGAAGTGTTTTCATTTCCTATGAGTTAGGTCATTTAAATCATAACAGAGTCTTCAATTTTAACAGTTCCATGCACAAGTAGGAGGCAAACAGAGGAAAAGCAATGGTTCTGTGGGAAATAATCAATAATATATCCTAGATACTCAGTATTAAAATATATATAATATATATATATATATATATATATATATATATATAATATTATATATATATATATATATATATATATACACACACACACATGCCTATAAAAAGATTACACCCCTTTCAAAATTGTCACCTTTTGTTTCCTTATAGCCTGGAATTAAAATGCATTCAAATAGTTTTTTTTTTCATTTATCTACACATCAACCCCACAACTTCCAAGTGAAAAAAAATATTCTAGACATTTGTAGAAAATTAATTAAAAATAAAAACTGAAATAGCTTGGTTGGATAAGTGTCCACCCCCCTTGTAATAGCAATCCTATATTAGCTCAGGTATAACCAATCACCAAATTAAGTGGCCTCCATCTGTGTTAAATTGTAGTGATTCACATGATTTCAGGATAAATTCAGCAGTTCCTGTAGGTTCCCTCTGCTGGGTAGTGCATTTCAAAGCAAAGACTCAACCATGAGCACCAAGGCACTTTCAAAAGAACTCTGGGACAGCTGTTGATAGGTAGAGATCAGGGGATGGGGATAAAAAATATCAAAGGCCTTGAATTACCCTTGGAGTACAGTGAAGACGATTATTAAGAAGTGGAAGGTGTATGGCACCACCAAGACCCTGCCTAGGCCGTCCCTCCAAACTGGATGACCGAGCAAGAAGAAGACTGATCCAAGAGGCTACCAAGAGGCCAATGGGCAACTTTGCAAGAGCTGCAGGATTTTATGGCCAGGACTGGTCAAAGTGTGCATGTGACAACAATATCCCAAACACTTCACAAATCTGGCCTGTATGGTAGGGTGGCAAGAAGGAAGCCGTTACTCAAGAAAGCCCACATGGAATCCTGTTTGAAGTATGCAAAAAACTACTCAGGAGATTATGTACAAAAAGTTTTGTGGTCTGATGAAACTAAAACTGAACTTTTTGGCCTAAATGTAAAGCGTTATGTTTGGCGCAAACCCAACACAGCGCATTACCCAAAGAACACCATCCCTAATGTGAAGCATGGTGGTGGCAGCATCATGTTATGGGGATGTTTCTCATCAGCAGGGAGTGGGGCATTTGTCAGGATAGAAGGGAAAATTAATGGAACAAAGTACAGAGAAGTCCTTGAGGAAGATCTGCTGCCCTCTACAAGAAAGCTGAAACTGGGACGGAAGTTCACCTTTCAGCATGACAACGACCCAAAGCACAAAGCCAAAGCTACACTGGAGTGGCTAAGGAACAAAAAGGTGAATGTCCTACAGTGGCCCAGTCAAAGTCTTGATCTCAATCCCATTTAGAATCTGTGGCACTATTTGAAAATTGTGGTCCTCAACTGTGGTCCAACCAACCTGAACAACTTGTAGCAAATCTGCCAAGAAGAATGGGCCAAAATCACTCCGATACTGTGTGCAAAGCTGGTACATACTTACCCCAAAAGACTTAAAGCTGTTATTGCAGCGAAATGTGGCTCTACCAAATATTAATGTGTGGGGGTTGAATACTTATGCAAGCAAGATATTTCACTTTTATTTTTCTTAATTATTTCCCAACCAATGTCACCTTGCAATAATTGATTCTGAGTTTAAGTGTTTTAAAATAAAATATCGAACAGAACGAAATTTCAGTGTACCATTTGTAATTTAGTAATATGAGAGAATTGGTCAGGGGTCTGAATACTTTTGCAAGCCACTGTATGTATGTGGCTGTGTGTGTGAGTGTGTGTGTGTATATATATATATATATATATATATATATATATATATATTGTCACCTTTTTGCTTGCCACACAGGCTCTCACGGGTTCTTCTCCCTTCCGAATCACGACTCAACACACAGGATTCTACTGAAACAGCGCTCACTTTTAATAAACACCAAATGAAATAAACACAAAACAAACACCTAGCTCCTATTTGGAGCACTCACTAAACATAAACAGGAACCTAACTATCACGCAGGACGGCTAAATCGTTTACCTGCCACAAACATTCAAAAACACACCCTTACACAATACCTCAATACGACTGCTCACTCACACAGTCGGGCTCTTCTCTCAGCAGCAGCCTGGAACAGACTGGCTGCCTCTCTTAAATACCCTGCACCTGGCTCTAATTTACAATTACCACCAGGTGCGGGGGATTACTAAACAATAAAACAATTACCCAATTAAACCCCATAACACCCAAATGTGCATTCTCACAAGGTTTTTAGCAGGGAAGGGTTTTAACCCCCTCCCTGCTATCTCACAATATATATATATAAGCTGGGACTACAGCAGGTAATCATAAGTCATTACACACTCTTGATTCCATTTGCTGATTGAAAAGATAAAACTGATATGCTTATTAGTGCTTTGTGATTTTGACATTTCTGTCTTATGAGCTAGTCATAGATGGAAAATATTGTAATTTCCATGTAGATGGTTCGGCTCCCCTGCCAGTTGTAGAGAATTCACAATGGTCACAGTAGATTTGCTTAATGTTCGACTGTGAATGTCAACCGTGATGAAAAACATTATTTATTGTGCAGGGGAATATTACATGATGTATTCTGAGACCAAAGTAAGGTGAAACAATTTAGAAATTAAAATATACCCTGATACTGGAAGTTTGCTTTAATACTAATAAAAAAGACCAGCTACTGTATATGCTGTGTCATTTAACTGGTATCATCAGTTTGTTGATTTGACTAATTTCCAGACTTGTAGTCAAGTCCTCAAACCTTGAGTCTGAGTCATCAGGGTCCGACTCCTTGAAACAAACTCAAATCAATTTCAATTCATGAAACTAGTGGTATTAGTGGGGGAAGAGTTTACTAACAGGTGTTGACTGACATCCCTCAGGATATGCACAAATAATACAAGATAAAAATAGCAACAAAAAAAAAGATCATTGTATTTGCATGACTGTTTGAATGTACCTGAAGTTTTAGATAAGCTTCAAGTTCAAGTTTGCGGACATCGTTTTTCGCTTTGAAGCCGTGATCTGGACTCTGTAGCCAAGTAGTGTTAGAAAGTGGTACATCGTCAGAATGTGGTATGTGCACCAAAATATGACCCGCATGGTGTCAGAAAGTGGTATGATATCAGATTTGGTGTTGGTGTAATCACTTGGGATCTGACGGGTGTTTTCCTATTGTCATAAACAAGTACATTTACCATTAATTATACATAATTTTTTGCAAACTTAAACTGGAAACAGACAATCAAGTTCTCTAAAAAGAAAAAACGATTCGCGAGTAGTCCACCTCAAAGTTGCACAAGTAAAAAAAAATATACACAACCCAATGTATTGCATATGATAAATATTTGCATATTACTTTCTTAATGGTGGAAAAATATGATAAATTACATTCAAAATGACCCAGAAGACTGGAAAATGTGATCAATTCAATGAAAAAAGATGTAAAAGACTGAAAACAGCACAAGATATCAGATTTGAATGGGCGCTTCCCTGCTTTCTTATCGGAAGTTGTTTAGGCATGCATGAGCAAGCGCAGTGCCCTAAGTAGCAATTTTTAACACATACCTGAAAATAACACTATACTGGTAAAAATGTTTAATTACTTTCACCTCTGACTATAGCATTTACTTTGACTTCAGTTCCAGTAAGATCAGCCAACCGGATTTCGACATTGCCAGAAATATAAACTGTGTTCTTAAATAGTAAATTTAGTGTTATTTTTATCAATTGTTTTGCAAAGCAGAAACGTTAAGTTTCACTTTCGTTGCATTTGCACTTATTAAGTCTGTAATACAATGATGCATTTACGAGATTGTGCTTCAGTCAATTTGATTTCAGATAATGCATGTTTTATCTTTTCTCTTTTACACAAAAACATATTATATTTATGTTTTTCCCCTTTGTGTAGGTTTTAATTAATGAAAACATGCAGTTCACACAGCCAGGTTTCTAGATTGACGATGCACAGAGCATTGTTAATGTGTTTTTCACACATCCATAAAACATTATTTTCATTTTGGAAAATGAAGTAGTAATAAGTTAGTTTGTCATTCTTTTTTGCCATCATTCAGTCTTTCTTTCACATCAGTCTAATGTATCTGCCTGATTGACAGTAGACAGTTTTCGATTTGAGACTTTAGTGCCGAGTTTTACACTGAATTTGCCAGGTGAATTCATTGGCGTTGCTTGCAAACAGTGATGGCGTTTGCTGGGAGTGAGTGGAGAATAGAAGCAAAGCACAGAATATTTAATCACACATCGACTTTCTATTATGAATGAAGAGCTAGTATGAGTATAACTTATGATTATTCTTTTCTGTTTTCAGTAAACGCAAAATTATGAAGGTGACCAATATTCTATTGTTTTCAGTGTAAACAAATACATTATATTCCAGAGATCCAGGAGCTCAGCAATAAAATCAAATGACATATTTTTCAAGAATGCAGTGTTAGAAATGTATTTCTACAGTCCTTAAATTTATAACACGGTTTAAAAAAAAAAAACTTGGTCTGCGATGATTTATGTGGGGGTGTGTTTACTATACAACCTAAACTTCTAAATTACCACATGTAATTAAAAAAAATACTGAGAATAGTCTGCTTCCTTTCTACAGTATAACAAGGAAAACATAATAAAAGATAATTCAATTATCATCCATTGCAACTTGAAATATAGGGTTACAAATTATTCATTAAAGGCATGAATTGAGGCCTGATAATAATTAGGCAACACAAACAAACACCACAACCAAGAATACTGACTATTATTGATCAATCTAATTATGCAGTTCTCATTTCTAGTCTTATTTAATTGTATATACTGTACACTAGTTAAAATGTTAAGGAGAAAAATGATTTCCTGAAATGCCGGACCAATATGATTAATACAAATTATATCCTATAAATCACAATGCTAATGATAGCTGCAAATGATTAATTTGGAACACATCCCTGCCAGCTTAAAAAGGTCAAAAGTGTTTTGCTGTAGATATAATAATGATATATTGAAAAATATACATCTTATTAAATCACCGCTAAAGACTGTGTCGTATTAAGCAAGATAAATTGTATCTCTTTTTAGAAACACAAAATGGCTTTCAATTCCGCTGAGTAGTGTTGAAGTAGCATTAACAGTGACCTTGGCAAAAACTAATTAATGAAACCAGATTGAAAGTGTTTGAGATCAACAGTAACACCTCTTACCTGTGTAATATAGATCATTTTGTGCAGCAGAATGAGAATGCGCTGGATTGGATCCCTTATCTAGCGCACTTTCCTTTGAGACACTACGATTCCAGCAGATGCTTCACTGATTTTACAAAACAAATACTCACTATTGGTATAATAAATGCATGAAATACATTTTCAAGGTTTACAAAATAATCAAATATGTGTTTGGAAGAGCACCTTCAAATTTGAAATGTTTTACATGGAAATATAAATTTGAATCACATTTTCCAGATTCCAATGCTTGATTACTCTATTTTAGCCACCCATTGAAAAATAATTATCTTCTACCTTTAAGTCCAAACCTAAACTACTATTTCACTGACCCTATTTCAATAACAGAGAATTTGATGTATCAAGCCAGTTACTAACAGGCTTCTATTGTATGCAACAGACAGTATAGACATCTATTAGAAATTAAAGCTATCCCTGTCTGAGGAAAGTCACCTAACAAATCTAATACCACCTTTGCACTTAATACTGTGAAGTACTACCGCTAAAACTATAACCCTGCCATCCTACAGCCTGCTTTCTCTCCTCAGAGGGAGTCAAAAAGTTAGCTGTAGTCACTGACTTAAGTGAAGAAAAAGATAGCTGAGCTAAAGAGAAGAAGAAAAAACAAGGTAATACAATTGATTAACTAAATTTGCAGAAGAATTTCTAGATTTGTTAAATACATGTTATTACCTGGCTGTAAAAAATATATAAGAGAACTATAAAAATATATAATAGAAACAATATATATATATATATATATATATATATATATATATATATATATATATATATATATATATATATATATATATATATATATATAATAATAGAAACTAGAACACACAACTTCAAAATCGGGCCCAGCTGTCTCTCTCTCTCTCTCTCTCTCTCTCTCTCTATATATATATATATATATATATATATATATATATATATATATATATATATATATATATATATATATATATAAGAAGTACAATAATGGATGGCATTTAGGTGGCTTTGTGAGAGTTTCTTGGTTATTACATACTATCAGTATAGCCAGAAGCAAAGGATTTTAAAGCTCCAACAAACTCAGCTGAAGACCTAGAGATATAATAATGGCTTCTTCAAGGAGGCCGCTAAAGAGACTAAAGGGGCTGAATTGTAAATCACTGAAGTCAGCAGGCACATATGACCTTCCTACCAGCAGGGAAGGAAGTCAGACACCTGGGTGCTTAAAATGCATAATCTTTTAGGGGACTCCACAGAATACATGATTTGAGTGCAAAGTCAAATTTAAGGTCATCAGGATTTTAAGAGACCGATCTATTTTGTTATGCTACATTGCTATTCATAAGAAGTCTATTAGGTCAGAAGTAATACGCAAATAATAAACGCTAAACTGTAATGGAAAACTAAATATATATGTTATTATTTGTAAGTACTTTAAGCCACAGACCCAGTGAGGTGTCCTTCAGTTCCAGAGGCACGTATACTTCTTTTGATTGTTCCTGAAAGATACATTAATCAGATGATTATTGGCAGGCCACAGGAAAAATACATTGAAGCACAGTTTTAATATGTTAGGATCAACTCTAATAACTTCATATGACTATGACAAAAACACACAGAAATCTCATTCCAAAATTCCTGACTTCCTGTCGTAAAGGCACAGGAATACATTTTTCAAAATGTTTTGTGCTGCTTGACAGGGAGATTGGATTAATATTTATTTAAAATGCTCTAAATAAGTAATGTTTGTGTTTTCTTTCGTGGAACTCTTTCACAATTATCACAATTATAAACAGGAATCCAGACAAAGCCCTACATTTTAAAATTGAGGTGAAGTCTTGCTTTGACATTCTCTGAAGAAAGTGTTGGGGTGCTAGAAGTTATAACCTTGTTGATGGTTCATCTCTAACCTTGCTCTAATACAGGGTTCAAACCACATACCACGATGTAGGCTATAGCCTATGAACAGAATGGCCAGAATGAGACTAGTTAAAAGCAAAAGATTTTAAAGAACTTCAGTGGGGCGTAGGAGGTCTAACTCAGAGATAACACTGATTTAGGATATGTGATAAATAAAGTGCATACACACATCCCATCCACTGAACTGAATCATTATAATAGGCTGCCAATGTTTTATAAGTGGCAGTGCTGTACTATTTCTTTGCTATAATAGTGCGTTTATTTATTTTAATATACCATATGTTCCAGTTATATGATACATTTCTGTCTCCCAGGGCAAAAATGAATCTGGAAACCTTTGCAGTATGTATAACTGTTTATACATACTGTTGAAAGATCTATGGAATAACTTTATTGTTATCACCATATTGTTATTATTATTATTATTATTATTATTATTATTATTATTATTATTATTATTAGTTGCATTTATATAGCGCTTTTTATTCAAAAAAGTATTGCAAACCACTGTACAGTACATAGCAGAAAAAAGAACCATAATACATCTGTATAGCATGTCACAAACACACACAACTGCCAGAGTCAGCCCATTTAACAGTATACACATAATAATACAAAAGCAGAAATTTTAAAGTTAAAATCCACAAAGAAAGCCATTTTTTAAAAGTGCATTTTTAGTCTTGACTTGAAAACTGTAACGGTCCCAGTTTCCCTGACAAATGATGGCAGAGCATTCCATAATTTAGGAGCTCTACAAGAAAAAGCCCTCCCTCCGGTGTTGCTTTTGTTGACCCTAGGAATAACCAGCAGCCCTGCATCCTGCGATCTCATAGAGTGCAGTTTGGAAGATACAGGGTCAGTAATTCTTGCAAATAAGTAGGTGCTAATCTATTTAGGGCCTTATAAGTTAACAGCAAAATCTTAATCAATTCTATAATGCACAGGGAACCAGGGTAAAGAAGCCAAAACAGGGGGTAATATGTTTTAGTCAGAATTCTAGCGCCGGTATTCTGCACAAGCTACAAGTGGGATACCACACATTTTTAACACCAGAAAAAAAGTTCATTACAATAATCAATTCTAGATGAAACAAAGGCATACATTAGTCTCTCGGCATCAGATACGGAAATAATTGGTCTAAGTTTGGCTGTATTTCTCAAATGGTAAAAAGATGCTTTAGTAACATCCTTAATATGAGTCTCAAATTATAGTTTTGATGAGAGACTGCAAGAGTCGAGCCCCTGTAATCCCACATTTCCTTTTAGTTGGTTCTGTGAGCCCACTAGCATAACCTCTGTTTTATCTGAATTCAACATTAGAAAATTCTGTGACATCCAGTGCTTGATGTATGTAAGGCAAGTAGCTAATAACACCCAGGCAGAAGAGATTCCTGGCTTTAGGGACAAATATAGCTGGGTATCATCAGCATAGCTAGGGAAGTTCACTTTGTGTCTGCAGATAATGTCCCATAACGGCAGTATGTATGATGAAAACAGCAAGGGACCTAGAATGGAGCCCTGTGGAACACCACAGACAACTTCCGATAATGCTGATTTTACCTCCCCAATAAAGATGAATTGAAACCTATCAGAAAGATAAGATTTGAACCAGTTTAGGAAAAGGCCAGACAGTCCTACTGTGCTTTCAAGATGATTCACTATGATGGAATAGTCTACAGTATCAAAGGCAGCACTTAGATGAAGAAGAATAAATATTTGTAATATATGGAAATATACACTGAAGTAATGGTTCATACATTTTGAATATATAATAATATATTATTTAAGTCCATATATTGTTCACATAAGAGTACCATATATGATCAAATATATGTAATATGTAATACTGAGTACATTAGATGCAGTAGATACATTATTTTGATATTGCTTATTTATATAGTTAAATATAAAACTATGTTGTATAATCTCAGTTTTAAAAAGTTGCAGTAGTCAAGCTTACATTTAGTTACATGTATTGTATTTCACTTTAGCTCAATTTATCCCTGGAACGTGTGTATAGCATACAATATTACAATTAAATTAAGTTTTAGTGTGGATCAGTACAGGTATATTGTTTGTAAAATAAGAAATTATGTTTTCTTTGTTTAACTTGCAGTGCATCCCATTCTAGTCAATGGGAAACTATGGAGAAATCTGATTGGTTGCGAGTTGTGCAGGTCTGCTATTGGATGGCGTAATGCCACAGCGTTAACTAGTAATGTGACTGTATGGATCCCTTGGAGTCTACAAATTTGCGTTGCCATAACGTGATATCGTTGTAATGTCACAATGGAAGCGCAACGTTGTTGCAAGGTTGCTACAATGTTATTTGGTTAGCTGGGAATTGTAGATTCATATTGAATATAAACTAAATGAAAACGCTTGACACACTGAGGAATAAACACATATGCTTGTCTGTGTTAATCACTTTACAAAAATAATGTTTGGTCCGGTCACCTTATGTATCTTCCATAAATCTTACGCATTATAATTAATGCTATGATTTTGACATGATCATTTTTAGTACATTTCATGGGCGAGTTGCGGAAAAAAAAAAAAAAATCATGGAAAGGTCACCAAATAATGTAGTTTTAGTTACATCAACATACACAAGAGCTTTTAAAGCTTTTTCTCTCTGTCACAAACCTGCATCTCTCTAAATAATGTTTGAAATTCTCACTTCAACCAATTTGAACTTTTTTTGTTTTGTTTGAGACACCTGTTTTATAAAACCAGATAAACCCCTATGTTTTGTCACAAAAGAACAAGACACAAAGAAAAACTAATTTTGATGATTGTAAACGTACATACATGATAAGCGTACATACATGCTGTTTCAGTTTTGTGTGACTTACTTACTGCAGGTGCCTGTTATTTTGTCCAACCGCCAAAGATGCACTATAATTAAAAAAGTACCTACTTAATAAATTAAGAATGCCTCTAAATGTCTTAGAAATATTTTATTTTCACTTGATATCCAGTATGTCATAGTGTTTAAATTATTCAATTTCCGATTTCTGTATTGCCATGGTACATTTCATTTTCATTTACAAAAAACAAAGCAAACAAAAAAAAAACAGCTTATAGTCTACTTTACAGAAAAAAGATAACAATAGCTATGGCCGTAAAACAAATAGCTCTTCATTGTAGAATGACACGCATGAGATCTGATGGAATAAAACTGAATTGTTACCATCTGGAACATTCACAAGAGTGGGAGATTTTCATACACTGTTTGAATAATAAAGACAAATGTCTATCAATAGATTTCTCAGGGGTGATCTGTGAATTTCCTGACCCTAATAACTATGGCAGCTTAATCTGACATGTTATTTGTACAGCTCTCCTGGATGCATTAAATGTTGAAGCAATCTGCCTTGACTACTATTTGCTGTTCATTCTAGCTGCATGGCTGCATTAATAGAAATCTCTATGAACACATTAACATTGAATTAGATGTAATTCAGGATCAGCAGTTTTCATTATGATTTTATGGTTAAAACACGTATCTCCCTGTGTTAGGCCACTGAAGCAATGAAACTAAATATACACCCAAACACTCAAAGCGAAATCCTTACAGAGCTTGAAGTGGAACTGTTGGATGTATCAGATGTATCCTGTTCTTCATCAGAACCTACATCTGAAAAACAAGACAAGTTTGGAACGTTTTTCATTTTGAAGTTGCACACTACAGCATTTGTTTCTTACAGAATGACCATCAGGTCTTTGGAGTAGTACTGTGCAAAAAACAAATGTTTAATGCAAAAGGGAACAATTCCCTGTGAAAAGCTGATTACTTTGAGTGAAACTGTTTGCAGAACATCTTTAAAAAATACAGAGAAAGTCCCTTCAAGGTATAAAGAGGAGGCTCTAACCTACTGAATGATCCATTCATGATACTAAATGACATTATAATTTCACAACTGCAAACCTAATGGAATCCCTGCAATTTCTTATGCACCACTTCCCGTTAAAGGGATACTTTATATCCTCTATGAATGATAGAAAACGTAACCAACAATAACAATGTAGCCATTACTGAATGGGTATTTACCTTGTAAAGACCCGAAACCTGAATAAAATATATTAAAGCTGCACTCACTCTGTGACACAGTCATGGCCCGCCCCACGAGGGTACAATATGACAGTGCTCACAAACCTCAGCGTCATTTTTCCTTGCCTCCTCCCTCGCCTGCTGTAATCATGGATGCAGCGACCTTAAAGGTTAATGGTTACATTTCTATTTCAGGGAACCAGGGTTATGATAATAACCGAACGTTCCCTTTCAAGTACAAAATGTAACCATTACTGAATGGGTCAGTATACCCAAGCTGTCTCAAGGGCAAGATTGCTGCACGACTGGAAGGCTTAGCCGAAGTTGCCTTGAGGGAGGATTTTCAAACATCGAACTCACGGTATAGTAACGACATCTTTAGTAGCAAGAGATTTTAAAAAAGGAATTTGTTAATAAAATCAATCCGATAATGCTTTGAAGTTCAGTCGACAAGGTCGTTAATGAACTAATTTCTCATTAAAAAGCTTAATTGTCGCAGGTTACATACAACGCTTCCCATCTCAACGACTAGATAAGGGGACCTCGTTAATCAAAATGCATGTTAACAAGATCAAGAAAAATTAATGGAAGCATAATTCACTGTTATGGAAACTACTAGCATACAGGGAGACGGCAAATGGAAAAAAAAAATGGGAATATCTATTTTTCTGTATTTTTCGGTTGTAAACTTAATTTAAAATTGTGCATTTTGTCATCTAGAATGTATATTTATTTAGAACACTTCACATATAAAATGCTGATTTACAATTATGTGGTGTGTGGGTAAAAATTAGACAGCATGGACTTAAAATAAATAAATAAATAAATAAATAAATAAACAAACTAGTCATTTACTGTCATTTCAATGAGCCAGTCTTCCAAATAATTGAATATTCTGAGCCTCAATGGGGCCAGGATAGCTTCAATGCATTATGAAAGGGCATGGGGAGCTAGAAAGAAGCCAAATGGCAAGACCTGGAATTTGTATGCTGTCCCCTGAAAGGCGAACCACAGGTACTTCCTGTGTGCTGGTTTTATGGGGATGTGGAAATAGATGTTTTTAAGGTTCACCGTGGTGATGCAGTCACCTGGTCTGATTGACTGTAATAACTGTTGCATTGTGAGCATTTTGAACCTCCTTTGGCCGAGATACAGGTTGACCTGTCTGAGGTCGAGAATTGGTCTGAGGCCACCATCCCGTTTGGGCACTATTTTTGCAGCAGGGCTGCTACCTCCTGAGACATCACTGCTGTGTCCTGTAGGTCTGTGACTGAAGTTACAGTCACGCCCCGAAAGGGAGTGGGACCGTGCTTGAACTGCAGTAAGTAGCCGGATGCAGAGTGCTTTGTAAAGCTGCGGGAGAGATGTTTCTCTATGTGGTGCTTGAAGAAAGGTGCACAAAACTCACAGAGACTGCAGTTCCCCAGTGCCTCTGGCCCCAAGCAGGAAGAGCATCTGTCATGCTACTCCTCAACAGGCAGACTGGCTTTGCATGTTCAGCAGGGATAAAACCCAGGCATGATGCACGTAGCACTGGGTCGGTACAGGTGTGGTACCTGGTTGGGAACGGAGAGGGTCGGTGACATCGGTACCTGTATGTACGGATCCACCAGTTCGCTGTTACCGCGGGTAGCACTGTACAGGGATGCCCACCTATGCAAGCCACTTGTAAAACCATTCGGTCAGTACTCAGACAAGACTGATGGAAGTCTGTGAACAAACAGCCCTTGTAATGGGGATCCAAAAGCTGTCACCAAAATGACATCAAGATACTGTGGTAGAGATTGCAAGCAAACACAAACAAAGCAACCCCTTGGTCCTGCACAGCGCGGCTCAGCCCAGCAGCTGCTCTCACTACACGTGTCCCACAGCCCACATTGCAGACAGGCCTGCGCTTAGTCTCTGTGAAAACAGAAAAAAACAATTAGAAAAGAAAAATATTTCATACAAAATGCAGTAATAACAATTACTTCAATTATACAAACCGTCTCATAATTTTGGCCAAAGCCAAAATGAGAATAAATAACTCCAGTCTGGAGCTATTGAAGCCTGGGCAGGGAGCATAAAGTCAGCTCTGGGAAGGGGGAGACAAACCACCGGCTTCACGTGGGGCACAAGGCCGCAGTGTGATGTAACAAACAACAGGCTGTAGTGCACAAATACGCGTAATTAGTAAAACCGCGTCACAGGCTCTGCAGGCAACTTTGATATATTTTATTCAGGTTTCAGGTCTTTAGGAGGTAAATACCCATTCGCTAATGTTTACATTTCATACTTGAAAAGCAACAGTAATAATGCGGAACACCTTCATCTAACACTTTTACAGAAATGTTACAATGTATCCCTCAATAAGTAATGAGACTAGTGAACACATTTTCAGGATCACAGGGTATGTCACAGTGTTTACAGTATTACAAATATTAAGCAGTTACGAGTGTTGTAAACTGAATCATTAGGCTTTGCTGACATCTTTCTGCTCAGTCTTTAAACATACCACTGCTATAAAAAAAATGGAATACCTTACCTGAACTTCAGTTATAATATTTTAAACACATTTTCAAGTCCTTCACAATCTAACAGGGAAACAAAGTGGTATCTTTCTCAAAGAAAACGTTGTCTTCCATTAAGCTTGCAGTTTAATGAAGTTCACCACAGCCCCTGCTGTTTTCTTAATGCTTTTTTAAAAACTTTTGTCTGAAACCTGGTGACAGAAAAAATATACTGCGGCTGTGACAGCTTTATAGAAAAATTCACAAATGCTGCCATGTGTCACCGTTACCACAGGTGGCACCAGTGTGGTGCCAGAACATGCAGTTCCCACTTTATTACAAAAGGAAGCAACAGTGAAAGGATCTGCAGTTTTAATAATTTTTTTCCACACAATTCTAAACCCAATTTAAAAAACAAAAACTAAAAAAAAAAAACGCCATGGGGTTAGAAATCACGCTTCACAGATTTAACACTAAAATCAAAACAATTCAATTCATATGAAAAAGTAGTCTCTGTCATATTTGTGCTCCCAAATGTAGAATAAATGACACGCTGATGTAACAATGAATGTATAACAAATGTAACTACCTAGCTCATTGAAAACTGTGCGATGGAGTTTCAGTCATTTCTGATGATTAACTCTTAGGGTTGGCAGCTGTGCTGTTACTGCACAGACTGCTTGATTTATCATAAGGCTCCTTTATTGCAAAAAGACACTCAACTTTAGCATAAAGTCAATATTCCTATAATCTAGTTTCTCCTTTCTGAAACAAAGCACACTGTGCTTCATATTTACAGCACTGGCCTGTTTATCATGGAAAATAAAGCAAGCCAAGGAGATACAACAGATAATGGTACACGACTGGTTGAACAACAGTTTATATTGAACAGCATTTAGGTTGTGTAGAATAAAGATAAAGTATGTTTTATATTTCTACAGACCAACTACATAGGTATAGATCGTAAACCATAAAGAAGCTTAGAATCGTGTTCACTATTAAAGAGACATTTGAGGAATTTAGTGTTGTTGAACATAATTCACAACAATCTGTTTCCTCTACACACTGTGATTTTGTTCCTACAGCACTTTTTACAGTACAGTTCAACATGTGTCACTTGTGATAATAAAGGACAGCTCAATGCGCTCCTGTTTGCCTGAAGAAAGTACTTCTGTGTGTGTCTCCTCTCTCTGTCAAGTTTCTTCTCCAGGGCAAACTGGGATATGCACAAACCATCTACACATTTCACCATAACATCCAAGATGTGCTTGAGTAGCTTTAGTGTACTTGTATCTTTAAATCGAAGCAAAATGCCAGGATAGTTCATGAATGTCTTTGCTCTTTTGTTCCTTGGAGAAAGTGCGTAGGGGCATATTAATATGTAAAAACGTGGTGCTAAGAATCACGAAGCATAAAAAGCAAAGCATTTTTTTCCTTTCAGTTATAAAAGTATTCAGTAACTGGAGCGTTTATTTATTTTTTTATTTTTTTAAGTGATATCAGGTTGTTTGTAATTCCTGAAATGACCATGCGTAAAAGTATATGCTATTGGATTTTCATTAACATACAGATTTGTTTGAGGTGAGGTTAACATGAAGTTAAAGTCATAAGTTGCTGTTTTTGCCAGCTCTTTATTTGTGTTTTCATAATACCCTTCAAAAGGTGTATTGCACTTCTAGAACCATAGATAAAACCAACATCATAAAGTTGGATGTACAAAGACGGCTATGTTTTCAAACAAAATGAATGCAACTGTAGGCAAAGCCAGCTGGAGTTAAACAATATAACTGGATCACCATTTAACGATGTCTGTCACTTTTTTAGTGTAGACTCAGTCTGGGACAGCCTTAACTACTGTATCTGTAAGAAATTACAAAACAAATAAGTTAAATCCTTTCATTCGGCTTTAAGGTACATCATTTCCTAGCAATACTATGAATAAAAAAACAAACATATGAATGAATAGCAGTGCACAATCACCACTAAGGAGAAAAATGTTTATCGAAGCCTAAAATTTGTTCAGGGCTAGACAATGTTTTGGGATAGAAGCACCAAAAAGAAGATTGAGTCCAGGTCTCTATGTGCAATCAGGTTATCACAACTCAGATGGACTCTCTTGAAGTGAAGGGTGCATGATTACACTACTATCACTGAAATGAGCACTTGGTTTGCAAATGATTTAGCCTTCAGTTTTGTCTCAAGCCATTAACTTTTTTTTTTTTTTTTTTTTTTTTTTTAGTGATGGCAGTCTTGTTTCCCTGGGATCAATGCTTGAGTCAGGGTCTTACTGTAGTCACCAGTGAAAGCATGCTCGTACTGTAGAAGGGTGGGTTTAGAGTAACCTTCTGATAAAGAATGCACCCCACTGGCCAGACATCAGCCTTTTCTCCATAGGCTCGCTGTTCACAATCTCAGGCTACAAAAGAAAGGGAAAATGTAAATCCAGAGGCATTTTATAAACAGATTAATTTTTTTAAGAATGTATTTCAATTGCTGAATGTAAAGCACATTTATAGTGTTTTTATTAAAATTGGTATTGGCACATCTTTATTAGCAGTACCTAGATAAAAATATGAATGTTCATAATGCTGTATCACTGACTGTTTAAAATGCAGCTCATTAGAAAAACACTGCCTAAACCTGTGCTTTACTGCATAAAAAGAAAACAAGATGACAGGGTGTGGCAGGCTGGTGAGTGGATAGAGGCCCAGAGACAGACTGCAGTTCAAACAAATATACTTTTATTATAAAATAAACAAAATAAACATGCACAAGGGTAAAATAAAGGGATTTAAACACAAATAAAGCAATACAAAAACAAAACTTGCAAAAGTAAGGTTTTCAGGCTGGGCAATGCCTTCACAAACACAAAACCCCACAAACACAAAACCTGCTTCCTCAGCTCCCTCTTCCCAAATGAGAAGCAGAGGCCTCCTTTTATGTCAGGTGGCTGGGCACTGATTGATCGTTAATTAACCTAATCAACCCCAGCCACCTGAACATAATAAACCCAGGCAGGTAGGGGAAATTAACCCCATCCCTGCCAATTTAAAAAGGGCAGAGCTTTGCTCTGCCACACAGGGGTGAAGTACAAGTTAATGTACTGTACTAAAAGTACTAGTACTCATGTAATGTGCTGTGCCTTTTATTACCAGCATGTTCTCAAAATCATGTCACTGAATTTAATTGTACAATAATTAGGCATCACCAAAGTGCAATTTTAACACTTAACATTTGTTCAAATTGAATCTCTCTCTCTCTCTCTCTCTCTGTCTCTGTATATATATATATATATATATATATATATATATATATATATATATATATATATATATATATATATATATATATATATATGGTTAAGACCCTTTACCATCAGTGGTAATTAACACATGCCTCAGACCAGGCAGAGAATGAGATGCGTCCTAGTGGTATCATTTCCTAGCATGATTTCTGTGTTTAGGAATATGTATGTAAGCCTATAGCAATAATAAAAAATGTGTTGAATGTTTAATAATCCAATAATTAGGTAATTTAAGTATTTTGTTATTTTTTAACGCATACATTAAATTGCATTGTTAACTCGTCAGAACAAGATAGGCTACTTACTGGTTGGAAAATCAGGTTTGTAGCCTATTCGTTGTTGAAGTGGAGAAACTGGCAGGCTTCAGTGTGCTTGTGCTTGCTGTACATCAAGATATATTGGAAGATAATCCTCCCAGAAAGACCCCACAGATTTGAGCTGCGACTTGATCCTCTGGATTACTCTGATGATGTGAGCAAGTATCAATTTAGCAGGAGCACAGTCACCTTTGGGGAAAAAAAGAACAACAACTAAAGGATTGACCTGCTAGAAAGAAGGCTGTTCCTGTATAATAAAAGTTACAAACTCACTGCATGATTTGGATTTGATGTTAGTTTTGCAGATAAAAAAAAAGAAAATACACACAGTATTTTTCGTTCCGATATTGTTCACTGTCCGTGCGCAGAAAGTTAGTACTGCACTTTACATTTTTTTCATAGGATTCCATCTACCTCAGTCATTTAAAACAAAATTATATTTTATGTCCCCCAACATGTATGTGTGTTTACTATTTATAGCTATGGCCAAAAGTGCTGCATCACCTTAGAATGATTTAATTTTGCTTCATAAAGCCAAATGAAACATGTTGAATAATGTTCCTATCTGGTAACAGCACAGGTCGGACTCCAGAGTACCCACGCATTAGTGGACTCGGGGTGTCGGCAAACCTTAATTCGGGAGAGGCTCCTGGGGGGAATGGCCTGGCGTCCACTTCAGCCAGTGATTAATATTTGTCCTGGCAATACCAGGACATACGCCATCACCAAAGTAATGCTGAAAGTGCAAAATCAAACTGCGAACATAACCATGGCGGTAGCAAAGAGGTTGCCATAGTCAATGATTAAGGGGCAGGATTGGTAATACTTTGAAGACCTCACTGGGGGAGGACAAGTCTGTGGGCCACCCGGTTTCAAGTAGAAGGGGGAAAACTGGATCTTACTGCTTCTCCCCATTTCTGAGTGTAAACTATTTGCAAAATGTCAGGGTTCCTTTGAGGCGATTCAGAAAATTGGAAGAGTAAACTATGAAGTTTGGCAGCTGGGGCGACGCCAGGCAAAGCAAATTTACTATATCAATTTACTGAAAGCGGGGAGAGAGGGAGAGAGAGAGAGAGAGAGAGAGAGAGAGAGAGAGAGAGAGAGAGAGAGAGAGAGAGAGAGAGAGAAATTGCTTGACACAAGCACACTGTAAGACAGTACACTGTGTGATTCACCAAACTCTTGAGACTCCCCCCTTACAGTCTCAAGTAGTTTTGGTTTCACACACGTTTATTTTCATTTTAAAACATGATTACTGTTACTACACTAGGTTAAAGAAATCTCTGTTTGCAGGCCTTCATTTTAGATAATATTGCTCTTTCATGGTCATTACACCTGGAGAATGTAATGGGGCCTTTGATCAGCTGCTAATGACTGATATGCTTTGTAGACAGTAAGATCCTTTGACCCTGAAGTCAGTGCTGAGGAGAAATAAGCTTGGAAATGTACCTGTAACAAGCAAACAAATTGAGAAGATGTCATGTTTTAAAATTAACATGCAAAAGTGAGACTATATAATGAATGGAAGTGAACCACAGGTAAGATTTATAAAAGTATTCTGCTATCTACAACCACGTTAAGGAAATTGACCTGTTTAGTTGAGGTTTAAACTTTATTTTCCATACATTGTACTTGTTATATAAACAAAATACTCCATCAAAGTACATGTGCTGTGTTTATTTTACTGATAGGAATGCCTTGTAAAAGCTGTGGTTTTGAATTGGGAGATCTTTTTTTCAGTAGTATATAGGGTGAAAAGTATCAAATACTGCACTAATACAATTATTCATTACATTTAATTAGGGTTTATTGGTGCCTGTGACAAGGATGGCTTGTGGTGACGCCAGACCAGGAAGAGAGACACCGTACTCACGGGAGCTACTAATGGGCCCACAGGCGGCCACGGTGTGAGGCCCTCCTCCATTAACAATGATGTCAGCGGCAATGCTGCCATTGGCATGGCTGGCTTCTCCAAAGCTGTGTACCCCGTCACAGTGCCTTAATGGGTCTAACTGAAAATGATGCCTCTTAAACCAGTTTGAATTAAACAATAAGACACAGCAAGGTGTGGATGTTGTTAAATAGTGCACAATGTCAGGATTTTATAATCTGTGTTTAGATGTACATAATCAATGTATGATTTATAAAAATGTCATTTCCATAAATAAACAATCCAGTTTATGTACGGCTATGGCCAAAACATTTGCATCACCTAGACATAATAAAAATGAATTAAACTATATAAACATAATTTAGATCTTTTATTTAACTACATGCAAAAGTCGACCGGAAGCCAAAATAGTAGTATAGTATTTCATGTTAAATTTCAAAATGTCACGTTTTTCAATTGTTGTCAGTTTTTCGTTAAGTATATGGAAAACTACAAAGCAGTGTTTAATTCATTGTTAACGTAACATTATCCAGCAGGTTTCATTTGACTTTATGAAGCAAAATGTGTTAATTCTATAGGGTGATGCAAAACTTGTGCCCCCGTAAGCTAAAAAGCTATCCCACTCTGTCTCATGATCTTGTACTCCCTGGGTAACTACCTAAAAATGGCTTTTCTTTATTCTTTAATGAATGTGATCTTCTCGGACCATATACTTGATCATAAGATGCACATGTATCAAGGTGAGATTTAAAAAAAAAAAATGTACTGGACATTATAAGATAAATAAAAACGGTCGCTACTTTAATTAAAGTGACATTGATGCTAGTGCTAATTGTACATTGTGAATTGTACATTGGGAATGGTACATTGGGAATTGTACATTGGGAATGGTACATTGTGAATTGTACATTGGGAATGGTACATTGGGAATGGTGTACATTTGGAATGGTACATTGGGAATTGTACATTGGGAATGGTACATTGGGAATTGTACATTGTGAATGGTACATTATGAATTGTACATTGGGAATGGTACATTGGGAATTGTACATTGGGAAATGTACATTGGGAATTGTACATTGGGAAATGTACATTGGGAATTGTACATTGGGAATGGTACATTGGGAATTGTACATTGGGAATGGTACATTGGGAATTGTACATTGGGAATGGTACATTGGGAATGGTATTCGCCCTACATTTCTGAAGTTACTTGTGCTTATGACACCCTTTAATTTGTGGTATTTGCGCCTAAATGAATGTCCTTACTTTCAATTCCAATTCCATTTCTGATTCTTTTTTAAAATTGTTGAAGGCGCTACCCTCAGTTAAAAATCATATAACTGATAACCAGTTAAGGATTTAGTATGTTTAGTATTACATATATATATATATTATTTGTGTCAGCATACTTAGATTTAGTTACAAACCTTTTTACCAGTTTTAATTTGTAAGCCACTGTGAAATATTGTGCTTCTACAACATGACTCTTGATTCAACAGTGTCATCTAGTGTTTTAATGCAGTTTCCACCAATGCACACACTCTATTTCAGCAGTGTTCCAAATTAAGTTGTTGTAATTACTCTTATTTTTGGCAGTATAGTCAGAGCCACCTAAATCGTGACACTGATAAGCATGATTTCTGCTTAATTGGTAAATAGCTCTAGGAGACAGTTTTTCTCATTACTATATAGGTCTTTTAATTGGGACGTCACTTCGTTTAATTGGGATACGGTATTTTAGGTCACAGATTATTGCACTGTGCTATGGGCAGAATGTGCTTTGGATTTTGGTTTATAATGGCATACTAAATGGAATCTGATTTAATGAGTCATAGGAAATATTTGTGAAATAAAAATCCAGTCAATTTACCTTGTTGTTCCAAGGGACATGGATGTTATGCTAAGCACAGGGAGGTAATTAAGACTGTAGTTGAAAAGAACACTGCATATTCAGTATGTTTTGTCACTAGCACACGGAGACATGAGCAGTACCTTCTGATATTTGTGCTGTTTTAGAACCAGGAGTAACATACGATAAAGGATGTGTTTGTGTGTGGCTCATATAAAAATCAGCTGGGCACCCCATTTAGACCACTCTCTCTATCAACAGTGCCAGAGCCTTCCTAAATGGGGGGGGGGGGGGGGGGGGGGGAGGGTTGTGGTGAGGGTGAGGGTGTAGCCCATCTCATGAAGTAAAAGTATATGCAGAGTATTACCACAACTAAACATTGTGTGCTATACAAGTGCCTTTCCTGGGAATGAAGAAGGGACATTTATTAACACCACAGACTTGTTAGTTACTATACATCTTCAAATAACTGATTCTACTCTCTGTGTTAAAAAATAGGTAAAGGTTTTATTATTGAGCCAGTTATATCTAAGACTGGGACACAGTAAGAAAATGTTATTTACTACAGAACAACTGGCAAACATAAAAAAGGATAAAAACATTGTAATGCAAACGTAATTATCATTGAATAACCTTTGCAAAGTGACTGACAAGAACTTTTCTTATTCTGGAGAGTTATATACATTTATAGTGTGGGTGAACGCAGAGGCTGGCAGGAGAACCGTTTATCTCTTCTGAAGCATGCCAGTAGAAATTAAGTGGAGAGACAAAGGAGACTTATGCTTATTGTCTTGCTGGAATCCTAGGAGATAAAGTTTTTTTTTTTTTTTAATGTGAAAATGATTTGTAGACTATATTAATAACACTGTCTTTTTTTGTTTGTTTATTTGTTTGCTGCTTGTTGATACTGTAGTTCTCCCTTCATATCTCCAGACTATCATTTTTCCCTACCCCCCTCTCGCCCCTTCCGCTCCTCCACCACCATCAGATTTGCTGTGTCCCCATCCCCCCACCCCCCACTCACCCACTTCCAGAACCCGCTCCTTCTCCACTCTTACCTCTCAGTAGTGGAACGACCTACCCACGGATATCAGGACTGCTCAATCCCTGACCACCTTCCGGCACCTCCTCAAGACAAATCTATTCAGACAGCAACTGTAAACCTCACAACTCTCGACTATACTGGACTCTATGGCACCCAGTTGTACCAGTACTTGCATCAGCTTGTACTTGCACTGAACTGCTACAGCTGTTAATTATAACTATTTCCTGTATCTTGTATTTGATTTTACTCTTATAGGTATCAGTAGTCACATTTTTGGTAACTGCTCTCATTTGAAATCATTCTCATCCATTTATCGTACTTACTACGTGCTCTTAATGGACATTACTCGAATAAGCAAATATTTTTGCTATAAGTTAACTGCTCTTAGTCAGTCTCTCTCTTACATTTAATTATTTACTGTATTATTTATTTTACTCTTATTTGAATTTGATTTTTTTTTTTTTTTTTTCTAATGATTTTATTGTACTTGACAACTACTCTTATCTGTAATACCATACTGTGTAATGTGACACTTTACAATGTGGTATTTTATAACATGATACCTTGTACAGTGTAAATCACTCTGGAGAAGGGCCTGCTAAGAAATGAATAATAATACCATACTGTAACACCAGAATATTCCACATGGGGGCACACAGGCGTGAGAAGAGTCTGCATAGGGAATTGGGAGTTATTTGGTGCTCGTATTTTTTTTTTTTTTTTATCATATTTTTGTTCCACTAGCTACTTTCCTTTTATTAAGACACCACCCTCATCATTTCATTTTTAAATACATTGTAAATACAGTAACCCTCTCACCGTGATTTCAGAAGTCAGTCTCTAAACGAACCTAAACAGCTCCGAAATACAAACAGACCTAACCCCAAAATGATCATTTGTGTGGCCGCCAAAAACCTCGCGAGACCTCAGAAGTGCTCTGATTCACCAGATGTCTAACTCAAATTCCACTGCGTAACTATGTTAATAGTTCTGAGAGTACCCTATGAAAACGTCGTATGTGTGTTGCAGAATCGAGGGGCCGACGTAAATCCGAGAAGGGAAGGGGAATATCGGTCAATGAAAGATTGTCTGCTGAGGCGGCTGGGAACGTCAACATCATGGGTGAGTCTATTTCGTGATTATATTGTCTTTTAATGTCCGCAGATGTTGTTTCAACAATACACGTTCAAGGGCAGTGGGAGTAGCAAACATACTGGAATGCAATACACACATATGTATGTATGCATGTGTGTTTATATATATATATATATATATATATATATATATATATATATATATATAAACACACACACACACCCAAACACCCTGGTTTTATGATGTATACATAGCTCGAGCAAAGGCATTTCCTGTTCTTTTTTTTTTTTTTTTTTTTTATAGGCGCTGCTGAAAAAATAAAAATTTAATGTTTTTTTTTGTTTTTGTTGTGTTTTTTTTTTGCTTGGTTGAATATATGGCCATATATATATTTTTTCGATGAAAAAAAACTTAGAATAGAATTTTTATTTATATATATATATATATATATGTATGTGTGTGTGTGTGTGTGTGTGTGTGTGTGTGTGTGTGTGTGTGTGTGTGTGTGTGTGTGTGTGGTGTAAAAGTGTAAAGGAACAATCATACGCAAGGAGTCAAAGATAGGTTGTTAGTATCAAAGAACATGTTATCATATACGTTAATGTTTCCTTGATACAATAGTAAAGGAGAACTAATTTTGACTTTTAACGTTGTTGTTTTTCAAATCGACCGTAAAAAATGTTAAGTCTTATGTCTGTAGTTCGGTGTTACAGAATGGACTTAGATTATTACTAATCTAATAAAGTATAGATATATATATATATCTATTATATATTTTATATATATAATATATATATATTTTTAGATAGATAGATAGATAGATAGATAGATAGATATATAGATAGATAGATGTATGTGTTTTGTACCTTTTGAGGCTCGGAGTTAAAACTGAAAATTGCAACACTTTTAAAAAAGTTGTAGTGGCATTTAAAAATCGAGAATACATTGTTACATCTTATGCCTGTAGGTTCGGTGTGCTTACCTGAATCTACGAAAGATGGACTTAGATTATTTACTGTGTGTTGGGAAGAGGGGATAGTGTGAAACCAAGGCATAACTATATAATCTATGTTTAATATATATTTTTGTATACGTTTTCCCGTTATCAAGAGGAAGAATAGCCAGTGATGCTATGGAACTATTTATTTAATTCTGCATTCAGCTTTTGTACAAAATAAGTGTTTTAGTTGCATAAAATATATCAAAAGGTGCAGTATACTACTTATTATCCTTGTTCACACTGGCATAGATGCAGGTTGTGTTATTATGGCTTCCTTCACCAGCTGATGTAAGAGCCTCTTGCATGTGTATGAAGCTGTTTGCAACTGTAATGTGCAAGGACATAAAAAATACTCTGAATATGATGGAGCAAAGACGTTACATTTCTTTCAGGCTCGATACCACCCCTTTCTCTTTACCTGTTGGAGAGGGGCTGAGTAACAAAAAGTATGAAAGACAATGTGGAAGAAAGAGTTCCGCAGGTGCATTTTCTAGCTACTTGAGTCTCAACACACATTTTTCATCAAAACCAACGTCAATCCAGAGACTTTCTACAGGATTTCTGAATGCCACTTTAATTGCATTATGACACCCTCGGGAAGCTTGAGATTCAATCGACTAATCACTACAGTTTGCTTTAGGGCCAAATAATAATAATAATAATAATAATAATAATAAAGAACGTTTTTCTGATAGAAACCCAAGGGAGCATAGATCTAAGCTTAGATGTGGAATGATACCAAGTTTCAGCTCTCTTGATGAAAGGGTGGCCTTCATCCATCTGCCAGGAATGAGGCATACATTTGGGAGCATGAATTGAATTGCAGATTTAATGAAACACGCTGCCAGTCTCAAATAAAAAAATTAAAAAAAAGTACCAGTACAGTAGTACTTTAATGTAAGCAGGGTTTGTTTGGTACAGAAATAGAATTTAACACAGTTCAAATACTATTACCATTATACAAGAAATGGATAGTGGTTGAATTTCAAGTGTCTAGTATGTTCAGTAGTTTGCTTATTCAAATGCAGTAGTTAAAGCAGATTAGGTTACTTAGGGTTGGTTTCACAGAACTATAGCAGTACCTAATGTTACTTTAGATAAAGTAATCGAAGATTGCTTTTAATCAGCATCTGTGAAACCAGCCATTACAAAGTTGAAAGTTGTAGAAGCTCAGTTACTGAATAAGAAGTAAGCAGATTAAAGGTCTTCTGTCTGTTCCTAAAAATGTTTCATTTGATGCAAGTTACTGATAAAGTAACTATAGATATGGTATACAGTTAGTCAAAAGTTTACATACTCCAATGTATAATTTCTAGACATTTCTCAAACAATTATAGGAAAAAATCTTTTAGTTTTGCTTTTGTGGATGAGGAAAACGTTACAAGAAATAGAGGTCTACAATTATTTATTTCAGCAATTGTTTTGCAAAACTCCAACAATGCTAATTTAAATATATTCATATCCTTTGATGCTGTGATATTCTTGTCTACAAGATGCTAGGAATTTCAGTATGATAATGCAGAACCTAATTCTAGAAAATGCTGGATTGTAGGTGAACATTCTTAGAGAGTTTAAAAGGTTATTACCAATAAGTCAATGTGGGGAAAAGTAAAGAGCTATCTGAAGACCTTAGGCAGAACATTTTTATTGTCAAAGGTGGAGAATGATACAAGATGATTTCCGAGCATTTGAGTATCCCAATTTCAACTACTGTTATCAAGAGGTACAAGACTCATGGTACTGTCACAACGCTCCCTCGGTCTGGAAGAAAGGAAAAAAAAAGGTTCTTTCACCAAGAACAAGTACAAGAAGTGTGAGGAAGGTTAATAACAATCTGAGATTGACAGCCAAAGATAATCAGAGTGAATTGTCTGCAAGTGTGACTGGGGTTTCCATTTCAACCACAGGTCCAGTATTGCATGGTGAAGGTCTCGATGGTCGCAGACCAAGCAAAAAGCCACTGTTAGGAAAATGTCACAAGGACAATCGCTTAAAGTTTGATTGATGGATATGAGTTCTGGTCAAAGGTTTTGTGGAGAGATGAAACAAAAATTGAGCTATTTGGTCATGCTGATAGTCGTTATGTTTGGAGAAAGTCTGGTGAGGCATACAAAGAAAAGAACACCATACCTACTGTCAGGCATGGAGGTGGTAATATCCTTCTGTGGGGCTGTTTTTCCTTTAATGGCACAGCAAATTTTGTTCCAATACATGGTAAAATGGATTCCATAAGCATACCAAAGTGTCGTTTTTGAAGTTTTGCAAAAAAAATTGCTGAAGTAAATAATTGTAGAGATCTTTTTTTCCTCATCCACAAAAGCAAAAAACTTTTACTACAAAATATTTTTTATAGTTTTGTTTTTGGGAATTCAAAAAATTATAAATCTCCATTGGGGTATGTAAACTTTTGACTAGAACTGTATGTACATTTATATTGTGCTTTTGCAAGCTATCAAAGAGGTGAATGCTATAAATAACTGCATTTTTGGCATTGTAATTGTTGTCACTCTTGGCAGATACTGGTGCAATCAGTAGGTTTATGAACATCATTCTTGCATATATTGATTCAAGAATCCTATAACAATGTTTTGGACCTTAGAGAAGGATGGCCTCTCACTTATGATTAGAAGAATGTAGTCATACTGTAGCTGTTGTCCCAATTTTCCTAGATTCTTTTGCAAGGTTCAGGCTTGTACATCGGTTACATATTGTGGATGTGTGCTGCATGAAATTATGTAAGCAGCAATACTGTACAAAATGGCTGAGTGTACAGTATGAATATTTTTTTAGCTCGGTATGAATACATCTCAACATTTCACATGAAAACTAAATTGTTCCATGTCAGTGAAATTATGAAATTTTAACATTAAAATAAGTACAAGTAATCCATCTGACTGCTGGTTGCTTGCCTATATTATACAGTTCAGACATCTAAATAGTTGTATACATTTTTTGTTTTAAATTAATGAATGTATTATTTACAACAAATTCAAAGGCTTTTTTGCCATTGTTTATTCATAGTGTTAAAAAGGGTCAGACCTTTATGTTCACAGCTGTTTAATAATTTTGTAGCCAGCAACTAACAGTCACTGTATGACACGAGGAGCTACTGCATTGGTTTCTTCTTTTCATCTGTGAGTGAGCCCTCTAATTTTACAATAACTTTTATAAAGAAATTCTCTGAGAATGCCTTTTTTTCTTTTTTTTTTTTTGTATCTTGTAATACGTTTTGTGACGGTGGTCCACTATGAAAGACGCTATATAAAATAGATAGATTGATTGATTATGTGTGAATTCAGTTTTTGTTTTTGCATTACTGTGGAAAGTTGACAGGCAACATGTGATCTGTTGCAGGTTATATCAGGAAAAAACATGCTGCAAACAGGTTTAGCAGACTGTCTGAATACCCCAGCTTGTATTTGTACAGGTGCTGCAGAAACGCAGGAGGTTTGAGAAAGCACAAGGTAACCGCAAGTCGGAAAGAGGAAGCAGCAGTTTGTTTTCGGAACCTAAAATTTAAATTGACACATGTGAACATCCTGTCTGCACAAGGGAAAAACTAGTAGGCTAATTTAATTAACTGAAATCTATATTGCAAGGAGTAATCTAGGTTATGCAGTACAAAATATTGCAGTATTCTAAGCCCCTTCAGTCTTTTTTCCTTGACTGTAAAGCAGGATCTTTTATTCTTCCAGTAGTAGAGTAGGTGAGGGCTGTAGTACTTTCTGGGGGTGTGAAAGCATGCTGCTCTGATACGTCAAGCCTGCATATCTAGACAGTGACACACCACATTACTTCCGTCAGTTTGCCCACTAACAGAAAAAACAAGTTCTGTCTATTTAGACGCTTGTTGATTAGTCTGATCCTTTTAAATAGTGATTTACCATACAAGCAGCTATAATTGTCAGTTTGCTTTTTGCTTCATGTAAAACTCCCTTTGCATACAATATAACTGGCAGCTCTTTGTGATGTTGCTGTTAATCAAGAATAATTATTCTGCATATACTTCTCTTTTTACTTTATTTCCATACAGTATTTGATGCTTGGCTGATGACTAGGCTTGCTACTTTTAGAAATTAATTGGTAAAGTGCATTAAACGTTGAATTCACAAAAGTTAGACTGAAATAAATTTATATATGATAAACATCAGTAAAACCATTATTTATTTTCTTACCAAAAATAATCATCTAGAAATTATCTGTAGTTTGTGTGTGTAGTTTTTATACTTGCTGTCTGTCCCATCTCCATTCCTCTCTGAATGGCTAGGGGTTCTCTGTCCGCCATTTCAGTGTTCCGTTAGTACTGTAGTTTCACCTTGTTCTGATAGATGTCATTTACTGAAGCAGTGCTAGAATGAATACTCTCATTTCTCAGCTACAGCGCCTGTCGTTCAAAGCGCCTGCTTAAAATGAGCGGGTTAAGGTGTACTTAAGCTTTTGGGGCGCAAGAGAAAAACACTTAATGAATATTGTGCACAATACCCTGGCCGACAGCTGAAGTCTCCACGGCAGGACGAAGCAGGTCCGTTTGCCTTGTCTTCCAGCTCAGACTCCAAATAATAAGTGCAAGTTAGTTCTGTTCAGCTATCTAATGTTTTGTTCTGTGCCTATTACTTTTACTCGTAAATGTATACTATAAAGGTCTGTGTAATACACTTTTATGTGCTGCATTTACTATGGTGTATTTTTGAGACAATTTTTAAATGACCAAATGTTATTTCAATTAGAATGTTCGTAACCATGGTTTTTGTTGCCTGTTGAGTATGATAGATAGTCGAGCCCAGAGTCGTTTAAAAAATACATCCCCAAACAAAAACAAACTTCCAGTACTCCATTTAAATCTTGCAAAGTAAAAAACAAACAAAAAAACCTGAAAAAATACATGACTTGACCGCTGCCGTAGACTGGATTCAGTTTCTTTGTCTTTTCAGTTTGTCAGGTTCAGTCTGTTCATTAACAGACGATCCTAGCAGCTCCAAAAGCCACCATTTTTTTCTTAAATGCTGTATTAGACAAAAAACAGGGCAGGAAATACTTTCTGCAACAGCACAGCACGATCACCTCTCGTTCTGCCGTCTTCATCACTCTGTCTCGCTGCTGTCGTCCCAACTACTGCTTACGCCCCCCTCTCACGCATCAACTACTCTGCTGTGTATTTAATTGTCCCCCCCCACCCCCACCCTTGCAGTTATTTGTTCATCAGTAAAGCCGTAAAATTCATCCTCATCACTCTCCTCATGGAACAGGTCAAGGTCTTGCTGTCTTCCAAAGTCATCCTGCTCTTATGCTGAAGGAAAGAGAGAGATTTTTATTTGTTCACATGTGTATTTTGTACATGTTGGCAGGTTTCTTCACAAATTACAAGTTGAGTGTTCATAGAGCATGTAGGCAGTTATCCAACTAGATGTACCCCTATCGGTTCCCAAGTCTTGCTAGTTTCAGTATGTTGAAGTTTCTCTACCGGTTGCTAACTTTCGACATGGGCTTGCACATCTTTCCAGACACCCCTCCAGTAGGCACTAGCTAATATCTTATTTAGTGTTTTATATTTTCCAAGGTGTCCGCTAAGGGGATTATCATAAGTCTGAAGAACAGCTTTTCTTAACTGTTGAGGAATATAGATCTGGTACCAGGTTCCTTACCCTGCGATACACTTTATCCTCCAATATAATAAACAAAACAGCAGGCTCAGATTTAGTTTCGGACTCTTCCATCTCAGTGAGAAGTACTTGATTCATCGTCTGTCATTCCTGATCCTTTACCTGGGCTTCCCAGATATCCATATCAGAAAAAAGAAAGTTGAAAACTCTCACTTTTCTTTATTGCTGGATTGCACACCCAAAACACCACCTGCAGGAGAAAAAGGTGCACACGACAGAACATTTGGGACCTCATTCAATTTGCCCTTTCTGTATTCTACAGTAAGATTAAATTCCTGTAATCTTAAAGCCCACCGAATCAGTCGAGTATTTGGCTTGGTCGTGTTAAAAACCTACAAGAGAAGAATGATCTGTTACAGTAAAAGGTTTGCCTTCCAAGTAGTAACAGCAGCGCTGTAAAGCCCACACTACTGCTAAACATTCCAACTCCATGTGGTGTAGTTCCTTTCCAGGGCTGTGAGAGCTCTGCTCATCATTCATATTTCAGGGGCATTTCATATTCCTTCCTGTTTTCATGGGTACAGTTTCACTTGACTAATTGTTGTGTTTTTTTCCCCCCTCCATGGTCATGTTTCTACTGCATTGCTGCTGCTTCACCTGCCTCCACTGGTTACTACAACGTACAATATTCCTGGAATTCCTCTCTTGGGCACTTCATCATTGTTTACAATACTGGAATGATGCCAATTCAAAGTAGCTGTAAGTATTGAGCCATTAAACTAAACAGTCCCTTGTTGGTATTGTTTAAATTAATGCTAGCCCAAAAATAGATACAACTGCTAAGGTGGTAAATGGAATCTTGCTTGTTAACAGGGGCTCATTTCTTGAAGCGCTAACCCATTTCTTTCCACACCTGATGAATGCATCAAATTTGGCTACAAAATACGTTAATGGATGGTGTCTATTATAAGTGGGTAATTGTGCTGAATATGTAACCATGTATATTTGTTTGTATTAATGCTTACACATATTTTTCTAAAGTCAACATTTAACTATGCTTTATGCATGTGATAGTGACTGCAGCATTTGTCCTGTGCCAGTCAGCTGTATGAGAAATGCATTAAAAAGTTTTGCCTTGTAAAAACAAAAAAATAAATAAATAAAAAATTCCATAACGAATTGCTGTTAGATGTAATGATTTATTTATTTATTGTCCTGATTGTTTAATTGTACTTTTTTTTTTTTTTCTTTCTTTGTGTAAGCAACAGAAAAACCTTGAGGGATATGTGGGTTTTGCAAATCTCCCAAATCAAGTATACAGAAAGTCTGTGAAAAGGGGGTTTGAGTTCACACTGATGGTAGTAGGTAAGCTGTGTTTTCTTTCATCTTTTTGGTATTGACAAACTACCAATACAGTATGTGGGCGGGCACTCCTCAGGAAGCAACAGAGTTGGTCATTGTGTGGTATTCAGTAGCATTGAACCTGGGCCTCTTAAGATTTTGTATTTATTCTTTTGTATATAGGTGCAACAATTTGGTTAGTTTGTTTTATTTAAAAAAATCAAGTAGTTTGCATTTGTTATACTGTATTGTATCCTTGATTCATGTGTCCCAGTTTCATTTTTTAATCTCTTTTAATCTCTTGGTTAATATTGCTTTCTTCTTCACTGTTATATATACTCCTTACTGTGTTAATGGTTCTTAAACAAAACATGCCAGATTAACTCTTAACAACTAGAACAAACACAGATGCTGCTTATGAAATTAATCTATAGACAGGTTCAGCCAGTTACAATCTTCTCTCTGCACTTTGAAGAAAGCATATTCAAGAACACAGATTTAACAAATTAATTCCAGTTAATCTTACCCGATATGTATGGCCATCATTTACTAGGTAATTAAAAAAAAATGTATAATTGGTATACACAATATGATAAACACTTTTTTTGTTTCTTGAATTTTAAAACATGTCTAAAGAATTCCAAAATGTTATTTTCAAATAGCTAAGAAAGCTATTCATTCAGCCAGCACTGAGAGCCAACCAGCTGAGAAATGTACAATGTTACCTGAGCAGGAATTTTCATTACTACTTCCTACTAATTTCCCGTCAACCCATGGAATTTTAATGAATGAAATCACCACTCTTAAAGAATGTGTTGCTTTATTTCATTCTTCCATTTTATTTATTATTATTTTTTTTATTATTTTTTTTATTATTTTGTTCATTTCAAAGTTTTAAAATACATTCTTTGTATGCATTCTAAGGCTTATATTTTTCCAATGCTTTGAGTTTACTGTTAGCAACTACTGCAGCGCTGCTAAGTGGAGTTTCTTTAAATAAGCTTTATGGTTTATACAGCTGCATACAATTTTAAAGGAAATATGCTGGATCCTGGTCAGCGTTTGGTTTACCAGAACTCTTCTCATGCTTGTTCTAAGCACAAAACTAGTATGCTTCAATGTTGTCCTTTTCAACGTAGGCCTGTATGCTTTGACCCACTTTAAATGTGTGCTAGCTGAACAACATGTTGGTTGCCTATACTAATTTGTATTCAGGTTTCTTAGTGCATTCTCAAAAGAGCTTTTGAGCACAGAGATTTAGATTGCACAGTCATAGTTAGAAATCAGACACGTCAAGTTTGGTGTGTGAAGGATTATATGCCATATTTCGTATATGCTTGATAAAGGGCGCAGTCTATACTGTTGTCAGTATTCGTATTACTGCCCAGTTTTACTGGCAAAAGGTTGATAAGTTTGAGTTTGAAATCCCACACAGACAAAAGTGTCTGTTGTAAGTAAAAATAGTAGGACTATGTTTTAGATGTAGAACATGAAAGTGGCATAATAATAAAAATGCAAAAAACTAAGCAATGTGAACTGGGAACGGAGAGTAAAGTTATTGATCGTTTTGCCAAACCTAAAACAGATGGAAAACCTAAATATCATTGCTAGCGATCGGTTTTTGAGAGAAGTTCTCAAAATGTAAATGGGCTGTAAGGTTGTTTGAACAATGTTTAAAGCCAGGAAAGAAATGCAAAAGCTGAGTTTAAATCTAACGTCCGTAGGACTACTGATTTTGCCATTCTGGGGAATATCAAATTCCCTTTTTCAAAAATAACCAATTCTGTTTCTTCAGTTTTCCCCACTTTTTATCAATTTATTGATAACTGAACACGACATCTGAAAATAAATATAATATTAAAATAAGCCAATTAATAAATAATACTACAATTCTTTTTTTTTTTTTTTTTTTTTTTATTAAAGTGAAGATTTTCAGGCTCTTTTTGCTGTAATAGTAAGTAAAGCACCTGAAGACACTTGCATGTCGTAATGTTTATAAACATCATTTGGTTCATTTCTGGCAGTAAAATAAGCAGGAAAACTTAACAGTTCAGCACTGTTGTGAGAATCTTATTTAGTCTTCCACTAACACTGTATACAAATGAAGGTGTTTTGAAAAGATCTGTTTAGCTTATTGCTGGCATAACAATAACAAAATATAAAGAGTTTAGTTACAGTCCAGCATTGTCAAGTGAGTAATCCTATTTACAGTACTCCACAAATGAGGTTTAGCGTTTTACAATCCTTGCAATAACCAGGATAAAATGAGAAACACTTTTGTAAAAAAAAAAAAAAAAAAAAAAAAAGTGTTGAGTGACTCATTGCTATACAGGTTCACTGCTGTGTGTCACCTGATTTGTAATTTAAGTAGTGCCCCTTTTAATCTAAATGCATAATGAATCCTCACAATTGTTTCTTTGCTAATTGTGACTTGTTTGCAAAATTTAACAAGAGATGTGTCTCCAGACAGAATGCCTCTTATGAAGCAAAGGAGTATAGTGTAGTGACTAGATCCTTTACACAGTACAGTGATCAGTTTTCTTTAAGGAATCTATAGCTATAAAAATAGCTTTAAGCCTGTTTCTTCATCGTTAGATAATATAATTTAAGAAATGGTCATAGTTTAACATTGCTAATTTATAGCTTTATTAAATGCAGCTAGAGTGGAAATAAAACTAACCAATAATAAAATATGCATTTAAGTTAGCTTACTTGAGTCTATGTTTTTCAGTATAGAAGAATGTAAGAACATAATAAAGTTTGCAGACGAGGAGGCCATTCGGCCCATCTTGCACGTTTGGTTGTTAGTAGCTTATTGATCCCAGAATCTAATCAAGCAGCTTCTTGAAGGATCCCAGGGTGTCAGCTTCAACAACATTACTGGGGAGTTGATTCCAGACCCTCACAATTCTCTGTGTAAAAAAGTGCCTCCTATTTTCTGTTCTGAATGCCCCTTTGTCTAATCTCCATTTGTGACCCCTGGTCCTTGTTTCTTTTTTCAGGTTGAGAAAGCCCCTTGGGTCGACATTGTCAATACCTTTTAGAATTTTGAATGCTTGATTTAGGTCACTGCATAGTCGTCTTTGTTCAAGACTGAACAGATTCAGAAATCAGTTCTTTTAGCCTGTCTGCATATGACATGCCTTTTAAACCCGGAATAATTCTGGTCGCTCTTCTTTGCACTCTTTCTAGAGCAGCAATATCTTTTTTATAGCGAGGTGATCAGAACTGAACACAATATTCAAGATGAGGTGTTACTAATGCATTGTACAGTTTTAACATTACTTCTCTTGATTTAAATTCAACACTTTTCACAGTGTATCCGAGCATCTTGTTGGCCTTTTTTTTTTATAGCTTCCCCACATTGTCTAGATGAAGACATTTGAGTCAACAAAAACTCCTAGGTCTTTTTCATAGATTCCTTCTCCAATTTCAGTATCTCCCATATGATATCGATAATGCACATTTTTATTTCCTGTGTGCAGTACCTTACTTTTCTCTATTAGATGTAGTGCTTTACCACTTTTTTTTTTTTACCATCTTTTTTGCATTATTCTTCTCTGTTTTACGACTGGCAATATGATGTTTTAATGGTATTGACTCGTACATGTTTAATCGAATGACAACAAAATGTTTTAGCACTGTCTTTTTAGCGCTGAAACATTGAATTTGTTTTTCTTCATTGGTGCAGTCACCATGTTGAGTATCAGCAGACACATGAGTGAAGTCATGTGATTAACTCAATTTGGTTGGGTGTAGTGCAAAAAAAGAACCTGAACACTGCAAAATTCCATTCTTAAAATGCTTTCATTTTTGTGTATTTTTCTTTCACTTTCACAGCTGATCGTCTTTTTCACTAACAGTATTTGTACATCTCTACTGATAACCAATTTAATGTCCAATCAGTATTCTGCAAACATAGTAAACCAGTTATATTTTTTTGCGTGTATAACTAGAAAAAAATGTTTGTTTGCCAGATATCCATGATGTAATTAAGAAATAGAGATGGTACAACAGCGCTAATTACAGCTTTAGAGGAAGTAGAGAGAACAGAAATAAACATCAAACTTTTTATGTAGCTTACTAAAGCAGGTTATTTTGAAAGTGCAAAATTTCATTTTATACAAAACAGCACGCACTTATCTAAAACGGATCACTGCAGCCTTGTTTCTTAACAGTAAAACAAACGTGGTCATGCAAACCATTGCATGCTACTTTCTCTCTCTGTTTTAAATCTGAATCGGTTGGTATTTGCTTCTCACAATGATGTCACTTACTTTAATTGTAGACCTGTAAGGTCTATAATATATATTTCGTTACCTGATTAAATAAACTGTGGTGTGTATCCACTTTGTCATGCAGGTCAGTACGGCTGGTTCAATCTGGCCAAATCCAGCGAAGTTCACTTCTGTTTTCCTTTCCCATAGCCAGTGGTGGTCTGTGACCATAGAAAGTGTGTTCTAATTTAAATTAACCACCATTTAAGAGAAAAGCGTGTTAATACACCATCGCCACACAGAGGACATTTAAAAAAAAAAAAAAAAAAAAAAAAAAGTACGTGTAAATGCCCGGTTTAATGACGGGGGGCCCCAAATATTAATATTAGTGTTCCCCCCCCCCCCCCCCCCCCCCCCCCCCCCCCCCCCCCCCACACCCCACCCCCCCCCCCCCCCCCCCCCTCCAAATTATATAGTCGTGTCCCCCCCCCCCCCCCCCCCCCCCCCCCCCCATTGGAAAAGTGCAGTGCCATGTCCCACCTAGCACCCATGGTGGCTGCGCCCCTGTGTGGGATGAAAGTGAACAGGTAATTAAGAATAGGCAGCCTAATCCAAATGTTGTGTGGTTATTTTATTCTTCAAAACCTTTATGCAAAAAAAAAAAAAAAAAAAAGTTTTTTTATAAATAAATAAAACACATAATTAAAGATTTTAATACAACATGTCTGATACACCTTCCACAGTCTCTTCAGCTTTACCCTTCTGAAATTCAGATAAAATAGACTCTCATATCCAAATAACCGCCCAGGTAAAGAGAAGATTTCGAGAAGAGGCGCCCAGGTGCTATTCTGAGCAGATACGGTGTTTACTTTGGGGGAGGGGGGTTGATTTTTATTATCTTTATTTTCAGTTATGAAAAATAAACACTACTCAAAACGCACTTTTTCAGTTTCTATAATAAATTGTATGTACATTTCACTAATACATATACAAACGATAACTTGCTGTGTTGAAGTGAGGATGCCCACATTTAGAATTCAGGAACTGTAGAACTCTGGATGTATTTTGAATACAAGAATTGTGAGAAGTAACAGATTTTTAGAAGGCAAACACTAATACACTACTGCCAAGCAATAAAAAATATATATTTACATGAATTATTAATTTTGTAAATGTTAACCTAACTTTGACCATTACTGGTACTGAATTTATTGATCCTACACACTAACAAAAACAATCTTACAACACTATAGTTTTTTTTTTTTTTTTTCAGCCGAACCCAGTCTCCAAGTAACTGTAAAGAGTGTATTCTATTACGTAGGTCCACAAAGGTAGCTAAACAAATTTAAAAATCACCCTGTGACGGGGTGCCCACCCCTTGTGTATGTGTTTTCATGTATATTATTATTTGTGTTTTTGTTGGTGTGTGTGTGTGTGCATGGGCAGACAGTTCCCGTCCTATCTCATTGTTATGTATCAAGTGTAGCTGGTGGGGATGGGGTTGAATCCCCATCCCAGTAAAGCCAGGATGGAAATGTGGCTGGAGCCTTAATAAGCTAATTGTTTTAATGGGTAATTAAGGTTCCACCCACAGAATATAAAGGACCCACTCTGTGCTCAGAGCGGAGGAGAGCGTAGAGGGCGTAAGAGAAAGACAGCAGTATTGAGAGGTACTCATTTGACTAACATCTTTACTAGTTGTGTTTTATTTTGCTTTGGCCCTTGTTTTTGTTTAAATCTTTTTGTTTTATAATTTTAATAAATATACAGCTGCGGCCATTTTTAAAACCCTGTACCTCAGTCTGCTGTCTACTGCTTCCTGGACTGACGTCACTGACACACACACTACCCGAGCCATCATTGTGACACCCTTAATAAAGTGTATTCACATTCAAGAACAGGTGATCAGGGGAGCAGTGAAAATGGAATTGGAAATTAATTTTCACTCCTCCCCATATTATTGTTTAGTGAACCATTTCCTTGTTAAAGGTGGTGTTGCTAAAGTTTTAAAATGTACTTTTTTTATTTCTAATATGTTTTGCCTCGGAATTTGAATGGATGGATAAAGTTATAATAAAATCGACTTATTTAGGAAGAAAAGCTGATACATAAGAGTGAATCAGTACAAAAGCTTAGGCCAAACTATTTACTTCTGTTGATGTGTTAAGTCCTTTGTAATGCAGCTCTGTTTGCTATGTGAAGATCTTCCCAGCTAGTACATCAGAGGTGGAGTGTCTCTGTCTAATGAATGTCTGTGCCAGCTTGGTACAGTATCATAGTGGTGCTATTGTACTATCAAGGGTCAGTGCAGGTAAATGCAAAAATTACTGGGGTAAAAAAAAAAAAAGCCTATGTGAGATTTTCTTGAATTTATTTAAGGAATTGTCTCCTGTTATTTAATATTCAGTCTGGTAAATTAGGGTGTGATAATGTCAAAGAAGAATCGGATTTGTTCAGTATGTATTGAATCTTAAATGGTCAACATTGTTTTTCATAATCCATATTCCTAGAAAGTGCCATTGTATTACTTTTTAGTATGCCTGCAAGTTGTGTTACAGCCAATCAGTTACACTTGATTTGGTGTTAATATTCCTCTATTGATCTGTCTAATCAGCAGCTTTTAACAGTAATTTGACCCTACCAACTGTGTAATCAAATCGTTGTAGGAGACCATACTACAAAAAGATGTTTGAGTGATGTAGTTTTCTGAGAATTTTGCAACAGTTAATAAGAATGTGCAAGTAAGAACATAAATATTGTTTTTCACAGTAAATGTGATAGATATCTTTTCAATAAAAGAGACTCAAATACATATATTGAACTTTTTAGTCTGATACAGTCCTGATTCCTGTCTTTCTACCACAGGGAATCTGCAACAAATTAGCAACCAAGTTGCAAAATAGTTGCACTGAGAGGATTGTGTTTTCTTAGCTTTATTTTTTCTGCACTATTAAATGTTTTGAATTGCAGTTAACCTTTAACCTACATGTAACTATGGTACAGCAACAAAGCATTTAAAGAACATTTTATTATGGTCAGTCCCTTTTCTGCTATTAGTGATTGGGTGATAAACTGAATGCTGTCATACACTTATGCTTGCTATATTTTAATTTGAAGATGAATTCATTTCAGGATGCCATTTGTTTTTACTGCTTTCCATGAATGCTTACAAGAATGCATAGAATGTTGGTGCATGAGAATTTAAGTTGACCCACAACCCCCACCTACCCCCACCCCACTCCTCCCCCTTTACATAAAGTGGCATGAGGATTTTAGAGAAATAGTTTTGTAATCTGGAAACCTCAGTAGCAGCTACCAAAATGCAGTTTAATAGTAGGTCACAGTGATAGCAGTTAACAGGTCACGGAAACCCAGATGTGTACAGTAGTCTTGTAGCAGCAGCTACATCATGTAAATATTTGGGAAATAAAATGCTGCGAGTTTGTTTAAAATAAAAATTTAGTTCTTCCTGTGGTTTTGCTGGATCTGTACACCCAGGATTCAGTCTGACTACTGGACAAATAACTGTTTCAATTCTGAGCTTTCACCAGAAACAGTTTTGTTTCTGTAACTTCGTCTTCAAGGATATAGCCTAATGCACTGTTAAAAGAAAGCTTGCTTGTTTCAGTTAAATGCTTTTAGGCGATATCACCGTTGGACTGTTTGGATTGTGCATGCTGTTTGTTAGTAGGCCTACTAAAACATTTTCTTCAGATGTATTAAATGCACTGAACAGTGCGGTGATAAAATAGTTGGTAAAGAACTGCAACTTTTACACATACTTTCCTGTTTATATCGTTAAGGCAGATGCATTAATACGTTAGCAGCATTTTCATGCTTTTGGTTTAATACATTATGGATTGGAACTAAATAAAATAAGTGTACAATGTATTAATGCCATACATACTAGAATTTTGCACACGGTAAACTGAAAGAAAATGTTTTTAAAGCTGTTTGGGTTTTTCATCTAATTACGGAAGCATAATGCATTAAATTTTACTAAGTTATTGCCTAACTTCTGATAGTGTCAACTCCGCTTATCGTCACCGTTTTTGCTCAGTCCCTTTAATGTGAGATTAAGCGGTTTCGACTGTAAAACAGTAGCATATATTGAAAGGCTTCAGCCACTTTTTTTTTTTTTCTTTTTTTGGAGACGTGGACTCTCTTTGGTTACTGTACACGTTACTAAACTTGCAGAAATCATGAAATAATATGCTGAGTTAGTCAAGATTTTGGTGTCTGTCCAAAATTTCTTCCAGAATTTCTTCAGTTTCACGCAATGTCCATGTAGTTTAGGATTACCAGATTTCCACAGTGAAAAACTTTTTTTTTTCTTTATTTTACTGACTCCATAGCAACTCTGAAGCCAAAAATAACAGTGTGTGTGTGTGTGTCTATATATATATATATATATATATATATATATATATATATATATATATAATATATATATATATATATATAATATATATATATATATATATAAAAAAAAATTTAAAAAAAAAAATTAAACATCAGGTAAATTCCAGATAACTTATTTTATTTTTATATTGTCATCTAGACAAAATATGTGCAAAAGGCTAGATTTAAAAAATAGATCCGCATTCATGGTTTAAACATAATCGGATAAATAATCCAGAAGATAGTTTTATTTTATTTTTGAATGGCGCAACACACAACCTAATACATTACTCTGCTATTAACTTGCCGACAAGGGTGATACAGTTTTGTACTTATTGGGCCAGTAAAAATTGTATCCGGGCCAGTAAAAACACTACCTGTGCTGGTGCGTAGTTAGTGCTCAGGTGAGAGCTAGGTGTTTATTTTGTGTTTGTTCATTTTGTTTTGTGTGTTTATTAAAAAAATAGCATGTTAAATAAGTTCCGTTTCCTGGGTTCAGCTTTTAAAGGGGCAACGAACCATGGAGAGTTGCAAGAATTGTTACATATGGTGGCAGCGTGTGTGGGCGCCCCTACGACCCAGTGAAAATGGATATTAAAGAATTGATCCCCGAGATCAATAAGAGCACCACTGCGCAAAAAGAGCAAAACAGGAAGTGGAGGCAGGAACGATGACTGCCAGAACGGGAGCCAACCGAGCTGGAGCTGCTGCTCCAAAAGTGGGAGCAGGTAAGAGCAGCCCCGCAGGTTCAAGCCCCGCTGTCTCCCGAGCGAGAGGGAGAAGCAATAAGCAAGGGGGAGGAGGTGAAGAGCCCACCTCCACCACAGCCCCAACCACCACCCCATCGATACAGTCCGGCATTACTGCGGGTGGTACCTTGCCCCTTGCTCCTGGATACCCTGCTGGTCTGGCTAGACTTCTCTGCGCTAGACCTGGAGCCCAGGAGTCTGCACCATCGGTCACAGCTCTGCCCATGGTTCCCTACTCTGCCATAATCAGTAACTGTACCATAATCAGTGCTGTTATATTGCAACACATTTATTTATTTATTTATTTTTTAAACAAGCAAGTATTTTACAGTCATTTGGCTGCAGTGTATAAGGACCTTTCAATAAGGACACTTAACAGAAAATAAACTTGTAAATATTGTAAATGTGTGTTATGTTACTTATGAGCATGTTCATACCATGGCTCATGTGCACCCGTGTCATGGATAAGTCAATACTAAATGGCATCGAGTTAACCGAGGTTGAATATATATGAAAAAAAAAATATATATATATATATATATATATATATATATATATATATATATATATATATATATATATATATATATATATATATATATATATATAATTTATATATATATATATATAATTAAATATATATATAATATATAAATTATTTATATATATTATATATATAGTATATATATTATATATATATATATTTAATATTATATATATTATAATATATAATTTATAATATATTATATTTATATTCTGGTAATATCTTCATGTCTTCTAATGTAGGATCTAATTACAGGGAAATAAGTACAAATTATACTACTAAAATACAGTATAAGATAAGACGTAACAAGTTAGGATTAAAACCATAAATAATGACAATAGTGCAAGGATAGTGCTTCTGAGAAACTAATAACATGGTGCTTAGGTCAAGAGAGTACAGTACATAGTAGGAGGCAGAAGGCAGCGAGAGACGGAGCAGTCCTGAAGTTCTCCGATAACTGCTTCCACCACAGGGGCACCAGAGAAGAGAAGGAGCGGGCATGGGAGGATGGAGTGAAGGGAAGGCATGACCAGTCAGCTAGTAGAGGAGGAGTGGAGGGGTAAAGAGAGGATGTAGTGGAGACACGAGGGATTGGAGGTGGGAGGGAGCAGTAAAGAGAGCGATAGGCAAGAATAAGGGTCTTTAATTGAATGCCACTGCATCCTTTGGTAAAAGATGGTTGTCTGTTGTCCACTGTTTAGAAATCGGATTTTGGAGGCATTTCCGGCTTCTGACTGTGGACATTTGGAGATAATGCTTTGCAGGTGTTTGTGTTAGAGTCAGAAAACTGAGGGTGGGGATATTTCTCTTAGGAGGTAAAAAACCAGTTAGTCTGCACAGACATCTAGTCTATTGATCATTCTTTAAGACTTGCAAACATTTTAATTGTGTGGTGGACATAAAATATTTTGTACAGATACATTTTACAACTGTAAATAATTAACTGCTCTGAAAGTTATTCGGAATGATCCACATTGGACAGGAGTAAGATAATATCGGATCGCTTCTGTTGTTATATAAAACCCATTTAGCATATCATAAAACTGTACTGTTGCTGTTTAAATACTGCTTTCATTATTTCAAATACAGATTATTTTCACATCTCTTATGATACATTTGTTGTATTTCTTCAGCGTACAACTCCCCTATGTGGACACCAGAACAGTGTGATCAAGCATTCATTTAATATACTATCTCTACAATCGCCACTGGCAGTAAAAAGACTGAAATCTGCAAAATGCAGTTTAAACTAATAATACAATGTCATAGACCTCCGTCAGCTTTTACATATAGGCGATAAATGTTTTCCATTACGTGGAACTATTCATAAACCTGTAAAACAGGTGTTAAAACAGCATTGTTGAAAAACAACAAAGCAAATTATAGATTTAAAATATGTCTTCAAAACTTGTCATTATAATGGGACAAAAGTGCATCTTATTTATACCAGAATGTATATTGTACTCTTACAGTATGCATTTTAATGATCATAACCTTGTTGGGGCGGGGGGGGGGGCAGGATGGGATGGAGAATGTGAATAAAATGTGTTAACTAATGTGTTTGCTTGTTTTAAAGGTGAATCTGGGCTTGGAAAGTCAACATTGATCAACTCCTTGTTTCTGACAGACTTGTACTCGGCAGAGTATCCTGGTCCCTCACACAGAATCAAAAAGACTGTACAGGTAAATATAACTTATCTTAAAGCTACAATAAGTGCCTTTGTCCCAAAGAGCACCAAGGTAATATGTATTGATCTTGTTAGTTCAACTATACCTAATTGTCATTCAGTTTGATTGGTTAGGCTTGTTGCCTTTTGAAACTGGAGATGTAAATATATTGTGCTGACTGCATTGTTGACTCATATTTGGTCTTGGTAACCCTTTTTTTTTTAAAATATCTGTCAGCCAGGGTTTTGTTGAAGTGAATGTGAAGATTGTTTAACAGCTGCAAACATTTCCATTTGTAGCACGTTTCGTTCTAACAATCTGTACTGTTGATAGCAAATTTAGATTTGGACAGGCTCCATAACAAACTCCTAATAGTGCATTTAGTAAAGGTTTTCATTACAAGAAGCTGCAACGATGAATGTCAGATGTATAGGAGAAAGTAAGCAGTGTTCAGTAGTACATGACTGTAGAATAATACCCTACCTTTCATAGGGTTAGATCTAAAGTTACAGCAACTCTGATGTCCTTGCCCTGAATCAATCTGTTTTTGCACTAAAACAAGACCTTCCAAGGGAATCTGTTGTGCTGTATTTAATATGCTTTCTGAAATGAGATATTTATATTCTGGAAAGGTTAAGTTTGAGGCGGTGAGAATGCATCTACACTTTTTTTTTTTTTTTTTTTTTTAAATTTCTGGTTGCATAATCCAGAATGGCTACATTGCACAAAGCAAGACATTGAGGAATATCTTTTTTCAGGTTCATCTCCTACAGGTGAAAGCATCTCCTAAATGGGATCTCTGTGGCATCTTTAAAACAGAGTTGAAGTTTTGTTTATATCAAAACATTTCATACCTTTCTTGAAAGGAGGTCCAAGTGATCCATCTGTCACAGTCCACTAGATTTTAGTCTGATATCCATGCTGGCATGATTTACAAGTCACATCCTGCGCAGAGGTTGAAAAACATAAGGGGTTCCCAGTTGCGCAGCTCTCTGTCTCAATAAATCCAGCAGGTCTTTTTCTAGCACATATGTCTAGGTTATATATTGGGCTAAAGACTGTTGCAAGGTTTTCTTTGTAGGTATTGTGATGAAAAGCGTTTTGACAGATTGACACAATTTCAGCCTATTTAGAATTAGTGGCAAATATGGAGAACTGCCAAGTCCTATTACACTATAACACAATTTTTGTTCCTGGGTAGTAAGTGTTATTTCCTAATTGCTTATGCCTCAAAAGTATAGAAAATGGCTATTATTCCCCACAAACTTTGCTTTTGTGACCAGGACAGTGCTATTTCAAAATATCACTATTTCCAATGGGAAAACGGGCAAATGTGTGTCTTTTTGTTCACATAAAGTCCGAAAAAAACAACATATGAATCCAAATTAACATGTATTTATACTAAAGTAATACAAAAATGACTACAAAAGATTTAGAAGTGAGTAGTTTTGAGATTTACGATTATACTGTATTTACAGTATAATCGTAAATCTCGAAAAACTACTCCCTTCTAAATCATTTGTAGTTGAACTATCCCATACAGTGCTGTGAAAAAGTATTTCTCCCCTGTCTGATTTTCTCCATGTTTGTATATTTTTGACACTGAATGTTATCAGATCTTCAACCAAAATCTAATATTAGATAAAAGGGACCCTGAGTGAACAAATGGCACAAATTTTGCTACTGATTTCATTTATTTATTAAAGAAGGTTAAGCAACACCAAAAGTCCCCGTGTGAAAAAGTAATCAGCCCCCTTAGACTCAGTAACTGGTTACGCCACTTTTAGCAGCAATAACTGCAAGCAAATGCATCCTGTATTTATTGATCAGTCACTCGCAGCACCGTGTAGGAATTTTGGCCCACTCCTTCATGCAGAACTGCTTCAACTCTGTGACATTTGTGGGTTTTCGAGCATAAACTGCGCGTTTCGGGTCCTGCCACAACATCTCAATGGAGTTTAGGTTTAGACTTTGACTAGGCCATTCCAAAACTTTAAATTTTCTTGTTTTTTTCAACCATTGTGATGTAGACTTGCTTGTGTGTTTCGGATCATTGTCTTGCTGCATGACGAAAATATCACATATCAGGTTGAACTGTTTTGAACCCTGCAAGTCAGGGCAGTTTAAAATATATATGTTCTATGCTCAAAAAATTCTCAAGGTTAAAATACAGTTCCTACAGGAGTAAGTTATCAAGGAGGTTATGAGCAATTGCTTATCCAGGGTGCTTTTAACAAAAATGAGTTTTAGTTGTCCGGTAGCTAGTTCCACCACAGAGGCTCACCACAGTGTTTTTTTCCTCTTGTCCACTGTAAAGCTGTTAGACATATCACCTTATTGTACTTATTCTTTTCAGCTTTAGATTGCTGTTAAAATCCAATTTTAGTAAGTGTCCAAGTGTCCAAACTTTTCGCCATATGTCAGATTAATTAATCCATGCTAGACAAAGCTGGGGAAAATACCAGGAAGTGTTTTTTGTGTGGTTTTATTATTTTCTTTTTTTTTTACAAAACCTTTTGTCTGACTTCATCTTAAAGTGTTTATTGGAAATTTTTTGTAACATGCTTTTTTTTAGTCTACTAGTCTCTATTTATTTTTTATTTTATTTTTAACATGCAAATATTTACTTTTACATGTTATTTAAATAGAGTTCTGTAGCATAGTGTGTTTCCGTTAAACAGTCAATGTGAATTGCCAGCTAAAGCACAAGTCTCTTTGTTTCCACTGTTGGTAATGTATTCCTGCAGACAGAGATATAGTGTGGGTATGTGTATATAAGTATGAGTACAGAATTGTTTGATTTCTCATTATGTTGTATTTGAAACTGTGTCTTCCAACTTTTTGATGTTAAGCTCTGGAACAATCTTTTAAATATCCCTCATTAACCCCTACACTGGTACTTGGTTTGCTTTAGCTTGTTATGAAAAAGCTACTTATGTTGTGCTTGTTAGTAATTCCTGTCATGCTTGCACATCTTTTGGCCTGCGTATTTGTTATCAAGCATGACATAATTTTCTTGCAGTATCTTTTTTATGATTTGCAGTTGCACAACACCTACCACATACCACTTCATCTTGGTATGACAAATAGGTTGTTTATTATATTTTGTACATGTGTCCGTGTATTTATTTTTGTAGTTTTATATTTGTGAATTTTTAAAAGCATTTACTGTTGATAATACGGTTTTGTTTAAGAATAACGTATTTTACAAATACTTGCAGTAGCACATCAAAACAATATGTATTCAATGAACCCATTAAATAATAATATAAACCAGTTTAATGTTGTTATTTTATTATAATTTAAGTGTTTATGTATTGGGGTGCATTTGTACCCCTTTCCACATTCTGTGTGAGCCCAATTATTGCTGCTGTTGAAGGGTTATAAACCAAATACTTCATTTTATACCAGCAATAGCTACATTGCACACTTGTCTTGTAAAAACAAATACAGCATTTAAAAGACGCAAGTATGTATGTGTTTTAAATATGTAAATGTAGTTGGCCCATGTTGGCCCATTGTTTTTTTCAGGTGGAACAGTCCAAAGTTTTAATAAAAGAAGGCGGGGTCCAGTTACTACTTACAATAGTAGATACACCTGGATTTGGAGATGCTGTGGACAACAGTAACTGGTAAGGATTTTGTTTCCTTAATCTTGGATGCACCTGGAAACAAGATGTTACATCACAATGAGTCGTCTTAATTTTTTTTTTTTTTTTTTTTTTTTTTTTTTTTTTTTAACATAACATTTTAATGTAATTTTATAAATGGCAGAAATGATGATCTTAGTGTTTTTTTTAATAAACTTGCCACATTGTCAAAGCCTCAGAAAACAGGTAGTGACTTAATTTGTGCTATTTGTTGGTGACATTGACCTCTGATCTAATGATGTGATATTACTTTTTAAGCTTACCTTAATATTTACTACACAGCTCGGTTAAATTCTGGTAATAACATTTTATCGGTGTTGTCCAGTGAAAATCGTATTACCCGTTTTATTGCCATATTGGTTTAACCTCCAGTCATGAAGGATGCAGAGCTTTTTCATGTACATGAAATACATATTTGCAAACCATTCAATCAGATATTGTGTGAGGTAACCCTTTCATTATGCCTCGGGTGGCTTTGTTTTTGTTGACAAAAAATTTGGTTTTAAAGTTGTTTTTTGTTGTTGTTTCTGTACAAATGAACATATTCTTATTTTGTTATGCTTAATTTGTATCATCTGTTGATGATGTTATGAAGGATTCTGTTCTCCTAAAATGCAAGTTAGACTTTTAATTTCTTGGTACTCTTCTGCAGCTGGCAGCCTGTCATCGATCACATTGATAGTAAGTTTGAGGATTACCTGAATGCAGAGTCTCGTGTTAACAGACGTCAGATGCCAGATAACAGAGTGCATTGCTGCTTATACTTCATTGCACCTTCAGGTCATGGGTCAGTATGTTTGTGTCTGTTTCCTATTGTAAACTATTATGCAGTAAACTCTTTAAAAATACCATAAAGTTAAAACCTGCTTCTAACTCATTGACTCAGTTCAGTGTGTGTGTGTGTGTATATATATATATATATATATATATATATATATATATATATATATATATATATATATATATATATATATATATAGGCAAGTCTAGATAAACCATAATGTATAGCTTTTCCAGACTGAGTTTGCAACAGGTGAACAAAGGTTCCTTTGTCCATACAGCAGTTAATATCTAGCAAAGGCTGGTAGGTACAACATATAATCATTTTTTAATTACTTATTTAAATAACTGGTTCTATTCTTGCTATAGTAATTATAATTGTTTTCTTAATCCGTAGCAACTATGTTCATTGCAATGATCAATAAAGCTGTTTACAGTGGAAGGCTATTTGTAGAAGATAGCAAAAAAATCACATAGGGTTTGGCTGCCTACCTATGAAAATGGTTTGAGTTTATTTTGTTTGAGGTACAAAAAAGTGCCAGTTTCTAGTTGTGATTGTTCCTTCAGTGTGTTGGTTCTCTAATCATTATAAAAGGGGAACAGTAGTATTTCTTGTTGAAGCTAACCATCGTACTGAATGGTTTTATTTCTTTTTGACATTAATTATTATTCCAATAGAGTTGTATGTTTATATTTAACATATGGCATTTAATAAAGAAGTCCCAGAGATGGATTAATCATTAGGCTGTCAGTGTAATGTAGCTGCAACCCATCTGCTTGTAACCATTTCTCTTGAGCAGTAAATTAGATTGCCACGGTTGATAGATGACCTCATCCTTCATCTACTGTAAAACCTGCATTTAATAACCACGAATCTCTCCCAGAACTTGGTATTTCATCCTTCATATGCATATTTAGCTGCTTATTAATATATATTTTAACATCTAAATGTTGTCTGTTGCTATCCAGCCCCCCATCCCACCCCTAGTAGCATTTAGTTCTCAGGGCCATCCAGTTGGCTGCATTTGTTTGTTTGTTTATTTATTTTAATGTATTTTTTGTATGTGTATTGGGTGACAGAAAATTGCATGACCTACCATTGACCTGTAAGATTGTATAGGTAGTTTAACAGATTGTGGAAATAGACAGAAACTGGTAATTGACACATTTACTGTTTCATTGGCTCCAAACACCAGGCTGTGTCTTAATGAATTGTGAGACATTTAAAGATTACAAGGCACATTTATAGTGGAAGAAGAAAAGAAAAGGCATATATTTAAACTATACCCACAATTAATTATCAGTGACTTGAGCGAGAGATTTTTACTGTGGTGTTACTACTACAAAAAAATACCACCTGGTAAGGGGTGTGTTTTTTTTTTTTTTTTTTTTTTTAGCTGAATAGTTTATTTTTAAAGGGATAACTGACAAACAGTCAATGAGGACATGGGGTGTGCTTCTCCTGACTAGTTTTCTAAACTTCAGTACTTAATAGTTTTGTCTTTTAATGAATCTCTTGTCGGTAGTGATTTTTGGAATTTAAAGTAAATGTCCATATAATAATGATAGGGAGATGTTGTGCGTCACATATTTACACTCTACTCTAAAACAAAGCTGGACAAAGGCAGGACAGACACCTTTTCGTAGTACATATTTTGTTATTTCTTACCTCGTCTGATGAACTCCGCACAGAGTGAACTGCTGGTCTTCATTTTGCTTGGGTCAGGAGAACAAACAGATCTCTAACCCAGAGATCATTTCAATATAGTTATTTTTGGTGTCATGAAAACCCCTCTAAATAAGCATTGTTTTCCAGATTTCAGTAGTCTGTGTGTGTGTGTCTGTCTATATATATAATATCAATTTTTCTTCCTTTTCGCTGGCTTTCAGCTAGTTATTTTGCTCTTTTTCGTAAACTTCTATTAGTGTGTTCAGCCCTCTGTTTTGTTCAGCCCTCTGTTTTGTTTTGTACTACAGCCATCTCTTTCACAGGTCACGATGCCTGCTATGACCAGGGATCCAGTGGATGGAGGGAATTCAAAATTCTTAAACAAGCTCAATCTCTACAGCTTGTAAACTATGCGGTGGGTTCTGGCACTCCCAATGCCGACAGATATGTACAGTCAGCATTACTCTGCAGAGGCGCCCAACCTGTGGGGGATGATGTCATCAACTCCGCCCCTGACGATGACGCGGAGGAGTATACAGAGGCTCCTGCACCGATGTATACTAATGTTGATGATGTTTTGAGAAGGCTTTTATCCTCTCTCAATATAAGTATCCGGACCAGTAAAAATGGGGATGATTTCCTGCGCATCATCAATGCAAGGTATAAAAAATGCCTTTTGAGGGGTTCCCCTTCCATGAGGCTGTCTGGAAGTCCATCGAGTCTGTATGGTAGAGATCTGCCTCGGCTACAGCATGCTTCCCAAGGGCAGATAAATTATACAGAGTGCCGACCAGCCAAAAAGAGCTAGATACCATCCTAGCTACACCAAGGGCAGCTACATCCTCCAGACCCTCCGCATTAGATCGTGCAGACAAGAAGGTGGACACCTTCCTGAAAAGGAGCTACATGGCATCAACACGTGGTATGCGCATTAGTAATTACCAGGTGTACGCTGCACATTACCAACACAAGCTTTGGGGTCTGTTGTCTGCTGCCCTACGGACACCTGCCCCAAGAATATTGAACTGGCCATGCAGATAGCAGAGGAGGGCAAGAATATATCCAAGATACAACTTAAGACTGGCTGTGATGCTATTGATACCAACACCAGGACTGTGGCAAGTGTGGTGGCTGCTTGAAGGTGTATCAAAAAGAAAACATTGGCAGAGGGCAAACAGGCTATTCGGTCCTGTTCATGAGAGAGAGGCATCTTTTTAAATCTATGGAAATCAACCAGTCCCTTATTGAATGAACCAAATAGCCTGTTTTACCTCCTTCATCTGGTACAGAGAGTCTGACTTTGGTGCCGAACAGCAAGTCACCCTGGAAGGGTAACTCCAGTATCCTGGACTGTGTATCTGGAGAGGTTAACATGTAGAAAACAAAGTACTGATTTAAAGGAGACACCTCAAAATGGAGCAAGGTAACCAGTGGAGTACCACAGGGTTCAGTATTAGGCCCTCTGCTCTTCCTAATCTACATTAATAACTTAGATTCTGGTATAGTAAGCAATCTTGTTAAATTTGCAAACACCAGCATATGCAAACACAGTTGCAGCAGCAAAGGTCATTCAAAATGATCTAGACAGCATTCGGAACTGGGCAGACACATTACAAATTACATTTAATATAGACGAGTATAAGGTACTGCACACAGGCAATAAAAATGTCCATTATAAATACCATATGGGAGATACTGAAATTGAAGAATGAATCTATAAAAAAAAGATCTAGGAGTTTATGTTGACTTAGAAATGTCTTCATCTAGACAATGTGGGGAAGCTATAAAAAGGCCTACAAAATGCTTGGATATATAGTGAAAAGTGCAACATTTAAATCAAGGGAGGTAATGTTAAAACTATCCATTACATTAGTAAGACCTCATCTAGAATATTGTGTTCAGTTCTGCTCACATCACTACAAAAAGGATATTGCTGCTCTAGAAAGAGTGTAAAAAAGAGCAACCAGAATTATCCTGGTTTGAAAAGCATGTCTCATACAGACAGGCTAAAAGAATTGAATCTATTCAGTCTTGAACAAAGACAACTACACGGCATTCCGATTCAAGCATTCAAAATTCTAAAATGTGTTGACAACGAACCTGAAAAAAGAAACAAGGACCACGGGTCACAAATGGAGATTGGATAAAGGGGCATTCGGAAAAGAAAGTAGGAGGCATTTTTTTTACAGAGAATTGTGGGAGTCTGGAACCAACTCCCCAGTAATGTTGTTGAAGATGACACCCTGGGATCCTTCAAGAAGCTGCTTGATTCTGCGATCAAGAAACTACCTAACAACCAAATGAGCAAGATGGGCCGAATGGCCTCCTCTCATTTGTAACCTTTCTTATGTTATGTTCTTAACCCTTAGCGGCCCATTTATTCAGCACCGGTTAGGCGCGTCAGGTCCGATTTATTTTCACACTTGCTGTTTATTTTACACATGCTGTTTAAAAGTTATTTTATTCCAAGTAAAATAGGTTTAAAAGGCACTGCATATCAACAGGACACTCAGTACTGCATCTCCAACCCCGCCCCACCCCTTGTTCACTGTATTTATCACATACCTCTTCATAGTCTTGCATGTTGATAAATCGTCCTCTGATCACTCATATTATCATCAAACTCCTCAATAATGCGATCCAGGTTATTATTTTATTACTATAACATCTCAAAAAGCTCTGCAAATGTCTGTGGTATTCTTTGAGCGCTGGATGCGGAAGCAGCTATTTTGTTTGTTCTTGTCAGTGTTTATGTGTATTGCTCAGATCTGCCCTTTTTTTTTTTTTTGGCTCCTATCGATCTCACCACTCTGCCATTGAAAGGTTTTCTCTGCTTTATCTGGAGAAAAAATGACTCGTGGGACTAACATTTGAACCCATGGCCGATCTGAACAAAAATTTTTTTGCATGGATTTTCACCTAAAACCTCACAAATCTATGGAAGAGGCCAGACTTCACCTGATTGATGTCCAGAGAGCTTTACATTTTTACATTCACAGGACCCATGATATCAGACCATCAGGGCAACTATTTACCTCTTTAACTCGCAAACCCATTTTTAAACAAACTATTACTGGATTACTTGCATTTTATTCTGCTACAATCTTGATAACAAATCAGCACCAGGATCTTTCAAAGCCCACTCTGTGAAGGGAGTGGCTACTACAAGGACAAAACTAAAATCTGTCCCGACTTGGGCCTCCTTCAAGACTTTTATTAAATGTTATAATTTAGCGTCTTGCTGTCAACCTACTTTTGATCACTGTGTTGTGTGGCTTCCTCTACTATTTAACCATCCTCTTGTGTGTATGCTTTGGTATAGTTGACTGTGTGTGGAGTTCTTCAGATGAGGTAAGAAGACGAAGATTACCTGTAATTGGTGTTCATCCTACAAAGAAACCATCACGCCTATATCCCACCCTCCTTTTTCCCTTGTCTTATTTTTCCAAATATGGACAACAATGCTTATTTGAAGGGGGGTTTTATGGGGCAAGGATACCTAGTTTGGCGCCAAAAAGGACTAATATTGCAGTTGTCCCTGGGATAGAGATCTGTTTGTTTTCTAGATCCAAGCAAAATGGAGACCAATTCACTCTGTGTTGAGTTCATTATCCTAGGAAGAAACCATATTATAGGTAATCTTCATTGTCTTAATAGATGGTCAAAAAATTTAGGGAAGAAAGGTCACAATCGCCCATCAGATTAATATACTTAATTTACAGAAGTAAATATGTTTTTGTCTTTTGAAGGCTAAAACCCTTGGATATTGAGTTCATGAAACGATTACATGAAAAAGTTAATATTATCCCACTCATTGCCAAAGCTGATACACTCACGCCAGAAGAGTGCCAACAGTTTAAGAAGCAGGTGAGTGTGTGGGGTGGCATACGGTAAAACAACAAATCTTCCTACCTCAGAAAAACATGAGTAACTTGAATAAACAGCTTTTTGACCATTGTCAAATTAGATAAGACTGTACTGTAAGTTGCCTGTGAACTGGCTTTGTATAGTGACCATCTAGAAATGTATATTAAGTCGGAAACTTATGAGCATGCAGGCAATAAATTCCTTCAAGCAAGTTCTAATCTGCAATGTGTAGCAGTTTGGGGGGGAAGGGTCTGAATTCCTGGCATTATCTTCAGGCTAGAAGTGGAGGAATATGTCAGGCTGAATTTATGTTTTTTTTAATTAGTTTGTATAATACTGTCAGCAACTGGCTTTGCCACAGATGGAATGTGTAGATAGCATTTTTTTTTTTTTTTGTATGTGGAGAAAATAGTTTACTACTGCATTATTGTAATTAAAGTTTTTCACAAGACATTTTATTCCCCCCCCCCCCCCCCCCCCCAAAAGATTTATAAGCAAATTATTTTATGTTTATTTTTTTCAGATAATGAAAGAGATCCAGGAAAATAAAATCAGAATATATGAGTTTCCAGAGATGGATGATGAAGAGGAAAACAAGTTAGTTAAAAAGATCACGGTACTTTTGCATGTTTTTTTTTTTTACAATAACATTCCTAATAAATAAACGGGCTGATTTTCCGAGGTTACTATGGAGAAAGGGTGCAAACCAGGGAAAGTGAAAAACACTGTCGATTTGCATTATGTAATTCACAACAGTAATAGAGTTCTATAATACATTTATTTAGCATATAATCATTACATTTATGTATACATCTATAGGCAGTGGCTCTACTGCTGTATATAAATACATAATCAGAAGGTATAATTGAGAAGTCAGCTTGAGTGGGTGGAGGTTGTCATCTACCAAATGTCAATCAAAAAGCATCCGTCAAGAAGTATATTAATAACTTAAAATGCTTGCTTTTTTTTTTTCTCTGATGTACAGAATAATGATCAATATGGGGCATACACCTTCCTGTCGCGTTTTAAAAAATAACCTCAGATTGATACATGTATTAATTAATGTGTATATTACTGGGAAATAAATATCAATTCGCTTTTCTCTGTAGGATCGTTTACCACTGGCAGTAGTGGGTAGCAATACTGTCATAGAAGTCAGTGGCAAACGAGTCAGAGGAAGGCAGTACCCCTGGGGAGTTGCAGAAGGTAACCTAATGACATTCATTTTTAAATATTGTACATTTCATGTGACATTTATTTGGGCGATTTTCTGAGTCTAAAAGGACCAATGAAATATGTGGTATATCCTTAATACTTAATCTCTATCATCCTTTTTCATATTTTCCATTTATTATTTTCTGTTGATATCATGGGACTTGCATGGTTGCATTAGTCCATAAGGCAGAGATATTTTTTCCGGATTGTAAATTATTATTAAAAAGAAGTTAGTATGAAAAGGTTAAGGAAGCAACAGAAATATATTTCTGCATTGCTGTTTTTTATGCTGTTAAGTTCAATCATATTTAGCACTATTGTAAGAGAACATGCCAGTAAAGTGGACTAAAGTAAATGCTTCAGCAATATGCCCCATTCTGTTTTTACTTCTAGAATAAAACACATTACCCTCAGAATCAGTCTTTTAACCCATATTGAACCAGGTGGCTGCCTGCCCCCACCCCATCTAATGCCATGTTTCATCAATACAGTTTCCTGTAGGGATTTTAAAGAGGAACTATTGTAGATAAACTGACATTATCATAATAGCTGTGTGCTTTGTCTCTATCAGAACATATTTTGTCCACAAAACATATGTAGATTGTAGTATGGGGACATTAGAAACTACATTTTTCAGTTCACTGCAGATGACTTGGGTTATTTATTTTTTTTTATTGACTGTATAATGCCTACATACATAAATCAGAATATGAATTCAAGCATTTTTTTGGACTGAACTGTGCTTATTAAAACAGACCAAACCTTTTTCATCTGCAGCAGTTTTCTTTTTTTTCCTAAGTAAAAAACAAAACCAAAAAACAAAAGCCACTTCACAAATTGTCGTCTCCCCCACTCCCCCAGAAGTGCTTCACAAGAAGTGTCTTTGAAGTTATATCTGACAGGAAGCCAGGCTTGGCATGGATATAAAACCAGATGCACTGAAAGAAATTAGTTATGAAAAGAAAAAAAGCCTTCAATTCAACACACTGAGTTGCACAAATATGGTGAAAGACTTTTGTGAAGTATGCAGTACAGTTTAATTGGCTTGTATTCTAATGGGATTGCATGGTTTGAGGGAGCACTCTGATTGGCTAGCGACATTCTAGAAGTGGATCTATTTGTGTGATGAGGTGGCCCAGCTGCCACCTAATCACACAAACAGAACAACATATCACTCCGTACTAACATTATAAGAACTTTTTTTAAATAATAATAAATGTAATCAATTTAAAACTATGCTTTCACCTTGCCTCTATTGCTGTCCAATGTAGTTGTAAGTTTAACATTTTGCTGATGCATACCATTGTTTCCTGGTTTTTCAAAAATGTTTTATTTATAAACATTTAAATTGTATGCCACACCCACAGAGTAACAGAATTCATAATACAAACTGTTTGATAGCAAGTGGCTATAAAAGTTAATATCACATAATGTATATTTTTTTACAGAAGTGTTTTTACTAGTACAAATGCAAAATGTTATTTGTGTGACTGTTGTTAAACAAATGCAAAATTGCTGCCAAGAACAGTGCGTTGTTCTTTGTATTCATTTTTTGAAGTAAACGATATCTGTTCATTTTTTAACATGTATAATTATAAAACAGTTTAAATGTAGGCCATTGTCTTGTTCTAGTACTTTACTTTACAATAGCTTGCCTGCACTGTCTATTATTATCTGTATCGGCCGATATGGGTAGATAACCAACTGAAACTTGGCAGTCTGAGGCGGGTGTTGTTTGGATCCAGCTGATGATTATTTTGTTTATGCATTTCAGTTTGATCACAGGTGGCTATTTTATTAGTTATCCCTTCCATCCAAAATATCTGGTGGGCTAGAACTCACTGTTTTTCATGTCAGAGGTTCCCCAAGCCTCAGTTTCTTGTACATAATCAGTGAGGAACCCCATGAGAAATTAAGTTAAGTTGTCAAAGGACAAGGGCTGTAATAAAGGGTACATTTTGACCTTCATAGATTCGGAACACGTTACCAGAGGAAGGTTTGAACCTTTGATAGTACTAATTTGCATAACGTACTGGTGATGTCACCATAGCTACTAGTTTTTTTATTTGATCCTATTATACAGGTAATCCATATAAATCGAATAAAACATTAACATGTAGTTTAAATATGTTCTATAGAACAGTAATCATGTTTTTATCTTTTAAATAAAAATACACATTATGTAATCGATGCTGCTTGTGATACTCGTACATATACAGTAGTGTTGGACAATAATGCAATTTTCTGTTATCGATTTATCGGCTGTAAGTTGTCACAATCATGATTCTCAGCTGAATAAATAAAGTATATAACATTTCTTATAATGTGTCTTGTTTTTGCTAACTTGTGTACAAAAGTTTAAAAAAAAAAAAAAAAAAAAAAAAAAAAAAAAAGCTACCCAGTTCTCAGCTGTTGAGCAGTTTCACATTCCAAACACAGATCGTGTGTTGCTGTCACCCCTGGTTGTAATCTTCATATACTGCTCTTGCGAATTTATTTTTGAACCCAATAAAGTAGGGTTGCAACCTTGTATAAAATAATGATTAATACTTACACTTTATTACTTGCAACTTTTTTTGCACAATGCAGTATTCCCCTGGTCCCACCTTGAAAATAAATGCAAATTTTCTCCAAAACGTAACATAATTTCAGACTTGGCGAACATCTTTTTGCAAACTGTAGATAAACAAGAGGTTTATCTGTCTTATCTTTCTGAAGCCTGTTTCTTGGACACTGTCTGTCTCTGTGCTGTGACCTTTCAACTGTAGCTGTTTATTTAAATTTTTTTGAAGGGGCGGTGCTTTAGCCAATCGGTGCTCAGTTTTCGAAATAAAAATGATTAGTGTTAGCGTATATTTTTTGTTTCATACTTTATTCTACCAGAACACTCCTTGTATTTCTTGTACATTAGGTATTCAGTGCGTATATTATTGCAGCAATACTGCCGCTATAGGCACTCACCAGTGCTGTATTATACCTTGCTCCAATGAACGACGGCTATGGGTTGTAGTGCAACAGGAAAGCGTAATCAGTCAGACTGCGGAGTCTGTATCATCTGATACAGAACCACCGAGCTCCACGTCTTAGTAATCTGAACCTTCGTCATTGATGATGCAAGCAGTTCTCTGAATTATTAATGCACAGAGCAACTACTTATAGGCATTTTTTTTTTAAACTGGTCATTCACTCTGCAGAATCCAGTATATTAATAAACCTACTTTTAGTGCATTTTGATCTTCTTTGTCACAGCTTAACCAATAGTGTTTTGATACTGAATGATGTTGAACACATTGGAGTAAATGACAGTCTTGCAACAGAGGATAGCATGTTCCTTACTTTATGGAAGGTTATGTGAATCACATTCAGGACATTGACTAAGTGTCTGCTGTTCATAATCTTGCTGCTCCCTCTTGTGTTTAACTGCTGTAATTGTTTAGGTTTTTTGTGGCAAGGTAATGATGTTTTTTTGCATAGGTTTATTCTTTTCTCTAGAGATGCATGTAAAAATTTTGCTTTTGTGGGAAACCATATTGTAATTTGGATTGAGGCCAGACACCATCGGTCACATACTTTTATATTGTCTTGTAGTCATTAAGAAATGTTCCTGCTGCCAAGTAAAGTAAGGGTTGCTCGTTTTTGTTGCTCAAAAATACTACCTAAAAAGCTTTGCTGATTTGTAGACTGCATTTTTCCAATTGAGTGGAAATGGTCTTAACAGATTTTTCCATGGATTAAAAAAAAAGTCACCATGGAATCAACTTATCCAGACAATATCTGTCTATGAACCTTCTATGGAGCAACAACTTTGGAAAGATCTTGTATTGCCGTGCCTCATTGCCTTTATGGTTACTACATAGTGGTCTTCTGACAGCAACATGGATAATGTATATTTAGTAAACTGAAACATTGGCATTTCCTTTTTAATGCAGTTCTTCAAATGATGTGGTACAGCATGCATAACATGGTTCCTAGTAATATTACATCAGGTTGTCTAAGTTGTATAGAAAGAATGACTTTGCCTTCAACCACTGGATTCTCAAATCAATCACCCTTAATAAAAGTCTGTGTATTAGAAATGTTCTAATCTCAAGTTGTGCTCATTCTTTGAGTCTGAATTCAGTTCATGTTTTAGTTGAGTAATTTTAGCATGCTCAAGACACAAGCATTAGGGCTCAGAACAAAAAAAAAAAAAAAACTGTCTGACCTGGCATTTGAATAGCATTATGTGCCAGCCCCAGTTATACAAATATACATGGATTCTGACCGAAATTTAGATGAAGCTGGTTAAACTCAGGTAGTCTAGTTAGAGTAAAATTAATTTAAATGAGACCTAAGTAGATTCCAGCTGATTTTCGCCATGCAGAAGTTCAAGGAGATCGAAAAACACCTCATAAAAAAGCAATGCAATTCAGATATAAAAAAAAATACAAATATGTATTTCTGCAATAAATGCATTGTAGAGCGCACATAGGAAAAGTTAAGTACAAATGTTTAACTGTGCAAAAATAGCTACTGTAGCTTTTTATTGTTGATAGACCTATTGGCCTTGTTTTAGAATAAAATTAGACCCCTTGAGTGTAAACACTATTGTCACAACTATTTTTAGATGTATCTTGAGAAAAGCTGATCTGTTTGTGATGAAATTTGGTATGGACAGGAATAGAGTTGGGTTGAGGTCAGGCATCTGATTATGGACTTGTGTGTATTTTGTGTGTTTTATTTGAATTATTTCCAGGTAACTAAGACATCATAAAATAAATGATGCTCACCCCAGTGCAAGGATTGAAAAATGTTTATTTATTTTTTAATTTGCAGTTGAAAACAGTGAGCACTGTGACTTCACAATTCTACGAAACATGCTGATCAGGTAAGAATTTTTTTTACAGTGACTCTGCAAATGCACTGTAATACAGTTCAGCAGATAATGTAATTGTAAAAGTCTGCTTCGGCTGAGGTGCTGAGCTAACTCTATTTCTAGAGAACCCAATTAAACTAATGATGATTTTGATGGTTCTTGATGATATTAAAAACTTTGTATATATTACTGCAGCCTATCCTTATGAATGTCACACTTATGTTTTTAGCAATATTTGTGAAACTACTTACCAGATTTCAGGGAAGAAACTTGGGGTGGACATTTAGCAAGTTGTAATGGGTAGCGTAATCGAGTTAATGAGTTTTGGCCTCATTGCAAGAATCTATTCCACATTCTGTAAATATGTCCGCGACCTACTTTTTCATAGTACTGACATTGTCCCCCCTATTCAAGGCTATAAACGCTTGTCTGGTTTTCATAAAAACTATGCACATCCATATCTTAAAATGGAATGTGCATACTGTGTAGGACATGATGGTCTTTTGTTCACAAACTTATGACTCCAATTTTGTGTTTACAGTTCTGGTAGAATAGATGTTTGTTACTGACATGATTGTTTGCACTGCCATAGGCCAAGTACAAATGTGTAGGATGAAGTCATAGAGCCTACATTACTGGGTTGCTCATTGTGGTTTGGCAAAGAAATAGTTGGCATAGCATAGTCTATGTTCCTTAATTTAACCATATTAAAGTATGTCTAATGTGGTGATCACTTGATCATTGCAAAATGCTGTGTTTGTCCCACAGAACCCACATGCAGGATCTGAAAGATGTTACCAACAACGTTCACTATGAGAACTACAGGAGCAGAAAGCTGGCAGCTGTGACATACAATGGTGTGGATAACAACAGAAACAAAGGACAGCTCACCAAGTAAGTTTGTGTGTTGCACAGGTTTTCTTTTAATTGGTTTAAGAGAAAACTGAACTGTGCTGTGTTTTGTTTTTCTTTTAATAGGTTAGTAAAGTTGCAGGTGATTTTTTTTTTTAATGCCAATATTGCCTCTTTTTAATACATACCTGTGTTAATTGTGTTGCAGTACATATATTACGAATGCTGATCCTAATACAGCTAATTTTTTAGGATTGAAAAATTCTGCTTGTGAATTTCACACATTTACAGGAACAACATTTACACCAGACTTAATTAAATACAATAGTTTTCATAACTTTTGGACACATAGGGCAATTTAATTAAAAAAAAAAAAAATGTTGGCTATATTTAGATTTTCAGTATTAAGAATATTGCATGTGTGGACTCAAGCTTTTTGCCACTGGTTACATCAACTGGCATCAGTAAATCCGTTTTTGAAAACTACGTTGCCGACAAGATAATGTATTTCAATAACTCCTTGTGTGTTCAGACTTTGAACTGTTGAAGTCGGTAAAATACAGGTATGTCAGATCAGTACTGGAGTGATAGGGGCCTGCTACTGAATAGGGTTAGCAGTCATGTTCCTAAACGTGAAAGCTTTAACACCGTCACTGCTCTGCAAATCACTAAACTAATTGAAATAAGCTAACCCTCCACAGTGGAGCGCGGAGTCACTGCTAATCTGCTGTGTGCTCACACAAAGTGGATTTTAATTCCATTAATAAGCTTTTAGAAGCCCTTTTTTTGTAATGTATGTAGAACTGAATTTAATGCAAGTCATTTATTTATCACAATCTTTGGTTTTGTTTTTGTTTTTTTGCTTGTTGGTGCATGGTTTGTTTTCAGCATGCTAAGTTTGTGTGTTTTTTGTTTTTTAGATATGACACAGTTGAAGGCATGTAAGTGGTCATTTTTAAGATTTTTTTTCCAAAATTTGAGATGATTTTATCCTTCAGGTTTACGCATCAAGTATACATGCAGGTGGCGTCCTTGTTTTTCCCTATGCTCTTTGGAACTTTATCCTTTTGCTGTCCTCTTCATGTTTTTTTTTTCCTTCTGAAATATCAGCATTTAAAAGTAAGCAATACTGTTCAGATACACACAAGACAATGCATCCAGCAACATTGTAGTGCTGTGACAAAAATAATGTTTTCACAATCTGGTATTAATGTTTGATTATTTAAAAATTATGGAAATAATTGGTACAGTAAAATGTACTGTATTTATTGCAGATGTTGCTGGTTGAGTGCAAGAATATAACTACAAAACAGAAAGAACCATTGGATGGTTGATTTCATATTTTGATATTAAAACTGTAAATGCTCAAAACCTATTTTTGTTAGTCTTTAGATGTTCTTGCCCTCTGCCAGTGATGTCCATTCATATATTTAAATGTAACTGGTGGCAGGCAGGCTTTCACTGTTTTTATAATGCTTGTGGTGAACAGAGTTTCCTTGTTACTACCTCACTATAAAGTATTATAATGCCATGCCATATTAAAATGAGGAATCAACAAACAGAGGTAACATTTATTATATCAAACTGCGGCACTACAAGCACAAAACCTGAGCAGAAACAAACACATCAGTATGTGGTACCTTGGCCTTTTGCATCTTGCAGGGACTGAACCCTGTATTACACTCCGATCCAGAGTTTGCGATTAGTTAAATTGAGTTTTGACTTCAGTTAGCAGCCAAGTTTTCCGCAATTCTATTGAAGTGTTCCCAGACATGTTCAACAGGGTTCATATCTCTGCCAATCTGCCTTTCACTTTGCCCACAGTCATAATGCCCAGTTACGCAACATCATGTAAAAGATGAAATATCACGCACACCTACTTTCTGAGGCATAATGTATACTCCTTCAGAGCGCCACAGTGCAGACGGCTGATAGTTATACCACGGGTGGGGAGGTGGTGTGGGTGTTTTCGGATGATACCTCTTTTTTTGGAAAGTAGTGAATTAGTATTTGTACAGTACATTTACACTCTATAAAAGTGTGTTGGTCATGTACATCTAAAGGAAATTAATTATAAAATACATTGGAAATATATGGATTTCATTTTAGTATCTTGGCCAACTAATACAAATCTTAATTTTTTTTATAAACACGTTAATTATTCAACACAAAAAAAAAAAAAAAAAAGATCCCTCGGGTGCCCTTGTTTACACAATTAGTAAATACATTCTGACAGTGTTTTTTTTTGTTTTTTTTTTTTTTAATATCAGCGGACAAATATTTCTTCAAGGTAATTACTTAGAAAAATACAAGTATCAGCACAACCCTAATATTAACGAGTGCTTATAACAATGTTAACATTTTACCAATGCTGTCCCCTAGACACCATTGTGAGTTGTAAAACCCTGTGGGTTTTTCTTCCTGGAAAATAAGAAAAAACTAAAATAAAACCCTCTTGAGATATGACCTTAACACTAGGTACACTATACTGGGATGTACAGTACTTGAAACACGTCACATACCTAAGATCTCTGTCTATCCAAAAACATTAAAGGGTGTTTTTTTTGTTTTGTTGTTGTTGTTTTCTTAAGTGTTTTTTCTCCATATACTCATTTTAAAATTATTCTTTTAACTCTTTGATCAAACTCTACCAGCTACTACAAAAATGCTAATAGTTTAGGCCACGTTACACAATACTGTAATTGCTCTTTCATTACAATTTGGCGTATAGTATTCAAATGTCTAATTTTGTAACTAACCAAACTCGTGTGGTTTACATTTCATTTTGCTTGTCACATTCTGCTTTATAAATATATAGGGCCAAAAATAAAACAAATTGGTTTCCAGATCCATTGGGGGGGAAACAAATTGGGTATAACCATTCCGTATATTATATATATATATATCTATATATCTATAGCATATATATATATATATATATATATATATAGATATAGATATAGATATATATATATATATATATATATATAAAAAATATATTTTTGCAAGTGCTATAAGGAGAAATGTAATGTACACTTATTACAGTTTTGGCGTAATGGACACCTGTATGTCTGACCACGTACAGTCAGTATAATAATATTAAAGGTGCTTTCTCAACCCAATCTGCACAGTGCCGTCGTAGGGCTGAAGTTTGGAAGCAGAGGCATAGGCAATTTTTTTTTTTTTATGAGGGTCACATGGGTTTGCTTAGGTAGGGTTGGGGTACTGGAAACCAAATACATTTTATCTTTAAACCATTGACTTGTGCCTGCAAAGTAGCTTAGACTATTTGGTAGGACAGGTGCTGAATACTTAAATAAAGCAAGGCTTTGTGTACAGTAAAGATCCAATATAATGTGAAGTGCAACTCTTTGGATAGTTGGGACGTCCATGACAAGAGTTATAACTTAGCCACTGAACAATATTTGTTCCCTTCTTTCCCTTCTTCAAGCTTACTTAAAAGCTGTGGTATGATATTTTGTCTCTCAAATATCTAACTTGGAATGATCTCCTGCCCAGGAGACCTGGGTATTGGTATTGCTACAATGCTTGTGTGTTTATTTGACATGGTACAGTATATGTCATTTTATGATCCACCTACTTAAAAAGGTTAATACATTGAGAATTGGGCATCTTACAAAAAACATTCCCAAAGAAAGAGATTTTCTGAACGTCATCATTTAAGTGGGCATCCTGTTAAATAGACTTTCTTCGGTTGCCTATTTTTAAAGATTAAAATCACATCATTGCCCATCTTATTTTCCATCAGGGTAGTGCAAATATACACACTCAGAGTTTAGCAAGGCCTGTGTCTGGCACTGTGGCTCTTTCTTATTTGTATTTTGTTATTGGATATCTGCAGAAGCCCTCTTGCCCAGATGGAGGAGGAGAGGAGAGAACATGTGACTAAGATGAAAAAGATGGAGATGGAAATGGAGCAGGTCTTTGATATGAAAGTCAAGGAGAAGATTCAGAAACTGAAAGACTCTGAGGCAGAGGTACAGACTTACAAAAAGAACATTGTTAGTAACATCTGGCTGTTAGATGACTTCTAATACTTATACAAGCAACTCATTGTGTGTCCACCCACCCCTCCTTCCCCAGCTTCAGCGACGCAATGAGCAGATGAAGAAAAACTTGGAAGCCCAGCACAAGGAATTGGAGGAGAAGCGCCGCCAGTACGAGGACGAGAAAATGAACTGGGAGGCACAACAGCGCATATTGGAGCAGCAGAAGCTAGATGTTTCCAGGTAAACACTATTACCGTTGTCACACACAATGTCCTTTTACTAATAAAGCTGTAATTCAATATTCATGTTACTATAAATAGACATAGATATATATCTATATTAAAACTGGGTGTATGTAACAGGTTTACCTTAATACAAGTAGCAGAAAAGCTCCTGCAGACAGATGTAAACACAGGTAGTTACAATTAAGCCTATTGTACAATCCAAATTGCAATGTTAGTGGTGGCCCTGGCCTGTAATGGGGGTGTGGGGTTGAGCAGGATCAACCACATGACTGTACCCCTAATGCTACAACACACTAAATAACTACAAAAAGACAAAACTTAACACAGTGGGGGAATAAGCAGCTATGAAAATAGTTTGCCACAATAAGCAGCTCAGTGCTGCTCCCACTAAAAAGGATGTTCCACTGCAGGAAACTTCTTGATATACCCTTGATAAACCAATTCTGTACAAAAATTGTGACGCCGGTATACACAGGGGGGCTACATCTTTTCATAGTACTCACACTAACATCTTCGGATAATGTAAGTACTCACAATGCCATCTTAGTCGCAAGACTCCCATGCTTGAGATGTGTCAGTGTCTTCCACTGAGACATGCCTACCAGCTCATCAGAAATTCACAACAGACCAGTCCTGACTGCCATTCCCTGTAATCAAACACAGCAGGCAGCATGTTTCAGGCAGAGCATCTGGCTCTGTTTTTCTATAATAAACTACAAAAAAGTGAAAGAAAAACCCTAAATAAAATACATAAATGCACATATTCCCATGTGTAAGGTCTCAACCCTGCAGCAGGGCTGTATTTTGACATTTGTATCGTAACCTATGGTAAATCAAATGTAGTTTTGTGTCTCACTTAAATTCCAGGAGATTTCAGTGGTGGGATTCACCAAAATACTAAAGTACTGTGTGCTTTTTTTAAATGATTCAGTCTTGTGTGGCATAGTTTACCAGCACATTCAAGTATACACTATGAACACAACCATAAACACCAGAGGAAGAAGTGTTTTGAAGTAAAAAAAAAAAAAAAAAAAAAAGTGTGTGCAGTGCAGATAGTACGTCACAGTACTTTCGTTGCACTGTACTGCAAACTACTTTGGGATTTATTATTTTATTATTTTCATTTTTTTACTCCCAAACTAATTCATTCAGTATCGAAACTACCTCTGAAGCTAGAATTGGTTAATTCGGGAGAGAAGTGAACTCACTGCCCAAGTTCCCGTTTTTCTTTTCTATTTTATGTAGATCATAATTTCTGGCCTTGTATTTTGCAGAAGCTTAGCCAACCACCAGTGTGCTTCACATGCAGAGCAAACATGCTTTATTTTATTTGTTTTCTTTACTTTTAATGTAGGACCTTGGAAAAGAACAAAAAGAAGGGGAAGATCTTTTAAAGCATTTAAGGACCACCGATCTATGATGTACTAGTTGTCAATTTGCCAGCCTGGACAGCCAGTGTTTATTTTGGTTTCTTCAGCCAACCAATGCATTCTTTATATCCAGAATGTTGGATGCATCAGCATGCCAAACAGCCAGTCCAATACTGTCTAATATGAACTGTATTTTATTTTGGTAGTATATTGATAATGTATCATTTTATGATGAAATGCTGAATTCTGAGTTTTTTCTTCTTTTTTTTTTTATGCAGATGAGATGTTTTAATATTGTACAATCTTGTTCTGGTGGTTGATTGTTTACAGAAAAAAAATACTTGTTCTTCCATTATGTCAAAAACTTCAGAAGGTCTTTTTGAAGAAGTGCCATAATGTTTTCTTTTGTCTATGCTTTAAATGTAACCCATAAACCTATATAACACAAAATTCATATAACACAAAATAGCCTAATCTAACAAGACCTATGAAGATGATGTATCTTTTTACTTTTAAACCTTGAAGATAAATGTGCATAAGTTAAAGCCCAAGAAGAATCTTTGACTTTGTTTGTTTGTTTGTTTGTATAACATTTCTGGGGGGGCATGGTCCATAAATGTATGCATTTCCCATCTCGTAAATAAAATAATCTAGACAAGATACAATGTATTATTTTTACTTCATTTCACTTCACAACATTTACAATTGCCCTCCATATATTGGCCCTGCAAAATATTGTTTTGTATGTTAAAAAATTATGGGAATTATACTTATTTACTTTTTACCTGTAAAAATCACTGCTTTAGGTAGCAATAAGGTTAATAATTAACATCTGTACATTTGTCTGCATCTCATTACATGCATTGGGTACCCTGGCTTCTAAAAGTATGACATTTCAAATTTAACTATATTCCTGTCCTGCTTCTCTGTATTTTGTTTTTGTTTGTATTGTACAAAGTCACATAATAAACAAAGTTGTGATGATGTAAATTGATTGCATCTTTGTAAAATGAAACCTTATTTTAACTTAAGAAAAATAAAAGCTTCATTCATGAAGCTATAGTGTGTGGACATTTATAAAAAGTGACTACAGTACTGAAATGCAGAGTGTTGTGTCCGTCCCCTGTCCCCCATCCCCTTCCCACCCCAGTGAAGGCATCACATTTTAATCAAATATGCTGCTAGTAGGAGAAAGTGTATAATTCTGTAGTTGTGTTCACTAGTATTGCTAGCTAACGCAGTTGTTGTGTTCATGAGTAATTTTAGTCTACTACACCTCGTATACAGTATTTAGGAAGCAGAGCTCTGCAAATACTTCCAGTGCACTTACATTCCACATTTGCGTGAAATCTGCATTCAGATTTATGTTGAGAAGGTATCCCACTTTATATATTGTAGAGCAAAATCTAATGATCTCTCTGGCCTGTGATCTTAAAATGTCTTCCAGATTGCAGTCATGTGACCTAATGGTTTCAAGAAGATGAAGAACCATACTTTGGGGATTTATGTAAATAATTTTACAGAGCTGCATTTTTTGAGGTTATGAAGTTCCTTAGTCTTAGATATGGTAGAAAACTGTTAACCTGACTGTCCAATGCAGACTGCAAGTGTTAATTCTGCACCTAGTGGCAACGGTATTCACAATTATTACATGTTAACCAAAAAAAAAAAAAAGCAACATCTAAACCCCCACCCCTCCAAAAAATATTTAAATACTGACTTTTTAAATTGATCCACTTCACTCCAAGAATATAGTCCTGAGAGCTAAACCATCATGCAGCCAGAGCCAATCCTCTACTTCTACATAAAGATTTTTATTCTTATTATTTTGGTTTATCCTGGCAGATCGTTTTGAAAACATGTAGAATATGATTGAATATAAATTAGATGGTAGCCACTAAGCAAAGATAACATGGCAAGGAGATTGAAGATTAAAACAAAATGTAGGTACCTGTACAGCTGAAATATTTCTTAAGAGCTACGCTGGGAATAGGGGAGCAGAGTTGCTTTTGTATGCTCCGTCCCTTTAATACTGCAGCCAGCATGATCGTCGTTTTGGATAGAATGCACTATGCTATATTAAATGTAAAACTTTAAATTCCATTTCTAGGTAGTTGGGTGACATCATGTTGATATCTAGTTGGTTCCAAAAGCTTTTAATTCTTGTGTACATTATAATGTGCACTGGTCTCCATTGATTAATACTGTTTAGTAAAATTTAAGAGTTGATATCTTTGAGTCTCAGTTAGTGAAAAGTCAATGAACATAAATCTTTCAGGTTGCAGGAGGGTATTGCTCTACTAAGGAGACAGTTTGAATTGAACCTTGTATAGCTACAAAATATAATTGATGCAGTTGGCCAGCAGACAGTGCTATATTTTAAGTTTTGAAATTCATTTCTTGATATACCTGTAAATCATTTGTTTTTATAAAGCTTTTTTGAAAACTGTAGAACATCAAAGGGTTGGCATTTTAATATAAAATTTTAGTAATTGTATGCTTTCATTACTTATAAGTATTACTTTAGTTGTATTGTAACTTGTGCTGTCTGTTTTCACAGCCTTGTTTGACTGAGAGGGATGTTGCTATTGTAAGAAATAAATGGCATCACACATCTTTAACACAAATAGGGTTATTTTATACAAGGCAATTTCCATTTGTTGTGTTCTTGAATAAATCCAGTTCCATGTAATGGTATAATTCTGTAACTTTTAAGTTTTTTTTTTTATTTTTATGTTTTATCATATTTATAAACAATGTTAAAGATAATGTATAGCCTAATTTTGAAACTAAGCTATAATGCCTACACACAATATATTGAAAAAAACACCATGTGTGTTTTTTTTTTTTTTTTGTTGTGTGTTTTTTTTTGTTTTTTTTGTTTGTTTTTTTGTGGTTTGTTTAGTTTTTTATTTTAAGAGAACAGTGTAACATTCTGTATCCGTGAGGAAGTCAATTGTTAATTTTGGTATAGGTTTGACCCTTGTAGGGATCCATACATTTCATACCCATGTTGCTTACAAATTTCTTTAAAATTAAAATCTCTCAATGTTTTTTTTTTTTTTTTTTTTTTTCATTTGCTCATGCTTTTGGGTGAATAGTGCTTTAAACAGCGTATTCATTGACAAAGTTCTCGTTTGTCAGTTCCCATGAAAAACTTCTTCAATGACATTATACTCTATATGAATAAGTAGTGCAAACTAGATGGAATATAGCAATGACAGAAGACAGTTATATCTAATTAAACATTAGTAAGTGGTACTATTTATAGATGTGTAATACTGAGATCACCCAGTTGCATATCTATATTTAGAGTTTCTATTCCCTATCTTTTTTTAAACCCTTTATATAAAGTTGATTGTGTATGTAAGTGTGGGAGGCATGGAGTCCATCTATAGGTCACGTGAATCTAAAACAAATATTTATAATTGAAGTCTAATGTATGAAAACACACTGAAAATATCTATCCAAATTATTTTGGTTTCTAAAAAAGAAAAAAAAGTATAATATGCAGCTGGATGTAGCAGATTTAAATAAACCATTTCTTTGTTATCATAAGATTTATAAACACCATAAAACATGAACGTTAAATCAAAACCTTGTAATGGGGGGGGGGGGGCAAAGTTTAAAGCATGGTTTGTTTTGATGTGTTTTCTTTTTTCTTTCCCTTACCGTTTTACCGTATGTTTGATGTCTAGTTCTGCTTTTCAGTATTGGTGTTAAGTATTTATTTTAGTTATACATTAAAAATGTTTAACCTTGAAAAAACCCATTGAGATGAATCTTGTTTATAAGGGTGACAATGCATGAATATGGACAGCAGGTGGGGTGTACAGTTGAACTGTATGGGTTTTATTTTCTGTCTCGCCCCATGCCAAGGTATGTCATTAATCCTTTGTCAACAGCAAGGTGTGCAAACCCAGCTAGTTTTAAAATGAATATATCTCATGACTCTTTGAAGATCGTATGTAATTACACTTTAATCGCATACCTTTCATTTTGATACCAAGAACTTTATGGGGTGCGTTTCTGAGAAGGGGATATGAAAATACCCACACAAGCTTGTGCTGGCAGATTTTACTTGTCTCTAGACCAGCGTCAGAAAGTATGTTTAAATAGCTTTTTATGTTATCAGATTAGTTGTAGATTAGAATGTTAAGGAAAAAGCAGATATGTATGCGCAGATTGATTTAAAATTTAATTCACAGTTAAGCACTTCAACGTTCCAGCGGGCATCTATGCAAAATATAAGCCCGCTAGATCTGGAAGCTGATTGGTTGTTCGCTCTCAATCGTTTATATATATATATATAAATAATAATTGCATTCTAATTTCAGTGTTTGATCCGCTTTTATTGTGCCTGGAAAACACAAGCCAAGTTAGTAGAAACAATTGTGGCAACCTTGACCCCCACCACTTTGCAAGTTGTGCCGAGTTGCTTCGTGCTGGGCAAGGTTGTCCCAATGGTTTCTTGAAGCATGGTTTGTGTTTTTGATATCTCCACTTTAAATGGCTGGGCACTTTTGATAACAGTGATTTTTTCACATTTCCAATGTGTTTTTGTTTCAGTTATCACGGCTTTTCCCCCACTTTATAACACACACACACACACACATATACACACCTATACATTACGGGAATAGCAAATTGTTCAACCGATATTGAGGCAATGTATTGCCGTTTGGATAGGGTAAATGTAAACGATAGCCTAGTCTGTTGAAAGGGTTGAGATGTGAATCTGTGTAGCATAGCAGTTATGTAGTTGGAGTGAAAGTATGACAAGTTAAGGTTCAAATCCTGCTCGCTCTCGCGCTCTCTCTCTCTCTCTCTCTCTATATATATAGAGAGAGAGAAGGATTATTATATATATATATATTTTTTTTATATCTCATTTTGTAAGATAACAGGGAGAGGGTAAGATTCTTCCTTGCTAAAAACATGTGCAAATGCACGTTTTGTTTAATTATTTAATTTATTGTTTAAGTATCGCCCGTACCAGGGAATTATTGGGAATTAAGGTGTGTGCCCTGCTGCCCAGCAGTCACAAGAGGTACTGTGTGTACTTGCGTGTCTGTGGTTGTGGACGGGGAAACAGCTTAGCTGGTCCTGTGTTAGTCGTGGAACATCCTGTGTTTAGTTAGTGCTCCGAATGGGAGCTAGGTGTGTGTTTTGCTTTGTTTGTTTTTTGTGTAAATATTAAAAATAGCATGTCAGCGCTTATAAAATTCAATTTCTGTGTCGTGGGTCTTGCATATTGGGCGCAAACGAACGACCGTGAGTGACGGCCCGTTTACATATGGTGGCAGCGAGTGTGGGCGCCCCGACGACCCAGAAAATGGAAAGTATTGAAGAGTTGATCGCAAGGATCAACCAGAATACCGCTGCTCAGTTGGAGCAGAACGAGAGGTGGGGGACTGGAGCTAGGGCTACCGGAGGGGGACCCGAATGAGATGGAGCTGCTGCTCCAAAAGTGTGAGCAAGCAATAGAAGCCCTGCTGTCACCAGCGCAAGCAACCCAGCTGTCTCTTGAACCAGATGAGGAGGAGCCGTTCCTGTCACCAGAGCCACCGGCTGAAGTCAAGGGGGAGGATTTGAGCAACCCACCTCCAACGGAGCCTCAGTAACAGCCTGGGGGAGGCACTCCGGCACTGTTAAGTGCGGTCCTGTACCCCAGCTGTGTGTACATCAGTCCATAATGTCCAGACCTCCCTACAGTGGACTTTATGCCCAGGTCACAGCATTGCCATGCACAACTGCGCATGGTCCCCAGCTTCACTCCTACCGGAACCTGAGACATCACGCCGTGGGCATCAGACGTCGTATGCGTTCCCCCTTCCTTCCACTTTGTTCCCCTCGAGGTCCTGAGCGACCCACTTCTGCCTGTCACTGTTCGCTCCCGGTCAAAGGCCTGTGTTTCGGTCGCCCAGGACAAGCTGTCCAGTTCCCTTCTTGCCGGTGCGTGGTCCCTTCCTGAATGTGCTGGATGAAAGATCGACCCACCCTCAAGCCCGCCCGTGGAAGAGGGCGAAAACCAAAGACTTGGGACTTGAGGGTGCATGGTCCTTTAAAGGTTGAGGGAAGTGGCTATTAAATGGACAGTGTCTTGTAAAGACAAGGTGGAGGATGTGTAAGATAGCAGGGAGAGGGTGATCAAGTCTATGCGTCAACGCTGCCAGGATTGTGTTAATGCTCAGGGAGGTCATACCCGATACTAACTTTTCATTTTGACAGTGTGTCACGTTTTATACTGAAAACTTATCGTGATTCTTTGATCTGTGATTTTGTTTGATATCTCTGTTTAAAATATTTGATTAATTCCATTAGACCCAAGTGTTGCATTTCTTTTGTGCTTCAGTAGATAGATAGATAGATAGATAGATAGATAGATTCCAGCATTGCAGAGAGGTTTCAGTCCATTTAATCAGACACTAGGTGCTTCGTCCCAGGAAACGTTAAACAGGAACACTTCTTAGATGTTGCCAAAGAGAAAAGACAGCAACTCTCTCTAAATAAGTCTACATGCCAAAAGTATGTCAATTATTCATACTTTATTAATTAAAACAAGGTAGAAACGGGTACACTGATGCGTCTCAACATGTTGTCTTCATCAGAGCATAGTGAAAGCAGGACTTATTAGAGCTATTAACATAATTATCCGATTACTAGAAATAGTAATCTAGCAATCAATGCATTCAATTCACTTAACAATCTCCTATATATTATAGTGACAGTGTATCTGGTCTGCAGCAGGAAGAATGGAGACGGCACAGGATGCAGTTTAAAGCAGTGAAAACTAATTTTTATTGAAGCGTTGGAACAGCAGGCAAGTGGACGCTCTCTTATTAAATGGTTTAGCTCAAATAGACGGCTCCAGAACACACAGCTACATGAAAACCACAAAACGACCCTGAGCTGTATATAGGGAGCTCTAAATCGTGATCGCCCCGAGCCCTATTGGCTCACACACACAGGGGCTCATTAACAGACACACAGTCCAATCGTTCAGACCCTTGGTCCTGCGCAAACAGCTAGTTGGCAGAACCAAGCACAAATCACTGTGCAGCCAACACAAACCTCACCTACATACAGCTGCACTGTGCACGTGACACCCCAGGCAGTGTGCTGGACATTACACTGCCCCCCACTTGAATGCTTCCCGACCTGATCCCTGTGTGGTTACCAGGGCAGAGGACAGCAACGGACAGGTTCTGGCGGCACATTTGAGTCCGACACAATGTGACGACCACTTCAGGGGCTTGGCCGCATCACGGGGCTCCAGGGCAGCCACTAATCCCAGATCTCTGCCAGTCCTGGACGGCAGTCTCTCCTGGGTCCGGGATTCCTGGAACTGCTGCCCCCCACCAGACAGCGGGGCAGAGGCTAGCTAGCACAGCCAGAAACAGCAACCTCAGAACCCAGCTGCTGTTTGGCGAGGGGCACCCTCTCCATTTTGTCATTTATGTGTTTTTAAACTAGTATTTTAAAAGGCATTGGGGTTTTAGAGCTGTATTGGTTTTATTGCTATTTTATTTTTTGTGAGCTATGTGCAGATATTGAGCCGCACTGCAATTTATTTTGAAATTGTAATCCTGTGTTTAGTTATTGTTTTAATTAACGGGCAGTGCAAACTGCTTTCCGTGACTCTGTATTCTAGATCTGCCCTGTATGTTAAGTATAGGTTATCACCTGTATTTAATAAAACAATGTTCATTGCCCAACATAGTATGTTCATCAACAATCTACATCATAAATTGACATTTTTTTAAGTAAATATAATAATTGATTCAGCATAATGCAATTGACATATCCAAATTCAATCATGATTGCATGTTATTTCATCATCAGTATACCACAAATAGATATACTGAGCATCAAAAGAAACTTATCACTTATATTTGAGCATCAAAAGAAACATATTGCTCCTATTTGGATAAAATGCACTAGAATTGATCGAAAAATGACAAACTGTCTTTGAGCAGGTGCAGTGGCTTTTTCTTGTGCTGACCAACAATTAACATTTTACTGTCTGAAGTTATGGGGGGGATACTGTGAAAGTCACAGGCTAGTAGCGTGTGTGGCCACCGTTGGACGCAATACAAGCAGTACATCTGCGACGCATGCTTTGCACCAGGTTTCGGATGTTGTCTTGTGGAATCCTGGCCCATTCCTCTTGTAGTGCCTGGGTAAGCATCATTCTGTTCAGTGGTCTCCGAGCCCTAGAAGCCACATGTCACCCAAGTTCATCCCACAAATGTTCAATTGGGCTCAGGTCTGGGGAATAAGGCATCCATGGCATGACTGTCACATTTCGTATTCTGCAAGAAAGCTGTCATGACACGAACAACATGTGGACATGCGTTGTCTTGCTGGAATGTTGTCACATTAGGATGGGTTTGCAAGAAGGTCATCAAGTGAGGCCTTAGGACTTGGTCAACATATCACTGTGCAGTCATGTTGCCATCAATCACTATCAGCGGAGTTCTATGGCAACTAGACACCCCTGCCAAGACCATCACACTTGGACCTCCCCACCGAATAATTTGATAGTATATAAAAAGCGAAAGCCCTGGAAAAAAAAAACATTTTACATATAACTCAAAAACAGAAGCCCTAATTATATGGTTATCTTTATGAGCTTGCACAAAGCTTGCTTTTTTTAACTTCGTAAAGAGCAACCTCTTATGTAAAAAAATTTATACAGAGCTTGCACACCAGAGTAAAATAATTAACCTGTACTCCTGCAACAACCTTCCCGTAGTGGATATAAGAATACATCTGTAAGAAATACTACATATAACAAATGTGGTATTACATCCATCACCATGTGATGGACTGCAACAGATGATATACAAAGTACAAATTGTTAAAAGAACTGTGATATTTCTTACCTGTGCCAAGTTGGTCTTTAAGATGTTTATGAAACTTAACTTATTTCCAAAAAATAATTACAGTATAAAAGGGAATCTTAAAACAGTTAAACCAAGCGAATTAATAACTATTTCAGACTTAGAAATTAATATTATATGCACAATAGAACACTTTAGGATGGAAGGCCCCAGAGCATCTTGTGCCAGACTATGCTCATGAGCATTTCTATTTATTTGTATTTAACTCTTTAGAAACTGAGGCCCCTTGGCTAAGCATGTACTTATTTTGAGTAGCCACCGATATTAATTCCCTTAGTGACCAGATTTATGAAGTTTCATAATATTTTCCACCATTTTTTTGTGCTTTATTTTTGTTTGCTTTTGGAACAACCTTCTATTCTGGTTGGGTTTAAACTGAACTGCCCTTATTAATTACTCAAAATAATAGACCATTGCCCTTTAAATGCACATTACAGGAAAAACAAACTGCAAATAAACCTCTCTGATTGACTCTGTACACCCCTATATACTGCACCACCCTTTGAGTTGACAGTGCCGAGAAGAGCAAATGTACAACTGCTGCACTGTCATGAAATCCTAATCACTTCCAGAAGGACAGGACTGTGGCAGTCAGGTGGTCAGGCTGCTGTGTGCCCATGTATACAGAGGCACATGCTCTCTCTGGCTTGTTGACCTTTACTCCACAGATAAAAGTTATCATGTTACATTGTCAGTTTGCCATGGTTTTCCATGTTTGTATTATGCATTTACAACAGTTAGCTATACTTTTCTGTTCTTTACCATACTACTCCTTCACTGTGATTAACCCTTATTATGAGTAAACTCTTATTAGGAACATGTGACAAAACCAGACCACGTAAGTTTCAGTTTTTGTTCAGGCAGAAGATGGCTCAGCACTTTCAGGTGTCTACATGCCGTGTTAGTCTGAAGCGCCAAGCTTTCAGTGTGAGGAGAAGCTAATAAATCATGTTTAGTTTGTTCATTCAATCTGCACTGGTGTTTTCACAGGTTATTTGCATTTTCCTGTTTTTGTTTTTTTTTTTAACATATTTTTATATCAGTGACTCAAACAGACACTTGGCACACAGGTTTTCAAGTAATTCTATCAACACGACACCCTTGAGTATGCGTACTGTTGAGCCAAGTGATATCTTCAAGGTCTCAGACTAAGTGGTGTGTAATTATACTCACACACAAAGAATTGTATTTCTTGGCCAAGTTGTAAAGTTAATTTCCAATCCCCAGAGTTGTTTGAACATGTTACCTGAAGGCGGCAGAGGTGAAATATTCTGAGCAGCTGCTTTAATGATTACCAGGGATTGGTGCTTATTAATAGAAAACGTCAGCAAACCAGTAAAATCTGTACCTCTGTTACTTCTGGAATTGTGTGTGGAACCACTTAGTTACATCACCCAAGTAAGCATCTTAACCAATTTGCAAAACAGTCAAGTGTGAATTGCACAGGTAATTAACTATATACAGTCAGCACTCACAAATTTGGACTTCAGTGACGGTTCAAAGAGTGTGAAGCATATCTGATTATTCCATTTTGGCTCATTCCAACCCTGGTCCGTAGAAAAGATACAATGTTAAATACATAGCTGAAAGGACCGTGTTTCAAAATAAATAGGCTTCCATTTAGACGCACTGTAGCTGGTTTGTAGTACTATATTTTCAACATAAGTATTTTAATTCAGAACGATATGATTCTGAAAATGTCACTTACCAAAAGAGACGACTGTAGACACATGGACTGTACAGTACATTCTTTTAAATCCGGTACGTATATGTTTGTAGCAGTGTGTAAAATTCCACATTATGACCCAATAGCAAATTGAAATCAAAATGTCACCCATGTAGAACTGTGTAAAACATAAAAGCAATGTAGTTTATCAAAAAATTCAGAAAAAAAAACAATACTGTACATTATCCAGAACTGAAACGATATTGAAAATGTGTTACTCAACGAGGCTGTAATTTCACAGTGCACTTGTAAATGAAAATAAACAAAAGCAAGACCACAGAGTATCTAAAACTGTTTAATGAATGAATAATAAAACATGAGCTGTGATGGATAATCAAATACATTTTAACATTGAAGAGATGGGCTTTGTATCAGAAAACTGGGGATGGGCAAGTGCATTTATTTATTACATATATAATGGGGATTGATTTGTTTCTTAATACAAAGACAGTAAAATGTGACTGGAGTGTATCTGGGTATCGTACTATAGCCAAGTGCTGACGATACCATATTATCTCATCTCACCAGCAGGGGTCAGTGTTATCTAAAACAGCAGCTCACTTGGGGATAATATAGTAGTAAACCTCTAGCCCAGTGGTGGGCAGTCCCAGTCCTGTGGAGTTAGTGTCCCTCCTGGTTTTTGTTCCAACTGTACCCTAAATAAATTTGACCAATTGATCTTCTAATAAGCACTCAGTTGGTCCAATTAAGTAATTTAGGATACAGTTGGAACAAAAACTAGGAGGGATAGCGGACCCCCCAGGACCGGAATTGCCCACCCCTGCTCTAGTCTCTGTCAATTACATGTTAATTTAAAGCTTACAAATGTACAGTAAAAATAATAATTGCTGTTATTTACCTATTCTTGTATAAATGCTCTTATTATGAGCTAGCAAATTACCCCTTGTTATCTCAGCTTATTTCTACTGAACTACGCAAGATATACAGTTCAAATTTGCATTCAATTAAAACAGACATCATAACTCATTATTAACACCATTTGAAAAAAGGTTGCGTGTCATTTCTACAGTTCAAAACAGGGTGCTAATTCGTGGTTTCTGCAATAACAGGGACTAAAATGAGACTGGAAGGAAACCATAAATTGAGGTTGACCTAGCTGCTACTAAGTTTCAATGCTGGAGCTGAGGCCACTGTTGCATAGCACTGGGATTGCTTGCATTCCTGTGTGATGAATCAGTTGCACTCTGTGGTGTCCCTCAAACCTGTCCCTGCTTGTCATGGAGCACACTGGCTGATCCAGACTGGTTTAACTGCACTACTGTAGGTCGTGGCAGATACCAAACCTGGCTGTGCTATCATTAGTCTTTACCTGGCCAACCCAGGAACAGATCGTTGTTTTCCGTTGAAACAATCACTCACAACACAAGCGTTTTTTTATTTATTATTATTATTTTTTTACTATGTTTATTCATTTTCCAATTGTTTCCAAATTTGGAGTATACATTTATTATATGAACCTGGCTCACTGCTGCAACCCCCGAACTAACTCGGGAGAGACGAAGATGAGCACTTGTGTCCTCTGAAATGAGTGCCATCAGCCGTCTGCTTTTTTTTCACTGCAAGCCCCCCGTGCGGCCATATCTTTCAGCGTCGGAGGACCACACAGTTCTGAATTGCATACAGGCTGGCCTGCAGGTGCCCAGCTATCCACAGGGGTCAGTGGTGTACGGTGAGCCAAGGACTCCCCAGCCGACCTAACCCCTATGCCACACTGGCAGCACTTGGCCAATTGGGCCCCGCCCTCTGGGAACTCCCGTCCACGGACGGGAGTGGCATTGCTTGGATTCGAACCAGCGACCTCCAAGCTACAGGGCGCATCCTACACTCCAAGCGGAGTGCGTTTACTGCAAAAAATAAATAAATAAATGTAGTTATTAAAGGGGAGGTAGTGTAACAGGGGGATGTGTTACATGTATGGGTGATCACTGGATTAAAAGTCTGGACACAAATCATTGTGTTTGACATGCCTCACAGGCACACAGGTTTGGTGACCAGGTGGCTGCAGCTGCAGGCAGAGGTGAGAGCCTCGGCGACAGTGTAGTGATGTCTGGTTCACCAGGTGGAGCGAACAACCATGCCTGATGATGCTGCGATCTCGGACCCAGGCCCAGCGATGTGAATTCCAGACACCAAGGTAGGGTGTCTGGGAGCATGGGTCGAAGGCTGTCCTCACTGGCTGTCGGGACAGTAGCTCCTCCTTTAGCCCTTAGGACGGCACCTCCTCTTACACGAGGATGCAGTTACTCCTCTGGCTCTCTGGACGGCAGATACTCTTACTATGGCCTTTGGGGATGGCAGCTCCTACCTCTTTGGATGCCTCGACCATGCCTCCAGTTGCTGCCTCAGTAGAGCCTCTGGTGGCTGTTGATTGACTCAGCAGGACCAGTGACGAACTAACCCTCACTATACTGCTATGGGATTAAAATCAAAATCCCCTAGTTCTGTTGCTCCTGGAGTCCCAGCATCCTCCTGGCGACTCCAGCTCTTTCTGACAGTCCTGGCTGGGCAGTGCCTTTATGGACGCGTCTTGGAGTTGAACGTTTTGTGCAGTAGTCCTTTTCTGTCCTTTGGCTCTTGCCCTCCGGAGTGTATGCTCTCCTCCTGTAAACGTCAGCACACGGGTCAATGGCCTCGCAGCAGCCCCGAACTGTGGTGCAGCTGCTTTTTTTAACATGCCAAAGTACTGCCCCTAGCCAATCAGGGACTTCCAATCAGCCAAGCCCTGGGCTGAGCATCCCAGGTCAATCAGTTGCCTGGCAACGCGTCTCCTGTTGCACATCCCAGCTGCTTACGCAGCGACATACATAAACCAAAGAACCAGCGACAAAGCAGGCCCGTTCACAGGTATTTGTTTTTTTTCTTTGACATTAAAACAAAAACTGTATACATTACAGGTGCATGGTTACTATAAGCATAGTACTTGAAGGAAGCTTGAATGCATCAACTCAGTCATTTATAACCACTATTGCAGACCTACTGTCCTCATCTCATCATTATCTATGCCTTTTGAGGGGAGCTCTCAGCATACTATGAATTGGTAAAAATGTTATATACAAAAATTGGCACCAGCATGAAATTTCCAGACCCTCTGTTGATGACACATTGGCAATCATCTGTTAAAAAAACAAACAGTTAAATATATAAAGGGAAATATTTATAAGCAGCACTCTATCGAACAATAGGGAATTTTAAGAAAAAAAACCTAGCTTGAGTTGTTCAAATGATATTCTGCTAACATGGATTCCCTAATGGACGACAGACAGACACACCACCCATGAGTAACACAAACAGTTTTATATACAAGCCGCAATCCTCCATTGAAGATTATAGTATTTAGCTTGACTTTCACAAGACTGGGAACATATTGCATGAATATCCCAAAATGTGTTTACCTTCTGGTGTCCTTGATGGAGAGTTTCTCCACTGAGCATGAGGAGTACTGTTCACCAGACCCAATTGTTACCTCAGCTGGCTACACCGAGTAAGCTGACTTGATCAACCAATCAGAAAGCATGCTGGGAATTATTTGCGCAGAAAAGTGACACAGTGCATGATTTCAAAATTCATTATACCATTGAAAACACAGACAATGCATACTTGGGAGGTGAGGTGCCAAATTAAAATAAGAATCACTATAAGTCTTACTGGGATGTGTATGATGTGTTTACAGCTTGGTTTCAAGGGTTTTACTGGACATCAAATATGGGAACTACTGCAGTTAATAAGTACTGGATTCAAACTAAGGACCTATGGAACAGTGAAGAACTCAACCTTCCGATCTGCCACATCAGCCTGTTTGAGTCAAATTAAACAGCATTATCATAGGAGGGGTTCATGAACCCAATGCTATTGCTTCTGCTGGACTCTAACCTGACAACCACTCTATCAGTGAGGAAACTCAGCTGTTTTACATTAGCTTTGCTTCCAGCTAAGCAGTATTTTATTAGTACGTTTTTCCAGAAATTACAGGAAGAGAAAACATACTTTTTTTTTTAAAATACAAAAAGCACCCAGTCACAGACCTTTTTGATTGAACGCACAATACAGTATGTGTACTTTATCATTTTGCTGAGCAGTAAGGTACTGTGTATGGGGGAAACACGAAAACAAAACGGCACACCTATTATTATTATTATTATTATTATTATTATTATTATTATTATTATTATTACTAGTAGCAGTAGCAGCAGCAGCAATACTATTATGTAAACCTGCTGCTGCCTTAATAAAGTTCCAGTTGAGATGATGCCCATTGCACATTAGCTGTTCCAGTGACACATTTTTTTAACCTCTGATCATATAATTGATACAGACCACTAGCTCATATTCTATGATTCTCGCAATAAAGTTCAATTATTAGTTCAAGTGGTGTCAAGTAGAAACGACTGTATCCTTTTCACTGCCGCATTGTTATTGATAAGGCATACCCCTTAGATTATATTACCAAGGTTGCTTAGTTTTTTTTTTTCCACACTATTGTAAAAGGTGCTTGTTTATTTTTTCCTGTGTGGCAAGCGCTTGACATCACGCTTCTCGGTATCACAGGTCAGATGGACTTGTTTGGGCCGTGAGATATGGTACAGTTTCTAGATAGCAGGAAGTGCATGGTTTTCCATATTTTCTGTAACCTGAATAAAAATACAAAAATGATTCGGCTTGTTTTGAAAACATAGCTACAGTAGCTTGTCTATATTAAATTAATAAAAAACCAAAGGAGGGAAACATACCCTATTCACATAGATTTTCATTGATGCTAATATAGTTTTTAGTTTACGTTTTAAGCTGAAGGTGGTAGCAATACATGAACAAATTCTAAATCACAAAAGGGGTCTGTGACAGGAAGTGACCTGTCGCTGGTTCTTGTGAAAATGTGCAGCTAGGACGCGGAACAGGAGGAATTGCTAGGCAACTAATAGAGCAGGTAGGCTCGTCTGGCATTGAGCTGATCAGGAGGTCTGGATTGGCTGGGGGGCATGCCCAGGGAGGATGCACAGAGCTCAAAAAGCATTTGCGCCACAGCTTGAGGCGACTGTTGACATAGAGGAGGAGAGCGTCTGCTCTGCAGGCCCGTCACAACGATCCGAAGTCGCTGGGATGCCGGGACTGCGGGAGCAATGGCAGTAGGTTAGTTTAGGGGATGTTGGTCTCAGACAGTGTAGGGTTTGCGTGGTGTAGTAGGTTCCTGGAGCAGGACGTCTCTCTTAATGAGGCTAGCACTTGCCTTGTGTTTTATTTTGAACTATTGCTGGTACCCTAGTGTCAGCACCTGTACTGTATTAAATCTGCGTGCCTGTGCGACGTGTCAGCACCCATTCCTCTGAGTCAGCCTCATTATTATTCAGTGACAACCCATACACATAACAAACCCCCCTGTTACAGTGACCTTTAATGGAACAGGTCGGGAGCCACTGATCTAGTAATGATAGTCTTCCACCATACATGTGGAGATGACACTATGGGAAATCTAGGCTATTGTATTCATCTGTGTAATGTCATTGTTGTTAGGTCTCTAAATAGATCTAGACATAAAATGATTTAATGTGCAACATACACAGTACAAATAGCCATGTGTTTTGAATGGTGGTCAGCAGTGATGCTAGGACAGTTACATTTTTACATTGAAATACTGGTTGCTCTTTCCTGTTCCCTTGATATATGTGTGTATAGATATATCATTAACAATTAAAAAGGATCTACCAACCTGTTCCCAACATGAATGTAGATTTTAAAGTAATGATAGCAGAAAAGGTCCTTTAACACTGTATGTGATGTGAAAGTATGTTGTAGTTACTGTACCATATTGAATATCTGAGCCTGGTTGGAACAATGTACCCCATTATGTGTGTGTTGGGAGAAATGCTGATAAATTCATGCTTCCATTCTACATCAGCTGTTTATGATTACACAGGATAATCACAGCACAGTTAATCATGACATGCTTTGTCCTACACAGCTCAGAAAGCTGATTTGCAGTGGGTCCCTGCTGTACATTTTTCAATGTGCAAAATCGTTTAAATGGGATTGCAGTAGAGAACATTTTGTATTTGTCCACATCTATTGCCATTTTCACCCAACAATTGATTTCCAATTTTAAATGGCGATTGGGGGGGGGGGGGGTGTCAGTAACATAAAGTTCATAGATTCCCTTCCTTCCTTGGGATTCTGTAGGGTTTGGAGTACCCAGGGTTTATTTTGTTGATAATAAAAATCAATTCTAATCAAATTATGGCTCTCAGGTGTTTTTGATGTACAGCAAGTCCCTAAGGCTGGTTAAATGAGCCGGACACTTGGCCAGCCATTAAAAAAAAAAAACAAGGTTGTGATTTGTATTAGAGAGATACAGTATGCCAAGGGCATTATCATGTTGCTGCTGTGTTCAGCAAAGCTTCTGGATGGTTGCAAAGACTACTAAAGCCCCTGGTGAATGTTTCACAACATTGTTGCGGTTTCCAGTTCATAATACAGACAGTTCAGCAATGTCAAATAGGAGATAGATCAGGCATCTACAGATGTATTAGCATTGCAAGGACAGTTACTGTATCGACATCATTAAAAAAAAGACCAAAACAGAATCGAACAAAGATGTACAGGTTCAACCTCCACTGAACTGTTAATCAGTCCTTGTGTAGATGAAAGATTACAAATGACCATAGAGAATGGGAGAATGGTATTGCATGTAGCTGCAGATCTGGGGGGGGGGTACGATTCCAGACCACCTTTGCAGAAACAGTGACACACCTAGAAGATGTGGTATAGTCATGAGATATTTACTACTTTAACTGTTAAAATTGAAGATGCACTTGAGAGGTTGTTAATCTCATACTGTACAGACATGTTAACAGAATATAAAATAGGAGGATGGAAGGACCTCAGTTCACCCCATTGAAGTACTGTTCCTCTTGCCTAGGGACTAAGGAGCGCAACCACCAACAATGCTCTACAAGTAGAGGTTATGGAAAAGCCTCAACCCATAGTCTATACTTTCTGATTGATCCCTCTTTAGTGTACAAGGGAAGGCTGTGCTGAACCACCAGAAGGTGCAGTGGACTAATTAAGAGGTAAGATGAGTGGTGCTTCACAGTCTGCCAGTATCACATATACTCCATTACTTTAGTAATGACTTACAGAACCAGGAAGATGTGAGTCATCAGAACTAATAAAGTACCTTCTCAAATTAAGTTACTCTGTTTGGAAAGCAGTTTTGATTTAAAATAATTGTAGCTAACAAAATAATTCCATAACTTACCAATTTTGCAGCTACATAAATTGGGTTTAGTTTTTAAAGAAGCACGTGTTACAGCAAACAAGTGTATTCATTTTAAAACAGATAACTGCTACTACTCTAGCTTAATGCAAGTTCTCAGTTTTGCCTGTCTTGCATTTCAAAAAGTCTGATACTGGTTTACTTGATCATTTCACATCTGCAGTGTCCTCTGGATCAAATCTGTTAAAGGCTAAGAGCATGTCAGTCAAACGGGGAAGCAGGTCACTGGTTATTGATAGAAAAGAAGCCAGTGTTGGGGACAATTTTAGTCTAAGGTGAAATGACCTAGGTAATGCAAGATTGTCTAAAAGCATGACTTTTTTTAATTTCGCGTCATACAATGTGTTTTAAAATAAAAATACAAACACGTGCTTCTTTAAACTGACAACAACAACAACAACAACAACAAAAAATGACCAACACTTAACATTCAAAAGAATGCTTGGTAACACTTTTGTCTTTACATTATATGTCGTTGATTTAATTGGTTGTTTAAAACGTTCAATATGTTTCATGACTGCCCTAGAATACTATAATTGGAACCGATTGTAGTTTTATATAAAAATAGACCGAGGTGGAAGAAAGATGTTGTACTTGTAAGAAGCAGAAAGCCAACATAAATTTTATCCTACAGCCTTTGTACTGTTTATTTGTACATTACCAGGATACACTGGGTTCCAGTAAAAAAATCTGACCAGCAGTCCAAATTAACTTGTTTACTTGCTGTCCAACAGTCACGGTCTTGAACTTTGGCTGATGTCTAGACTAATGTTTAATGCTTCCTTCAAAGGCATCTCTGGGACTAGAATTGCAGTGCACCCAGGGAAAGTGCCATGAGCCTTAAATTCAGAGAAAACTATACTTTGTTCTTAGTATATGTAACATTTGTTTCTAAAAGATGAAAGCATCTCCAGTCAAAAAGCATGTACATCAGTTGTAATTGTGAATGTGAGAAGACAGTTGTGGCTACGCTTGTACCAGCCTCTGGGAGGTGAGCCTGCTTTTTCTCCCCAGCCTGCATGAGCACAAAAGGCCAGTGCAGCACTCCCTGTGGTTCTTAGAATGACTACATAGTTAGGCTAACTCCGGTGCATTTACAAGCGACATACAAGCTGTGCAATTGGCTGTTTTTTTTGTTTTTTTTTAATACTCTGTGGTCACAGGGTTGTAATCTGTAAACCTCATCAGAATGATTATGCATTTAGACCCGGAAAACAGTATTGAAATGGAAGACGCCATGACAACTGTAAGGCTATGACTGGTATGACAGAGTGAGCCAGTGAACATTAGACTAGCATTAGGCATGGAATGGACATTTAGCTCTAAAAGCAGTCAGTAAAGAATACCTGCAAGCCCATTCTGACCTCTATGTAGTTCCCTTTTCATTCTCATAGTTAATTTTTTTATACCACTCCAGGTGACACCACTACCACACTTTAACAACAGAACTTAGGGCCACATTCCAGTCTTTGCTTGTATATGGTACAGCACACATAAGAACACTCTGTTTGTAGGAAGGGACTGTTGAAATGCCTCTTGTGGTTATGTCATGATAACTAATGTGTAACAAAAATATTAGCAAGTGGAAATGTTATGAAATGACTGGGCATTCCCCAGTAGCTCAGTAGCTCAGGATGTGCACCAAGAGCAGACTTGCGACTCCTGAAGCAGTTCTTGATCACTTAGGGTTTTGATTCTAAAATTGTTCCTTTTTTTTATTATTTTGCGCTCTGTACCCCAAGACTCCACATTAAAAAAAAGGTCTTTGTTTTTCCATTGAAGTACTGTAGGATGGGCCTTTTAGGGGGCAAAATCATCTGGAGCAAAAAAATATGTAAGTTTTTTTTTTTTTGTTAGTTTTTTTGTTTTTAATACCACTGTTAGGACTAAATTTGGGCTACTCAATTTCTTCTCACTAGTGCAAACTGGGGTCTGTGAAAGTCCAAAGCAGTTGCAGAAATAAACTGTAGTTAGTTTCTATTTTACTTTTGTACCTGATTACACCGTGTAACAATTTTTTTTTTTTTTTTGTTCCTGGGTAGTAAGTGTTATTTCCTAATTACTTATGCCTCAAAAGTATAGAAAATGGCTAATAATGTATTTACAGTATAATCGTAAATCTCGAAAAACTACTCACTTCTAAATCTTTTGTAGTCATTTTTGTATTACTTTAGTATAAATACATGTTAATTTGGATTCATATGTTGTTTTTTACTGACTTTATGTGAACGAAAAGACACACAGTTGCCTGTTTTCCCATTGGAAATAGTGATATATCACTGTCCTGGTCACAAAAGCAAAGTTTGTGGGGACTAATAGCCATTTTCTATACTTTTGAGACATAAGCAATTAAGAAATAACACTTACTACCCAGGAACAAAAATTGAGTTACATAGTGTTATCACAGAGTTCATAAACAATCAGTCATAACCGTTAACTTCAAAGCAACCAGGACATGCAACATGCTGAAAGATGGCAGGTACACGAAATAGACAGTGAACCTGCTTCTCTATCACAGCAGGTATCCACTTCTCACTGACTGCTGTGACAAAGCAATACAGGAGCTTCACTACTGATTCTGCTTCACGGGGCGGAACAAGGCCACCTGCTGTGATGTTTTAAGACATAAAGTTAGTAACACATAACGTGTAAAGAGAGGCTCCGTCCTTCAAAGGCCGTACACATATAAAGAGGTGATCCATCATTGAGGAAACCCGACAAACAGGAGGGGGGTCATCGTCTCTGAGATGACCCGACAAACGAAGAGGCTGGCGAACCAGAAAGAAAAACATTGATTAGTAATATTAACACATAAAAGAGGTTCTGACTCTTCAATGGCCCAACATTATAGAAGGGGGGGTTCCGTCGCTGAGAAGACCCGACAAACAGGAGGGGTTCTGCTGCTTGGGATCCTCGCATGAATAGAGGCATCAGAGCCTGAAAGAGAAGAAGACAAGGGATCGTGCATGCTAAAGAAGAGGTTTGGTCGGGGGTCTCCTCTGACTCACGGAGAACCTTCCTCTATGAGGAAAATGAAGCGACGCTTAACAAAGGTTTGGAGAAGTGGAAACATTAACCCCCCAGAGGAGACCGATGCAAAGGCTGTTTGAGATTCTAGAGGAGGAGGGAGAGGGAGGAAATGAAAAAACACAAAACTAGGAGGAGGTGACTAAGGTTCAAATAAAATAGATTTAATTGGTGGAATAAGATAATAGGACGCACAGGCCTTGTACCACCCCGAAACCAGACTTAAGGTTAACATATGTTGTGGCTCTAAACAAACTGTGCTGCTCTAAAAATATCAGTACATCAAAATGCTCATGTATAGGACATACTTAGACCCAGCACTCCCGGAGTTATGTACTCAGAGCAAATATGTGTGCATCTTTTAGGGTAAGTAGGTTGATCTAAAATTACCCATAAATAGGTGCACTCAAGTAAGTGCAATTATGTCAGTCGTGACTGGGAAAATCCATATTGCTATACATGACTTAATTGCTAGTAATTTACATTCAATATGGAAGCATTATGTGTCAGTGGCAAAGTTTTCAATACATTGACTAATTGACTTATTGATTTAGGAAAGCAATCACGGTGGGTTCTGAGTTATAGGTCTATCTTTAGTCCTGACCCATAGAGTCTTAGCCTCAATTTAAATCAGCCCCGAAAGAAACATGGCTTTGTGATTATTCCTTAATTAACTTGCTTTAAGGTACCCTGGTGCTTGAAACACATTAACATGCCATTTTGTAGGAAGCCGTCTGTCTGTGGAGCTAAAATTAACACCTAATTCCTTTTAATGGTACAGATAAATACATAATGCACCAGTGAACTCAGGAGCGAAGGACAAAGCCAAGTCAATAGTCACTAAGGATCTATGAGCCAGTGGATTTCCTAATAATACGTCAGTGCTGAGAATAAACTGCTTAATTTTCCATTCACCAGCTGCAGTATAAATCCATTTTAATTTAGGACTGGCTATTTCTGTGGCCGTCTATTAAAAGAAGCGAAATCTTATATTAATTTGACTAAGGATTTTAAATGGAGATGTGTTGCAAACCAGTAAGGTCAAGTTAATTCACTTATTTTAGAATCCTCTATGTGAGTTTACAGGGGTTTGCCTATAGCAATGTCAATAATATCTTTAGTATATCTTCATTTTTATATATAGCGCCTTTCATAGTGGACCACTAGCACACCAAGCGCTTTACAGAGGTAGGCTGTGAACTGTGCATTATATGCAGAGTCACTTACAATAGGACATTGATTTAACATCTCATCTGCAGGGTGGAGCACAAGGAGGTGAAGTGACACTGGCACAGTGAGTCAGTGGCAGAGGTGGGATTTGAACCAGTGACCTGGTTACAAGCCCTGGACTTTATCCACTGGACCACACTGCCTCTATTCTCATCTCCTTCCTGAATATAAACATGTAAGTCTCTTATCATTTATGAACACATGACACAGAGGATGCTTTGAAACAGACACAAACAGGGATCAGCAGAGTTGACTGAGTGTTCAAACTCATGCAGGCTCAATTTTAAGTTGCTTCTATTCCTGTGTGGGCTTTCTAGAATTATCTGTGTATCCTTGGTTTGTTTAAAGAACCATATGACCTTTCTTTGCTAAATAAACCACAGAGAAAGGGACAATATTGCACACTCCAGTCCATGTCTATTTTGCTTGACAAAATACAGATATACCCTAGCACTTGAAAGAAGCAGATAAAAGGAACATTCTGCAAACCTCCCAAAAAGTAGGCTTACAACTGCTGGGGTAAAAGTAGAACAGCACTCCATTACTCCCCAATCGTGCACACCCTAATACCCCCCAAAGCATTGTTTTAGTAAAGAGAACAGCTAGAGGCTACTGGTGAGGAACACATTTAGCACGCAGTACTTATATAACCCTATAAATGAGAAGTCAGTACCTCCACTTGTCTCTTAGATACGGACCTTTAACAGTGTACCAGCAGCCGCCACAAAAGGGTTATTTTTCTGGTAACTTGATTAAAGAAAGAATCACAGAATGCAGCTAAGTATTCTATACAGCTAGGTATTCTATAAAACTAAAGAATCATAGAATACAGCCAAGTACCCGATATGAAGCCAATGGGCCTGATTCTCAAAACTTTTAAATCGTTTTTTTTTTTTTTTTCTGTAAGGAAAAAAACACCAATTAAAATTAAGACATATACTGTAAGCCCCTAAATTAAATATTTGTGTTATTTTTGTAAAAAGCTACTTTGAATATAGTCCAATTCCTCAAAGCACTCTTTACCACCTGGAAACCAAAAAGTCACATGACCACAATATGGCAGCCATATGACGTCTCATGACAAAGTGAAGCATACTGTTTGATTTGGAAGAAGATTAAGAAGCAGTGGATTTACAAAAAACAGTGATGCATAATAAACACAGTGCTTATATTGCTAATGTATAAACTATGTATTCTGTGGATGTTCCTGTAACAGTATAAAAAACACTGTTGAACAGCACACTCAGGGTTTTTCCCCTCTTTCTAACCCTTAAGAATACAGTATGCAATATGTTAATTATGCAGCCTAAAGGGAAACCAAAAGGCTTTTATTCACTTGTCTCTTTTTGGTACCATTGCCAACTAGGCCATTGCCAGACACACAGGCAGATATGGAATGTAAAGCACACCAGGGTAGCGATGCTGGAAATGGCAAGGCAGGTATCCAAGATTAAAGATCACACGAATCTTTAGAATTACCATGCCAGCTTGCATCAGTGCTGTCTTGTTAATATTAAACGGCCTTTTCCAAAGGAGCTTGTCTCACAAAATGCCCCATCCTGTTTGTTATGCATTGACAGTAAATTAATATCGCGGGTACCAGAGCACGTTATTTGACAATGGACTATTGATTTACTTAGATTTTCCAAAGAATGTTGGTTACTCTTCAACCTTCAAGCTTCTTCTCAGAATGATTCTGTGTGGTCGAGAGTTTACCTCTTAATACGTGCCTAATACATTCAGCACTGGGGCCAACTACCGGCTGAATTCAAAAGAGACTAGTTTAGATAAAAGAAGCTGTGAGAAACAGTGGCTCATTAAAACACTGGTTCTACGTATAGCTGCAGCAAAAAACAGTTTTAACAAATCAGATTCAGGGTTTCACATGAACTGAATTCACAGCACATGATGTCCTAACATTAAAAGAATCACAAAAAGCACAGAACGACTTAGCTCCAACTGCTGTGATCCATTGTGCATTTTCAACCAGGACATATCCATTTATTTGGTTAAAATCCATCTTAAAAGGCAGACCAATTGACTAATTTAAATTTAAATTGGAATACAAAGTGCACAGAAACCATGACAAACTTTTGAATAACAATGACTTTGTAAACTGAAAAATCAAGAATTAAACAGAATCCACACAAGCAACTAATGATCCCTT